>NC_142051.1:10445238-10819613 GCF_982192425.1 Myodes glareolus | reverse complement strand
CTCCTAGGGAAAAGTGATGATTTTGAACTTTTTTTTCTAGTACATCCATTTTTCTCAAAGTCCAGATTGAAAAATATTAACACCACTGAAAGTAGCAATTTACAGCAGAATGTAGACTTTCCAAGTATAGTAATGATTAGAGAGTGCCTCAAAGTGGTGGTGGGGAAAGTGGGAAGGCAGGTTGGAACTGTGTCCAGCTCTTGAAGTGCTTGGTTGGGGTCCTAACTCTGTCTCTCTGGATTATTTTGGTCCTGGGTCTGCTTGTTTAATTGAGATTGAAGGGTGCTGCCCAGTCATGGATCAGTTTGTATACAGGGCAGGATGGGTACAGACAGACTCTTTGGCTCCTTGTGGGACACCAGCACTTCCACCGCTGTGCCTAGCAGTAAGGAATTCAGCCTTCCTTTGTCAGACTTGCTAGAAAGACCCCACTCTCCATTTCCTCAGAATAGATCCTCTCTAGAATACCTCTTTAGCTTAGTTTAGCTTCATTTGGTGCCAGAGAAATATGAGAATGTTTTTCCTCTGTCTATACTGACTTTGTTTCCAGACCTATTATATTGGTTTAAGCCTTGAATGTTAGGGAGAAAGCTTTAGAAATGGGGAACGTGTAGGGAATGTACACCCCGTGGGACCCACTCAAAGTGGGGGTTCAGCTGTCAATCCTTGTTAAGCTCTCTCTCCAAATGACCCTCACTCCCCAAGCAGAAGAGTGACTGTGTTACATGCTACCCTTTGTCAGTGGAGCACAACGCGGCCAACGGAACCTCTGTGGGTGTTTCAGGAAATCCAACCCTTCAGTTTTCGCAGACAACGTTAATGAGGGTTCCTTGGGTCAGTCCTTGTCTCCCTGGGGTCACACCAAAGAGGAAGGAAAGCTACAAGTTCTTTAATGTAAGCATGTTAGTTTTCCTTTGGCCTGTTGAATCAATAAAGATCATAATGAATTAATTGGGGTAGGGTTTAAAGAGATGGGGGTACTGAGGCAGGAAAGGAGACTGACAAAGCGCACCTCCTGGATGCCGAGTGCTGTTCTGTGGTTTCATAAATGTTTGGAAGGTATCTCAGTTGCTATAACAGGCAGAAAGCAGGCAGGCTGGAGGCATTCATGCTATGGTTCTTCTCTCTTTACCACGTGACGGTGCAGCATTCTTCCACATGACTGCTGGGCTGTGTGAATCAAATGTAAACACATATGATGCAAGCAAGGACTTGAAAAGAGAAGGTTCTCTTTTTAAAAAGTAAGCATAAATAATCATTTTATTTATGTGTGTATGTGCATATGAATCGGTGCATATCTGTTCCTAAAATGACCAGTACGGGGAGTTGGATCTCCTGTGTTGGAGCTACCCAATCCAGATACTGGGAACTGAACTCTAGTCCAATAGAAGAGTAGTATGCTAGTATGCCATCTCTCCAGTGGCAGAATGTTCTCTTTTGACATCTTTGCTGTACGATCTCAAGCTACCTAGCTGTAGGGTAGAGACTCATGAATCAGAACAAAATTCCCTGAGTTGTACAAGCTGAGGCCGTCAGACTTCAGGCAACAGAGAGCCAGACCTCAGCAGAGATAACTCACATGCGTGAGCAGTCATGTTGCAGGCACACATATGCATATCAAAGCTATGCTGACCCCCATGTGTTAAGCTGACTGACTCATGAGCTAAGTAAGTGTTGGTTGTCTGTCCTGAAGGTGCATAGTTACTTGCTATGCATTGCTGGCGGTTCAAAACTACTAAGTTTACATATTTAATCATCTTTTGCAGTTGAAGTTAAGGCTTTAAAAGATTTGTTAACATATGTAAGGTCAGATAGGTAAATGGCTATGCTGAGATGTGATCAAGGCCTTCTGATCCCCTTGAATTACATCATATCTCAATTACAGTCTAAATGGACATCAGTTTTATTAGTGTATTTATATGACAGAGTCTTGCTGTGTAATCTAGGTTTGGTCTGGAACTCATGGTTTTCCTATCTTAACCCAAAGGTGTTTACCACCGTGCCTGGATTTTTTCCTGTACGTATATGCATGTGCACACACATGTATGCACTCATGTGTGCACACCCATGTGCACATATGCCGCTTAAAACAAGGCTTTGTGCTACATAACCATCACTGCTGAACTACATCCTCAACCCAAGATAATCCGTAAAGCAATAAGCATGGCTACACCTGTCTCCAAGGCTGCTTCTTTAAAAATACAGCCAGATGGAAAAAGAAGAATAGACCTAGAAGCTCTCAGAGGTGAGCAAAGTGACTAAAAACGTGGTGTGTGTCTTCCATTTACCAAATCTGCGTCTCCTTTCACCTATTTTAAACTGAAATTGCTCCTAACTCAAGAATTCATGCGCTTCCGTTTCCATGGTTTAAGTCACAAAAACTGCATGGAAGCATAAGAAGAACTCTTACCTTACTTAGGCGAGGAAAATGAGACACAATGTGGGTTTTCTCTGCTGGCGTCAATGAGCAGATTAAGCATAAATAGACACTGAGCATATCTCCATTTCCCCGACACAAAAATCGTGCGCTTGACCATTTTTTTTAATGTTTTAGTACGTTTTTGTCAACAATCTTTTATTATATATAAAAGCCCTATCTCTATTGCTTATAGAAGTTTTAAAGTCATTTCACAGCTGAGTGAAACCCTAAACAGAGCTATCTCGGTGTAATGAAGCAGAGAGCGATCGCATCTTAACAAGACTGGTATATGGTGACAAACAGCTCATAAAAACCCCATCTGCTACAAACGCCTCTATTTTACTTGCCTTAGCATCTAAATAGTACATTTCCTATTGCTTTTCAGAAACAACAGAGGGAAATAAAAAGCTTTCCCCATCATCAAACTGCCCTCTGACGAGCAAAGCCCTGGGTTGCTAATGCGCTGATGAAGTCCCTCCCAGGACCACCCGGGTCTGGCGGGCTTTCTGAGTATATGTGGATATTGGGCTACCCCCTTCTCCCTTCCAAGAGGGTCACACAGTAAGGTGACAGCATTTCTTGTGTCGCATCAAAGAATGGTTCATGTTCTGTGAGGTTTAGCTTAGAGTTTGTTTACTAGAAACAAAACACAAGCCCAGTGTTGGAATCCTTGGCTCTACAAAGAGTTGGTTAGCGTGTTCTGTTTGAGAAGGGCCATTGCTGACATCCTCTATTTTTGGTTTGATATGATTCTGTGCATCTATATCTATTTTATTTGCATGGCTTCTTCAAAGTGTTTTCTATTCATCACTAATTTAATATATATCATGGCCAAAAAAAAGCCCTTTTGATTGGAAACAGAGATTAATGCTGGGTAAGCTTCCTCAACCTCTCTCCACCTTGTTTTGTGAGATGGGATTTGGAGTTCACTGAGGCTGAGGCTGTCCAATGAGCAGCAGGGAGTCTCCTGCTGCTTCTGCTCCCTCATCTCCCTGGTGCCGGAATTACAGACACACACCTGACATCCACATACCTGGCTGTTCTGTGGATGCCGAGAACCCAGACTCAGGTCCTCCTGCTTGCACAACACACGCTTCACCTTTTGGTCACCTCCTCAACTCTGGGCTCACTGTCCTTCACAGAAAATCAATGGACTAGAACATTGAACAACTTTTCAAAATGCCCCATATCTACAGGCAACCTAGTACCAGTTTTAAAGCTCACACATAATCTTTTGTGAAAAAAATAATGTAACTTCTTCCATTAGGATCTAAAAATCCAATACTTCCTGGCTTATTTTGTTTTTAGGATATGGGGAATTTTCTTGCAAAGAGACAATTAAAAACTGATATTTACATAATTTAACCTTCAAGTAAAATATGAGGAAAATTTCTGGCCTTTTTGAAGAGGTCCCTTAAAGAACCTGTTGTGACTCAGCCTCTGTGTCCATACCACCTCCATACCAGGCAGACCTTTCCCATAAAGGATATGGCCCATGTGCTTACCGTCATGATCCCAGCAGTCATTGAGTAGCAACCATGCCCCTGACTCTTTTTTTTTTTGATTTAATAAAGTTTTATTTTTCCAAATGTACAGCTGATTGAACCTGTTCATGCATCTTCGTCAGCAGCTGGGGCATCTCCACCCTTTGTGTTTCTGGTGTAAATTACTTGGGCTCTGTGCTTTGAAACCAGCTTGATAAGCCCTTCACTAAGCAGCTCCTGAAGGGCTGCTCTGGCCAGGGAACCGCGAATCTGCAGTCTCTCTGAGACTACAGCTGGAGTAATAAGTTTATAGTTGGGGATTTCCTTACAGAGTTTGTCGTATGTAGCCTTGTCAAACAGAACTAGGGTGTTGAGCTTGTCCCGAACTTTACCTTTGGACCACTTCTTTTTGGCCTTGCCACTGGATTTATTTACTGGGTCTTTGTCTTTTTTGGCCGACTTTCCGGCATCTTTCTTCTTCTTGTCTTCCTTGGGAGGCATGATGAAGCTCGGAGAGTGGCGAAGACCACTGCAGCCTCCCTAAGAAGTCGGGGGCCCCTGGCTCTTGTATGATGATGTCATCCCTATAGGAGGTCTGTGAGGCGGTGCCAGCACAGAAGGGATGTGTGGCAACAAGAGGTTGGCGTTGCACAACACTGGTCAAGTTTTATTCTAGAGCTTTCTATGGAGTTGTATTGAATCATCCAGTATGCGGGGAGGAGGGGGGACACATACCAGAGAGGGGGGCTGGACTATGAGTCAGCGCTTGGCTTTATTCTGCAGCAGCTGTGTAACTCAGGGCATGGTATGCTGATGGGGGTATGGGACTGAATCAGGATTTTGTGAATCTGCGATCTGCAGGCACATTGTACCGTAAAAGTGTATGTACAGGGTGTCGGAAGTCAATGAAGTGCGCTGTGTCTGTCAGCCAAAACACCCCAATTCTCTGCTTGCTTGAAATATTTGAATGTTGCTCTAATGTTCGGACTTTCAGATAGTTCATCATTTTTCTGTTCTGTTAAGGAATATTTAGACTTTATCTGATATTTTGGCTATTCTGAATAAAGATGCTTATGAACATTTGTTGTAGAAATTTTGGGGCTTATGTGCATGCATTTCCCTTAAGGATTATAAACAGATGTGATGTTTATACGGCCAACAAGACCCAAGTGACTACTGTGTGTCCCACATTGTTTAAGTTTAGCAGTAAAATGGTAAATGAACTTGAACTGAATCTGCTCTCATGAAGCTTTCCAATGTTAGAGATGGCCGATTGACAAGCATCTTGAAGGAGATAGCTAGGGAGCTACGACAAAGCTTGGGTGACGGTGAAGAGGTCATTAATAAGGAGGAAGCTATGGCTGTTTTTTTTTTTTTAACACAGTGGGGTCTTTTGAGGTGACATGGAACTGAGACCACTCCCTAAAAGGATGGGGGAACTAGTCCCATGAATGGTACAAGCAAAGGAGATGGCACAGGGAAATACAGTAGCATATAAGCAATCTTTACTAGTGATCTATAAAAGGCCAAGCAGGGAGGGTAGTTAGATACCATGCAGCCCATGCCTTTTCCCTGTGTGTATGGATAAACTGAGGAGGCGTTCTCAGTCAGCAGGGGCCAGGGAGACAACAGACTCTGCCTTTCCTTCACTGTGCCCTGGCAGCCATCTCTGGGACTGGGTTTAATCACTGCTAGGTGCCAGGTGATGTAGTAACCACCCTGCTTCACTTCTACTCTTGCAAGACTGTGTGACAAAAGCATCACCCGGCCTAGTTTTATGTCACAGGAGAATAAAGCTTGAGCGGGCTCAGTGCTTCATCCCTAGCTGTGGAAAATGATTGAGCTTGAATTCGACTCCAGTTCTGTTGAACCCCAGAGTCATGTGACCGTGTTTTTATGCATTTTCTAATATTTGGAGGTTGTTTTGTACATGACTAAACAAAACTGAATCCAGAAATGCTTTTTATTCTAATAAAATTTTAAATTGAGTGCTCAGGATTTTAAATCAAGTAACAACTGAGAGGAGAAGGGAATATAAAATGCAGACTCATTAAAATGACTTTTTACGGACAGCTTTTGGTTCCTAAATAGTCAAAAGAAGCTAAGCTATAAAATATGAGCATATTGATTCTCAGCGCGTGGTCCATTATTGATGCCGAGTATTGCGTTATCCTTGTGACAATACTTAGCTGGTAACTTGTAAAATAAATGTTATGTACTCTGGAAAAGAGACAAAACGGTTAGGCGACCACAGTCTGAATATAGATGGGAAGCAGGGTAGAGCGGACAGCGCTCATTAAAAATAACAAGAAGGGCCAAAATACAATCCCTCAAAGGGCTGTCCCTTACCAGTTGTGTTCAGTAATTCCACATGCGATTGTTTCTTGTGTTCATTAGATAAGTAAGAAAGGGGCTGGATCGTGGCCAACAGTTCAGGTGTCTACTAAGTATTTCTTCTTCAGTAAGAGCCTTTTGTTGTTCTTGTGGACGGTAGCTACTTAGGTGTTATCTTGGAGAAAGGAACCAACAGGTTGGAATTTCCTTTAGATTCCACTCCAGTTCTCTGAAGTAGAAAGTTTCTTAGGCTGGGGATGTTAAAAATAAGACACATGTAAATACCCACAATCCCTAAGGACATTTACGTAGCAAGAACACAGGCTGCTTCACACTGTGTTTGTGAGAACCTGTGTGATATGTCTCGCCAGATTTTCTTCCTAGTCCCTGTTCATCTCTTCATTCTCAATCGCCCCCATTTATTCCTCCTTCCTTTTCAGTATGTAAAGGCACATCATTTTAATTTCCTTCGTAACGAACACAAGCCCCTTCAATATTAAAATGATTCATTTTAGAAGTAAAATGAGGATTCTCTTCAAATTCCCTTCTTCTGCCTGCTGCCACCTCCCATTCTCTCCTCCGACTCCCATCCGTTCGCCGCCTGGGATGGCAGCTCTGGAGATGCTCCTTTCAGATGCCACCATTCGTTACCTTTATGGGGTTCTCTGGTGGCACAAAGATAAAGACAGCCACAGTTCACGTTCTACAGCTCGGGCCTAATGCGTTAGTGGTGAAAGGAGCCGAGCAGAGCATGTTGGCATCTCTTGCTGGTCCCCAGTGCCATGGTCTCATTATACCACAATGCCCTTAGGCTATGTTGCTGCCAAACTCACACATGCAAGGCAGAAAAAATATTAAAATAGGAAAAATGGGCTAATGTTATGGGATCCTAGATGTGACTTCTTGAATTTCCAAAGGGAAAGGGTTTGCAGTGGTAGCTGTGACCATGTAAAGCAGCAGGCGTTGCAGGTAGGAGGGAGGAGAGGAACACAAGACCACACCATGTTAATAAAAGTCAGCGTCTCCCTTTGGCGTTTTCCTTCCGGAGATGAAAGAGTCCTGAATGAGGGGAAACGTTCCGGCAGGGATAAGGAAGGTGTGCAGTGTGGGCTAAATTCTCATTCTCTCAAGTCTTAGGGACTTCGGGGCCTCTGGATGTTTACTTATGGTGAAGGGGATACAAATGGATCATGCTAGGACCGCCAGGAAGATGTTTATAAAGACTTGTGTTGAGCTCTGTAGTGACGGAATGGCTTACAGACAAACAAGCAAACCGGCCTTCCTAGGAGTGTTGACTAGCTTTAGACTAGAGTGAATTAAGTAAGCAGATGGTAATATAGTGTTTTTGTTTCCCTTCCTTATCTCCTGATGGTCCAGGTAAGGCTTTTTGCTAATCGCCCCGTTACTTGCGATGAAGCACACTATAGCTTTTCCTTCTTTTCCCCACGCTACTCTCATTCTTTCAAGAGTAAGCACGGTCAGAATTAAAGTGTGGATGGCTCTAATAAGAATGCAGAATGAGGGTGGTGGTGCTGCTTCCCGGAGGAACCCTAAGCAGTGGGCGAACTTCATACACACACACACACACACACACACACACACACAGAGAGAGAGAGAGAGAGAGAGAGAGAGAGAGAGAGAGAGAGAGAGAGAGAGAGAGAGAGAGAGAGAACATGGAGCAGTGCACCAGGAACAGCTGATAAGCGCCACCTGATATTTAGCCCGGACGGTAAAGCCGATGAACACATTGCGTTCAGCTTCTATTTCCTTTCCGCGGTTGCTGCAGGAACCATCCTAGGCCCAGGCGATGCCACGTGAGCGACGCTGCTTAAGGACGGAGACGGTGGATGCCACGAGAACCGGGCTGAGATTATTTGGATGTGAGCCACAGAGATTGTTCCAGGTCAAAAGAGAAATATTAGTTGGAAGGTTATGGAGGAATAGAATACCAAAAGAATTAGGTTCAGAGTAGAAACAGGACCGAGGGTGCTCCGGGCATCTGTGCAGCTGTAATTACGTTTGCACCAGATACAGCGCGCTGTTAGTGGTTCAGTCGGCGGCGAGTTCCAGGAGGGACACTTGACTAAATCACCGTAGTCATATTTTCGGTTCCCCTACTATCGTGACTACCAAAAAACTGTTGCGAGGCGAAGAGAGGAATTTCATGTCCATCAGCTCATAGAAGTAATTGCCCATTGTGTGGTGTGAGATGCTCTTGATTCTCTCTGCCTTTTTTACTATGCCTTTTAGTTTGTAGTCTATGAGGGGGAAGAGGATTTAGACGGATAATGAAAGTCATTGCCATCACGGCACGGCACACAACCTACTGTGATGTCAGTATCTTGCATTGGCACGGGACTTGAGCTTCTGGTCTGTTACCACCAGAAACAATGTTGAATTTTAACCCACAGGAGGCGCTGTTGTCTGAACTGATTTGCCCCTTTGGAAATCTGTCTTAGCTGCAATGTTAGGTAGGGTTCTCTAGAGGAGCAGAACTGTTGGGAAAGCATCAGTGGCCACGTGCCTGCTGGAGACACCGAGGACCTAGCAGATGCCCGTTCGAGAAGCTGCGTGAGCTGGCAGCATGAACTTACATGAACTGACAGCGACGAAGCTTCCGGGAGAGTTGCTGGCACTGAGCTAGTCTTGGAGGGCTGGAAAGGCTGGACTCCGATGTGCGTGAAGTCTGGCAGCAGGCAGGTAAATAGTGTCTCAGAAAGATGCGTCTGATGATACCTTACCCTGGCTTTCTTTTTCATCGGGGCCACTGATGGAATTTGCTATCCACATTGAGGGGCCAGTCGGCTGGAGGTAAGTTAAGGCCAAAGGACTTGGAGATGGAACAAGGAGCAATAAGCTGTTCCCTGTCAGAGACGTGCTTGGCAAGACCAGCAATGGACTGGCACCAGATGGGGTTGTGGGGTAAGGCCGGGGGCCTAGGGCTTGGTAGTTTTCTGTAAAGCTGTGCTCACATGTTCCAGACCTGCCATGTGAAATGCTTTGAACAGGATTGTAAACCAGAGGAAATGGCGCCTGGCTGAGGTCATTCATCGCTCTCTCCGATGCTCTTCACTGGCTTCTTTTCCGTTTTCCCGTTTGAGGGATAATCAGGAGCCGGGACACTAATAAACTTGCTGGCTTGGGTCATCAACCCTCGCATCCCAGCAGACTCCAGCTTTTCACTGCTTATTTTTCTCACCTCCATCCTCCCTCTCAGCAAAACCCAGAAAAAAAACCACTGGTCTTTCCTTCTTAGTCCGCCCACCACACACCGATCCTGTCTGGAAATGTCCTCAGACACACATAGGTCCTGCTCGGAAATGCCCGCAGACACACATGGATCCTGTCTGGAAATGTCCTCAGACACATGTCGTTCCTGCCGAGAAATGCCCCCAGGTACATACCAGTCCTGTTCGGAAATGCCCTGGCACACACTGATCCTGTTTGGAAATGCCTCCAGTTCACAGGCCCCTTTCACCTGTCCTAGGGTGCTCTTAATTTGATCAAATTGACAGCTGAGGCTATTCTATTTGAAGATTTTTTTTCTGTCTAACTCTAATAATAGGAGTTTACATATTTTTTTTTAACCAAAAGGCAGGACAAAACATAGGCCACTGAATAGAAGACTCCCCCCTGCAGATATCCAGCCATACTCCAAATCCACACACACACACATATGAGTCAGTGTCTCATTTCTATTACAGTATACATGCATGAAATGGAAGCCTCCCTTAGTAGTATCTTCATAAATAGGGTGTACATACAAGTGCTCTTACAGAGACTCATAATCCTGTGTAGAGAAGACCAAGTCCTAGATATGAGGCTGTGATGTCAATGAAGGCTTATAAATTGACAGAGGTTCAGCAAGACCTGGGGGCGGGGGGACCCTAGACTATTTCATCATGGAGATATTTTGTATTAGACAGCCAGGTAAGAATTTTCATGGCCTCAAAAACAGACACCAGTTTCATTAGCATCCTTTATGTGCTGCACACAATTGAGTGTGCTCAGTTTTGTGTGGATTAGCTGTGCAGGAGACGTTTGAGATGTGCACTCTGTATTGGCTTTCCCCAAGTTAGCTTTCTGCTATTCTCAGGAGATTCCTTTTGTTACTTGGACGTCAGAAGTCAAGAGCATTCATGACATTAGGATCAAATGTCTTCAGACTGACATAGAAAGGGATCTCGGGACTCATTTAGCATTAACAACCACGAGGCATAGTCTGGTCAGAAAAATGGAGGGGCATGAGGAAAACATCTTGCCTCTGTCTTTAGCAACCTCTCTGTCTTGCCCAGAGACAAGGAGAGTGGTGGAAGAGCAATGGGTCTTTTGGATAGTTCTGGAGAATTCCAGCAAACTTCCATATAGAGTCCTAGGCTCTTCAAGTGGATGTAGTAACAGTCCCCAATCTGGCACAATGCACCACAACCCCCATTTACAATGAGCTTCAATGCCTTATTTTCTTGCTACATTCTGGAGGAATGGTCCGCAATTTTCCCATAATTTCAAGTACTTGTTATTATTACTAAGAATTGATCAATTACTTGGGGGGAAAATTAATTCACAATTTGAACTCTGCTTAAATTTTGATCTGTTTTTAGCCTTTTGGGAGCGCTCTGGTATATTTTATTAAAACTTATTTATTTTTATGTATATAGGTGTTTTGTCTACATGTATGTCTGTGTACCCTATGCATGCAGTACCCACAGGAGCCAGAAAGGGGTGTTAGATCCTCTTAGAGTAGGGTTACAGATGATTGTGAGCTGCCATGGAGGTGCTGGAAATTGAACCTGGGTCCTCTGGAAAGCAACCAGTGCTGCTGAGTTGTCTCACCAGCTTGTTACTGGCGTCTTTATTAAATTTCCGTTCTCTAAATGGAGAAATGATAAGTAACATTTATTTGCAGCGTGATTTCCCTGGAGTGCACTTCCATATTTAGAGCTGAGCTGCACAAAACAATAAGGACAAAGCAGAAATATAGTTATAAATTACTACAATTACAATAAACAGATTTCCCGATAATTGGTCTTGGAAGCCCAAGAATGAAGTACCTTAGGAAGTTCATCGATCCTTGAACACTTAAATCAGGAAGGAGAGCTTTGAATGGTCTTAATAAACACAAAAATGTGATATCGGGCACACTGGTCCTCACAAGACTAAGAGAAATGGGGGACGCGATACTCTAATTAAATTATGTTGAGCATGTCTTACTTTCCCTCAGTAATGTGAGTTAATTCTTGTAAATGTTATATAGCAACTGTTGGCTGGCCCATACTCTCATGGTGCACTCTATGACAGGGAACTGTGTTTTTATGACAGTCTTAGCTGTGTTTTCTATTGCTGTGATGAAACACCATGACCAAAAGCAAGCTGGGGAGGAAAAGGTTTGTTTGGCTTACACTTCTACATTGTTGTTCATCACTGAAGGAGGTCAGGACAGGAACTCAAACAGGGCAGGAGCCTGGAGGCAGGAGCTGATGCAAGGACCATGGAGGAGTGCTGCTTACTGGCTTGCTCCTCATGACTTGTTCAGCTTCCTTTTTTATATCACCCAGGACCACCAGCCCAGGGACAGTACCACCTACGACCTCTAATTAAGAAAATGTACAGGCTTGCCTTGTGTTGTTGACATAAAACCAGTCAGGACAATAACTAAATGGAAATTTTAACAACAGTTAAAGATTACATCATGCTTTATTATTAAAACATTGGATGGTTGTAGCATTACAATTTCTAACCTTTCACCCAAATAAGGTGATAAGGTTAAAATAATTACTATGCCTAATTGAAATCCTCTATGATCAAGCAATATGAGGAATTAAAGACAAAAACCAAGTTTGTTATACAGTTTCATACCCGGCATTACTTTGTGCAGGTCATTAATATTTATAACTAAACCGTTCTTTGATGTGCATTAATAAAGTACCTTGGGATTACACAAAGAATTATTCATACATATTCTGGAAAAGGGGAAGAAGCCACAATTAAATCACAGTAATTAGCATGGATATTAGGTTAGGATTGAAAGGAATCACAAATTCTGGCTGAACAGGCTCACTTCTCCATGAGCCTCAGAAGGCTAAGATTCAGCAAACCAAAGGAGAGAGGCAAGAGAGTCACTTCTGGAAAAATAGCCTCTGCAAAAATTGTGATTATGATGAGCATGAACTTGGTACTGGCGAAACATCTATATCCACTTGTTAGAGTCTAAAAATATTTACCTGCCGTGGAGCACAGCGTTAATTTCTCCAGTGAATTCAAAGCATCAGGCCAGCCAGGTTCCTCCACTGTCTCACCTTAGCTGAATTTAAAATGAAAAATTCGGGAACACATAATGCTTTATCTACTTAAGAAATAAAATAACTTATTTTAATATTTAATCTTCATGATAGTTAGGGCTCTTTTAATCTTCAGGCAAAGCAGTTTTTGTCAAATTTATTAATAATTTAATTTTTCTTCCAGACTTAAAAGGCTTCTCTGCGTGCTGGGCCATGGGGTTTGTATTAGTTGCTTTTATGTTACTTTGATAAAACACCACATCCAAAAGCAATTTCAATAGAGAAGGATTTATTTGGGTTTATGGTTCCAGAGGGATATGGGCATCATGCCAGGAAAGCATGGCAGCAAGTGGCCAGCATGGAGACAGGAGTGAGAGGCTGAGTGCTCACATCTCAACCATCAACATGAAGCAGAGAGCAAACTGGAATCTCAAAGCCCACCCTCAGTGACCAGTGGCATACTTCCTCCAACAAGTCTGTGCCACCTAAACCTCCCTAAATAGTGCCACCTGCTGGGGACCAGCTGTTTAAATGCCCCAAACTTTAAGGTCGTTTGTCATTCAAACCATAAGTCAATGGAAATATATCATCAGCATTCACAATGTTTATTAATGTTGGAGCTTTGACCTGTGGCACTGGTTCTTTTATCTATCTATCTATCTATCTATCTATCTATCTATCTATCTATCTACCTACCTATCTATCATCTATCTATCTATCTATCTATCTATCTATCTATCTATCTATCTACCTACCTACCTATCTATCATCTATCTATCTATCTATCTATCTACCTACCTACCTACCTACCTATCATCTATCTATCTATCTATCTATCTATCTATCTATCTATCTATCTATCTTTCTCTCATATATTACAGCCTTTAGAATTGTATCTATTCATTTATATTTTAGTTGCTGAGGCAAAGTCTTGCTGGGTAATCCGGGGTGACCTTGAACTCCTGGTCCTCCTGCCTCCAGAGTCCTGGGATGAAGATGTGAGTCAACACACATGACTTCTATCTGTGTGGTCAGATGATAACCCAGCCACTAAAGTACTTCTGGAATTGGCTCTTCCCTCTCCTTTTCTCAATTCAGAGGGGGGCTGACACGTATGACAGTCACCTGACCCCAGTGACCTAGCTTCTTCTTCCACTCCTCACCCTGAGACAAAGTCCTCTGTGACCTTGATTGCTATGGAAAACATCCATTTCCCTATCATTGCTTTAGTCTGAAGTGTCATTACCTCACAGGGTTCAGGCATTTTTTCTGACATATATAAAACACATTGACCATGTTCCTCACACACCCCAGATCTCTTGCTGTTCTCCCTTTCTCCTCCCTTTGTTGTTCCGCTAAGAAGTTTCATATCGTCATATAATTTTAAAGTAAGTCAATCATCATAATTATGTTCTGGAGAGCCATACTTATTCAGCTCCATCTTCTACCTTTGCCATATATATGTTCGTGTAGTCAGTCGTTTCTGCAGAGAGGTTCTGTGTCAGGTGGCTTTGGATCACTGCCTGAGTATTTGGAATGTTTGCATCTTTCTAAAACTCAGGAGCAAGACAAACCCTATTTCTCCAATCTCAAGAGGCTTTACCAGATGGCTGAGGATGCCCCAAGAACCTGTAACCTCTTTGAAGATGAGAGGCAGCCCTAGGCAGACATCAGCTCTGCTAGGGATTTTATCTTGCTCTTCACAGCATTGAGAAGTGCAAGAAATGCATTTTTTTGTTACCTATAAATTGCCCAGTATGTTTGTGGTAACAGCCCGAGTGGACCAAGACATCCTCCCTGATGAAAACTCAGTGCCAGAGCAGCATTCTGTACCCACCGTGGGGCGAAGACTTTGCTCTATGTTGGAGACCATGGTCCAGGTTAGCCACAGTCCGGCCCTTGCAGACCCTGGAGTCTTGTAAGGATACCATCAACACAGAGAACATGAGCTGTAACTGAAGCAGGGTGATGTGCTTGGAATCTAAATCAGCAGAGGTTTTGGGGGGAGTCAGGTAGAGCTGCCTGGAAAAAAAATAGCACTGAGACTTGGAGTTGTGGGACTTGTGTGAACACACAGAGATCTTGAGGTGGGGGGAGCACCCCAAGAAGAAAGAACTGGGAGATGCTTGCTATGGCTTGACACCAAGGGTGAGTGGGAAGTTTGGGTAAGTTTTGGGCAATATCAGTTGTGGGGTACCTTGGAGTCAAAGAGGTTTTAAGGAGGCAGAGGTATAATTATCTTTGTTTTAAAATTCTCTGAGGATAAACTGATTGGGGACAGAGTTTTGTGATTGTTTTGTTTTCTTGGGCATCACTCAGGTGTCTATTCTCCTTAATTTCATTGAACCATTTCTTCATATCTTCTTCAAACTCCTTGGATTCTTTGTTGAAGTTTGTGGTTGTTCTTTTAAATTCTGTGTCCTGGGTTCATCCAGGTAATTTTCTTTGGCAAACATTTCTATGGGATTGGTGAATTTTAGAGACAAGATACTGGCCTGATCTTTCATGTTGTTTGCATTTTTGTGATGAGATCTGGGCATGTGGACATCTTATGTTAGTTAGTTCTGTGTCAGATATGGTCAGAATAGGTTGGTGCAGAAGAGAGAATGTGTAGGCAGGTTGGTCCCCAGAGGTAGGAAATGGCTTAGGTAAGTGGTTCTCAGTCTGTGGGTTTTGACCCTTTGGAGGTCCAGTGACCCTTTCATGGGAGTCACATAGGCCATCAGAAAACAGATATTTACATTATGACCCATAACAGTAGTAAATTACAGTTATGAAGTAGCAATGCAATAATTTTATGGTTGGGGGTCACCATAACATGAGGAACTGTATTAAAGGGTTGCAGCATTAGAAAGGGTGAAAGCCACTGACTTCGAAAAGGAGATTGGACTGGTGTATTAGGATGCTTGTCCTGGTCTGAACCTGGAGTGTAGGGGTAGATCTGGCTTGGTGGAGAAGTTGGATATGGTGAGGGAGGAGCCAATGGGTTGTGGGGTAGGCAGGTGGATTCTGGCAGAATCCTAGAGGATTCCTGCATAGGCCTGGGTTTCCAAACTAGAAATAGACCCTCAAAGTGGGACCTGGGCTAGGTCTGGCAGGTTGGGGAGGGTGGATGGAGGGGAAGATTGAGCAGATTTTCCTGGCTAGATGCTGTAGAAGGATGTGTAGAATGTGTCTGGGTGGAGAAGTTGGATGCTGATACCAGGGCAGAACAATCGGGTAAATATTATCCCCAGATAAATAATACAGTGTCATTGTGTGTGGTTAACGGTTTACTAAAACACTGTCATCATGATTTCCTTCAAAGGGAGTAGAAAAGGAGGGAGGAGAAAGAGAGAATACTCCAGAGCAGAAAAAGACATAATTGATCAAAATATGAATTCTGGTTCATGGCTGTGGCTCAGATCTCAGTTTAAACAGTTTTAGCATAAGGTCATAGTAGTTTGAATATGGATATGGATATTACTTAATTATGTTAATAAAGGTTAAGTCATACCCACTAATTGAAATATCAAGGTGAGTTATCTCCAACCGAGAATTTTGCTACAAAGGCTCTGAATCTTTTAATTCTCACATCTGTCCCCAAGTCACTGTCTTCCGATGGTGGCATGTAGAGATATTGGTGGCAGGGTGAGGGATTTGGCTACTGGTAGAGGCTGGTGGTGGTGGTGGCCACACCCAGCATGGTATCTAATTCCTATGGATTGGAAAGAGCAGGAATTAATTCTTGACAAGATGAAGTGGGAGTTAAACTTTAAAAATGACTCATAGTTATATGGAACTGTAAACAGGGCTACAGCCCTTCCTTGCTTGGCCCTCCTTTCTGTTTTTCTAGTTCCTCCCAACTGGGATTAGGATGTGGATTCTGTTTCACCATGCTTGTGAGAAGTATATATGTTCATTTTTAGTTTCATCAGGACTTACAGGTAAGTGATTTAGTCTCAGAGAAGCCTTTGAACTTGGACTTTGTAGAAATTCTGGCCCTTTTAAGACCCTTAGGCTGGACTAAAGGCTTGTTTTTCATTGTGAACTAGACATGAGTTTTTGAGGGTCAGGGCTGAATACAGCGAAGTGAGTCTGGAATATCCCTTGAGGGTTTATGAATTAAAGGCTTGGATGTGAGTAGATGAGCTTTAGAAAAGGATTGAACCATGAGGAATCTGAAGTCATCCACTAATGCATTAATTTGGTGGCTTTTATTGGGAAAGTCGTGGGAACTAGGAAGAAAGCAGGGAGTAGCTGAAGAAGGGGGTCAGTGGGATGTGCTCTTAAAAGGTACACCGTATCCCTGGCCTTTTCTCTCTGCCTTTGCTTCCTGCCTGCCATGGAGCGAGCAGCTTTTCTGCCCCCATGCATTTCTGCCATGATGTTTCTGCAGGGCCCCAAGCCTAAAGCAACAGAGTCAAGAAACCAAGGTCTAAATCCTCAGAAATGATGAACCCAAATCATCCATCCCTCCTTTAATTTGCTATGCAACCTCTGTCCCAGGAATACCTGACCAACAATCGTACTTAGTTCCATTGTGCCTCAAAGTCACCACAGTTTTTGCAAGTAGAAGGTTTGGGGGCAACCCTGCATAGGACAGGCTTATTGGAATCATTTTTCTTCTAACAGCTAAAATGATTGTTTTTTTTATAAATAAAATATTTTTAAATTAAGATATATCTCTTAGGTTTTAGACCTAACTCTATTGAAACTGTACTATGGTATAAGTACAACTTTTGTGTACACTGGGATTTTTTAAAAATTTATTTCAATATTACTTTACCTTAAAGTTTTGGAACACAATATTTTTGAGGTATGCCTGTGTTGGAAAGTTTGTTTTTGCTCATTGAATATTTAATGTTCCTTTGATGGATAGGATTATCCAAATTTCCCTGGCAAGAGAAACAAGATTCCTAATGTGTAAGGTACCTGTCGCAATCACACAATTGTGAATGGTAGCACGTAGCTAGAGAGTGTGTGTGTGTGTGTGTGTGTGTGTGTGTGTGTGTGTATGAGTGCATGCATGTGTTCATGCATGCATATCTACGTGTGTGTGCATGCATGTGAAGGCCAGACATGTCATCCCTTAATGGTTGTCCACCTTAGTTTTGAAGACACGGCTTCTCAATGGGACCCATGATTCACTGGTTTGGCTAGACTGGCTGGCCCTGGGATCTACCTTTCTCTGACTCCCAAGTCATGGGATTGCAAGCTCAGACCACCAGGCCTACCTTTTCAAAAATGCAGATGCCTTGGGGCTCAACTCAGAAGCTCATACTTCCAGGCAAGGCTCTTAACCATCTGAGCCATCTCACTCTCCAGCCCCCAGGACCTATCTTCTTCACTTTAACCTTGGGGGGAATTTAGTTTCTCTTGTGTTTGGTTCATCAGCACCAGTGTGCTCTACTCAGATCAACCACAGTTTATGAAATGATCTTCAAATAGAAACAGAAAGAAAACCTCTTTGTGAAGCATGTCTGCAGGAGGACGAGGCATTCCACTGAGGTGATTGGCCAGATAAGAGCAAAGAAGATTTTTTTCTTTAAAACAAAACAAAACAATTTTAACGGAAAATTTCCAGGCATGCATTTTGTTGTTTTCCGCTTAACTTATTCTTTTGTCTGTGGAGACGCAGCACCCAGTAGACGGGAGGTTTTCAGTGACTACATACTGCATGGTTACCATGAAGGACGGCTGTCACCTAGGAAGGGCTTGTGATGAGGACTGGCAGCTCCTGCCTCTGCCTGAGCGACAGTGAGCTTCTGTGACTTTATCCGCTGGGTTGTCCTGCATTCGTCCTTGTCGGGCTGTCATCGGCCACGTTTATCCTTTAGAACATCATCCCTCGCTCCCCTGATCATTTGCTAGTACTAATCTGCGGTCCAGGAAGTCAAATAATTTCAGTCAAGAAATTAATTTGTTTCTTCTATTTTTTTTTATTGTGATTGCTTTCCTAGTAGTGAAAGGGAGAATTTAAATTGTGTGCATGAGTGTCAGGATGGCTG
This sequence comes from Myodes glareolus, assembly GCF_982192425.1. Lineage (NCBI taxonomy): Eukaryota > Metazoa > Chordata > Mammalia > Rodentia > Cricetidae > Myodes > Myodes glareolus. The sequence goes on along the minus strand of NC_142051.1, from coordinate 10,801,108 downwards.
GTGCAGAAACAGACGCTCAAATTGGATCTTGGCACACAGACTCTCTATGCTTGCTTAGTATTCTGGGCCTGGCTTCTCCTCCAGGCCAAAAGTTATGGGGCTAGACTGTGAGATAAACTTAACCCTGCATTATCCCTATATTATGGACTGCCACGGTATTCTAATCAGAGACTTACATTCCTTGCAGATTTTGCTTCTGCAAGTAACTGGTTTTCAACTCCACCGCTGTGTCTGATTGCTCATGTAATATTAAACTGCAATTGAGCCTTAATTTCTAGAAATATGAATACATTCTTTAAATGAGTATTTCAAGAACTGATGAACTGTGGAAAGTTGTTTCTTTATAACACTGGAAAAATGGAAATAATGAATAATTATGCTTTTAAAATAGACACAAACAATTAGTAGTTAATGTATTCATGCACTCTATTTTATTTTATGATTTCCTCACTTGTGGTCTAATATAGATCACAAACACAATGCTAAAAGTGTCCTCTTGATTTTTTAAATTCATTATTTTATTTTTGAGATTACTGTATGTTTCTACTATCTCCTTTTCTTTCCTCCCTTCAAGTCCTCCCATACATTTCTCCTTGCTGTCTTTCAAGTTCATGGCCTCTGTTTTCATTGATTGTTGTTACATATATATGTATGTATACACACACACACACACACACACATATAAATACCCTGCTTAGTCTTGTATAATGCTAATTGTGTATGGGCAAGTAACCAACAGTCCTACGCAGCTATGATGCCTATGAGCCGCCACAAGAATCAACATAGAATAATGATGACCTTAAGGGTGCATTAGTGGCACACATACTTTGGTGGTAACCAACAGTTTTCTAATTGGACTTAAGGCCTGCTCAACAAGAGGGAAATCATGCCCGGTGTTAGCCAGGTAGCCAACTACCAAGGGTTGGTGAAGTCATGAATCTTGAAAGAGAACCTACAACCACAACTCTACCAAACTAGCATAATCCCTAACTACATCCTAAATGTTTGTCCTTACACCCACCGAGAGCTGTAGTCCTCAACCCTCATCAAGAAAACATCTCTTTGCAACAGATGGAGAGAATAACAGAAAACCACAACCAATCCAGACGCAGAGCTGTGGAGCTCAGTCCCGGGGATGCACCGACAAAACACTGTTGTTCCTACAGTCCAGGGAATACTGTGGAGAAGAGGGCAGGAAGACTGTAAGAGCCAGAGGACCAGGAAGTTTGCTGTGAGTCTGTCTCCTAGGAATGTCAGAAGGGACACCCGCCAAGTCTCATTAACATGACTGCCTAGAGAGCTCATCGAAGACAACAACAGCAGACATGTGAAGCCGACTGGGGAAAGACCCTTAGGCCTCAACCCTAAATGAAGAACTGCAGATAACCAAGGGATTCTGAGAGCGGGGGATGTGGTCTTCTTCAGAAAAGCTCGGAACAGTTGGTTATCTGATGGTCCCTTGGTTTGACCTGTTTCCCCAACCTGTCCTGTCCAGATCTCATGTCTCAATAATATCACCACTAGTGATTAGGTTTTCAAACCCCGACCTAGAAGGGATTTTCGGTTTTCTCTGTTCCTTTTCCTTTTATAAGGAACAGACCAGCAAAGTTCTAGTGCTTTAATCTCAAAAAACAAAAACTCTTTTCCCACCAGTTCCCTCACCAATTATCTCTCTGTCTTGGTCCTTTTTCTCCCCACTTGTCTTCCTCCCAGGAGTCTGACGCATGCGCCTGTGCTCGTGCCCGCGTCCACTTGTCTTCCTCCCAGGAGTCTGACGCATGCGCCTGTGCTTGTGCCCCGTCTGTGCTCTTAACAACTGCACGCCATTGTCTCTCGTCTGCTCACCATGCTTCAGGGAAATCTGAACTCCCTGCCTTGGCTGCTGTCTATGGCTACGTGGAGCTCACTGGGGCCTCTGGGAGCTGTTTTAGAGAAGGCATCAAGGGAAGGGCACAGGAATGAGCTGCAGGTGCAAACAGTGAATCATGACTTTCAGGAAGTTCGGCATGAAGGGGAGAGGAAAATTGCAGCACGAGGGACTGAGGCTGAGGGGAATTCCTGAGAGCCCCCAGCTAAACTGCTGTCCGAGGACCGGATTGTTGAGTAATTCTGCCTATGCTGGCTAGTTTTTATGTCTAATGGACACAAGCTAGAATCATCTGAGAGGGGGAACCTCCACTGAGAAAATACCTCTGTAAGATTGGACTGTGGGCAAGCCTGTAGGGCCTTTTCATAATTAGTGGGAGGGCCCAGCCCATTGGGGATGGTGCTGTCCCTGGGCTGGTGGTCCTAAGATCTCTAAGAAAGCAGACTGAGCAAGCCAGTAAGCAGCACGCCTCCATGGTCTCTGCATCAGCTCCTACCTCCAGGGTCCTGCCCTCTGTGGGTTTCTGTCCTGACTTTCCTGGATGATGAACTGCACTGTGGAAATACAAGCAAAATAAACCCTGTCCTCCTCCAGTTGCTTTTGGCCATGGTGTTTCATTGCAGCCATAGAAACTCTAAGGCACTGACTGCCCCAATAGAAAGTAAAAGAGACTGGGAAAATAAGAATTTGAACTTTGTTTTTCATGGTTATTTCTGTGTATAGAGCCAATGTTGGGCTGTTTGTGAAGTTCTTTCTCTAATGCCCAGGTGGTGTTCTTCCCATACAGGTGTTACTCTGTGTTTTTGAGAGTAGAGGTGAGTCTCCTCACACGTGGAGGGAGACAGAGCAGGCAATCTGGGAAAAGAAGACCATTGGCAAGGCAAGCAGAGAGGAATGACACAGACATAGTCACACATAGACACACATAGTCACACAGAAGCTGGAAAGTTGGGGCAGAAAGGCCAGAGGCTGGTCCAAGCTACCAAGCACTGAAACTATCTTGAAACAAACTATCACTATCAACGCTGAAACCACAGTAAAAGCAGCAAAAGGGAGTGAATGATTTGATTTGTTTGATCTTAAACTCTGTATCATTTACTTTTCTGCATCTCCGATAAACATTCTGACCACAGCAACTCAGGGAAGAAGATTTTATTGGGCTATTAGGTTACAGTCCATCACTGAGGGAAGTCAAGGCAGGAACTTGGAGGTGGGAACAGAAGCAGAGACCAGGGAGGTGCAGAGCTTACTGGCTTATTTTCCCTGACTTGCCTAGGTCAGGCCCTCCTGCCCAGTAAATAGCACCACCCACAGCGGGCTGAGTCCGTCCACATCTATCATTCATCAAGAAAATGCCTACAAAGTCACCATACATGGGGGGTCAGCTGACCTGTTGACCTGAATAGGGCAGTGAGGCTGGAGAAAGAAGAGACAAAAGACAAAAGATAGAATCAGGAAGGCCCTCAGTGAATACTGCATCAGCCCTGAACTTATTTCTCATGATTCTTTTATACTCAAGCAAAAACGGGAGGGCAAAAGGCTTCCTTACCATGGTTCAAGGCATAAATAAGCATAGTCACCTCCTTCATTCTCAAAACATCTAGTAACCATGTCTTTGGACAACCATCCTGTTATTTGGCTTCGAGAAGCAAAACATCTAGTAACCACACCTTTGGCCAAATATTCTGTAATTTGGCCTTGAGGAGCAAGAACATGCTTGAACTCCTTGACCTTAAATTAAGATGGAATGGAGTCACTGTGTGTTCCAGAACCATAGGTCAGTCTTATGGAGGCAATTCCTCAACCAAAGCTTCCTCTCCTTATATTTGTGTCAACTACACAAAAAGCAACCATAATACTCAGAAATAAATGTGTCTTTCTCAGCGCCTAGCTCTCCCTACTAACAGTTACTATCTCACGGTTTCTGAAAGCCGGTCTGAGGCTTAGGTTTAGTAGTTTGGGTAGCAGATCTTTAGCAAGGCTAAGCTGCTGGCTGTGTGAGAGCCTCTGAGGACTCGCTGGAGCTCTTAGCCCTCATCGAGAAACTCAGGTCCCTCATGGCACAGAGTCCCACAGGGTGGCTTGCCACCAGGCTTCACCTACAGAAGTGACTCAAGAAAGCACAAGAGAACAAAGGCCAGGGCAGATGCTGTGGGCCTGGTCACAGAGGGACATCCCCTCCCATCTGACAGCTGTTGTCCACATAGATTAAAACATGGAAGGCTATACAGAATGAACACCGGAAAACAGAGGTCCGTCAGGTCTGTCAGGTCCGTCAGGAGAGTCCGTGCTCCGTCCAGAAGGAGTATGGGAGGAAAGGGAGGAAGCCGATAGAGAAGCCTTCATTTTCACAGTGAAGGGACAGACAACATTACTTCCTGAGGATGAGAGGGTTCAACAGGAAGCATGGGGAGGGAACCGAGACCTTTCAAGTGATCTGCTGTTCTGTCAGGCTGGAGAAATGGTGTGGCAACATGGGAATGGCAAACAAAACAAGACGAAAAGGAGGGACCTCTTGCGTGGTGCCCTGGGCCTTAAATTTTGACTTCAGCCTTAGGATAGACGCCATTTTTAGCTTTCTTACCGCCAGCTCAGTGAACACATCTACTGCTTTAAAGCGAGCATGACTCAGGGGTGCATCGCCAAACCCTTGTAATCAGCTTCTGGTAACAGCTTACAGATGCTTCCACTAGCGTTTCACGGTGGAGAGTTCACCCAAGAAAGTAAAAGTCCTATTCAGCGAGAAATAATTTCTCTTTTTGAAAGCATATTTGAAATGGCTGGAATTAAGATTCAGGGCCTTTCTTCTAGATAATAGATTTGGCCATTCTATTGCCCGCAAACAATTTACTTACCCAAGCTTAGCCCATAAAACACAGTTCAAAGAAGATACAGTCCAAATACCCCGTTAACATCCGTTCATTGTTTGGTAGGAGCGACCATCTGAGTGCATTATTCTGGACGCTACTGCTAGATATGCATCCCCCCTCAAGCCCTGAATAAATTTTTAAAAATGAGTTCTTCCCATTTTTGCTTTCTAAAATATAGGACCATCTTATTTATTTAGTAATAGTGAAGAAGGTAGGCTAGCATACCAATGCATGCTCTAAGAACAGCCTGTATTGTTGTGTTTTGAGTTATCTTTAATTTTTAAGCAATCAAATCAGAAGATAAATTGACTAGACGACTAGAGTTTAATTTTTCAATAGCGTAACTTTTTGGAATATATATTTTTGCCCATCTGCTTTTGAAGACAGGACTTCTCTATGTAGCCCTGGCTGTCCTGGAACTCGCTCTGTAGACCAGGCTGGCCCTGAACTCACAGAGATCCGCCTGCCTCTGCCTCCTTAGTGCTGGGACTGAAGGCGTGCGCACCACCGCTCCACTGGACTACATTTTATTACCTTTTCATTATAATCAAACAGTTGTGTTTTGAATGTCTACTGTTTCCATGAACTCCCGTAGGTGGGCATCCCCATTTGTTCCCTGTTCCTGCGGTTGCACCGGGATGAAAAGCAACTTGGGGAAGAATGGGTTTGTCTGACTTAAAGGGTTAGAGTCTGTCATCAAGGGAAGCTAGGGTAGCTCAAGGCAGGACCTGGAGGGGACAGAAGCAGGGGTCACAGAGGAATGCTCCTCACTGGCTAGATTCCTCTGGCTTGCTCACTTAGTTTTCATAGGCCAGACCCATCTGCACTAGGGTGACACTGCCCTCAGTGGGCCGGTTCCTCCTACATCAATCAGCAATTAAGGAAATGTCCTACAGATGCACTCAGAGGCCAACCTGACGGAAGCAATTCTCCATTTGAGACTCCTTCTTCCCAGGTGTGTCAAGTTGATAGCCAAGATTGACAGCCATCACTGTGGGTTAAAGGACGAAGAGGTAACTGAGCTGGGTCTCTGTCACGGAGAGGTGTGTGATCTAATGGAAGAGCCAGTGTGAAAACAGTAGCTATGATGCATGTCATGAGATTTAAACATTATTCTCATGGGTTACTGGCTTTATTTCATTCCCGTTAGCACTTACGTTTCATAGTATATTAGCTAGTTGCCTGCAACACAAAGCCAACACATACCATCATAAGCAAAGAGAATTGATCACTAATGTGAGACAAAGTCTCAAGACAGGACTGATATCAGACATAATGTGAGACAAAGTCTCGAGACAGGACTGATATCAGACACGTCTGGATTCAGGCACAAAGAACTTTAGCAGGTGGTTTCTCTTCACCCCTCAGCTCTGCAACTGTGTTGGGACTCATCCAAACCTACATCCTGCGGCTCAGGCCTGGAAGGCACAAAGAAAAGTCATACTGCAAGAATCCTCTGTGCAGGGGTGATGGGGGTGGGGTGAGGTGTCCTGTCTAGTGATTAGCTTTGAGGGGGTTTAGAATCCTATGGAATCGCACAGGCCTTTCTAATGGGCGCCACCCCTGCAGAAACCACAGGGCCTGAGACCGAGGCAAGGCACGTTCTGAAGAAAGGCAGAGGCACCAGTGCCAGACAGATGTTGTTTGGATGCTGAGAGCAGAGACAAGGGAATGCCTCTCTAGGAGCAGCTACAGTAAAGAGGCAGTTCTGCAAATGCTCCCCTCACTCAGCAGCTTCCATGTGATCAAACGCTTGCCTCCTCCATTAAACCCTCCACAGCTCTTTGTGCTTTACGCTCCCAAGCCTTGCCCACAGGTGATAAAATACCGAAAACCTGGATAAAAGTGTTTTTAAGAGTGCATTTGGTTATCATATTTCTAAGTAGCTCTGAATTTAATGGTGTTTGAGGAAGCCAAGCAGACAGGAGGTTAGTTGTTACCAAGTTAAAAAAAATAGAAGGTAAAAAGTCCTCAACAGATAACAAGGCTGGCGTTAGAGTCGCAGTCTCCACTGCCACCCCCTTTACCAGCTCAGGGCTTCGTGCTCCATCCATTTCCAGAAAGAGTTTTTTCAGCTCTTGAGATTACAGTTACATCATTTCCCCATTCACTTCCTCCCTCCAAGCTCTCTCCCATACCCCTTCTTACTCTTTCAATTCCATAATCTATTTTCTCATTAATTGTCATTGCACACACACACACACACACACACACACACACACACACACACACATAAGTACAACCTGCTCAGTCTGTATAATGTCACATCTTTGTTTGCTCGGCTGAACGTTTGGTCCTGGGTAACAAGTTTTCACGGAAGTCGTCTTAGTTGTGAAGACCCCTTTCTAAGATGTTTTTTCCTCAGGGGCTGTGGTTGAACACAAGCCCTCTCTTGCATTGAAACATAAAATGTGTAATTAGGGCCGCATGGCAGCCGCATAGGTTTTACGCTGCGGAATGTCGACTGTGTGCGTTGTTGAACTTGAAGGGTTATGTTTAGTGCTTTCACAAGTGACTTTTCTTTGTAAACCACTTTATGCATAAATGACTTCACGTGACCCTCGTCCTGTTTAGCAGCTGTCTTCATTAATCTCTCTCCATTTCCTCCTATTAATATTACCTTGAAATAACCCAATATTCTTGGAATTACCCCCAAATAATTTGCACAGTTTTTAAAATTTATTTTCATACAAATTTGCGTGATTAGTAAGATCTACTAGACCTCAAATGCAAATAGGGAAGGCAGTGCTCCAAGGAAGGTGGGAAAAGCCACGTGTTAATCCGTTTATCAGTACCGAAAAGGAGCCCTGAGTCCAGGGAAGGACTGGGCAGATGCTGTCAGTGGTGAGGTGAGGGAGAAATGAACTGTGGAATTAGCATTTAAAATTCACAGCGTGAATCTGAATATCTGAAAAGAACTTATACATTGACCCTTCTCATGTTTAACAGGGAGAAGCATTCAATTTGCATTTCATTAACCACTAAAACTCAGATAGGGGGACCAGTCTTACAAACAAAACCTTACCAAACCATCTTTGATGAAGTTTCATATATTCTCCAGATTTATAATATGACACAGTTTCTTATTTATACAGACTATAGGAATTGTGATTGGAAGGGATCAATAAATGCTACTATTAGTTTCGTGGCCAAACTATTCAATTTTCCTCAATGGCAGATAAATATACCTTATTTTTAGCTCATGAACTTGATGGATTCATGAGGTTTCTTTCTTTCCTTCCTTCCTTCTTTTCTTCCTTTCCTTGGAGATACCACGCAGAAAGCTGTGTTGCCTATGGCCTGCATGGAGAATGTTAGTCAATATAGTTACAACTTCATATATATATTTGGTCTTTCTACTTTAAGGAAAGGTAATTTCAGATTGAAGAAATTCTTCCAAATAATTTGGTGATAATGGAGCCAGAGAGATGGCTCAGCCATTAAGAGCATCAGTTGCTCTTGCAGAGGGCTCCCAGGTTCAGTTCCCAGCACTCACGTGGTGGCTCACAACCATCCATGACCCCAGTTGACCTCCATAGGCACCAGACATTTGCATGGTTCACATACATACAAGTAGGTAACACACACACACACACACACACACACACACACACACACACAAAAGTAAATAAATCTAAATAAATTGGTGATAAGACGTTATTCCTATAAAGGCAATTTCTGTTTCTATGTTCACAATTTGATGTCATGAACAAACAGACATTTGGACAACCATTATACCTTTATATTCAGTTAAGGTTAGTTATCAGAACCTAGAAAATTGAGATTTTAATGTTTCTATTATTATTATTATTATTGCTTTAAAAACTTATTTTGCTGCTTTCTTTCATTGGAACTTGCTCATTCTGTGCATTTTCTCATGATTCTTTGTTAATCGACAGTTTGCTAATTGAGCTTGTTAATTACAGTATAATAAATAAACTCATTGATGCAACACCACTGGAGACTAGGAATTACTTCTCCTTCATGCCGCATGCCAGGTGGCACATGGACATTTTTAAAGCATCCTTTAAGAGAAAAATGTCCTGCTTTTGTTGAATAATCAAAATGACATCTAGTAGTTTTAGTAGTAGTAGTTTTAATTCTTCATTCTTTCTTTAAAATTATTTTATGTGTATAGTTTTCTACATGTATGTCTCTGCACCACTCAAATGCCTAGTGCCCATGGAGGCCAGAAAATGTTATCTGGTCCACTGGACTTGGATTAGTAGGAGGTTGTGAGTCACCATGTGGGTGCTGGAAATCAAACCAAGGTCCTCTGGAAGAGCAACCAGAGGTCTTAACAATTGAGCCATCTTTTCAGTGGAAGTCTTTAAAGTCTTGCTGGAATATAGACTCATAACACCACTGATTGACGGGGAAGCTTTTTTGTGCAGTGGGAAAGATATAAGTGTTATATTCTGTACATGTCTCCACAGGAACATGAATCAAAGGCAGGAGGGCTGTTATTGAGAGTGGCAGCTGTGCCTAGACACAGACCTAATATCTTCTTAGAAATCATAACGTCCACTCCTTGGGCTTTGTAGATGAATAAAAAGACACTCAAGGAAGTTGAAACACCATGTTCAAGGTTGTATAGATTGATGGTAGAAGGTGAATCAGCAAAAATTCCTGGATTTTTTAATCTCTGTTTTTAAAGTGTCTTTACATCTATAAACTGATGCCTTTCTTCATTTTTGAAAACATGCTATTGCATGTTAAATATTGCTTGTGTCTTATTTTCTTTCTCTCAGAGACTACAACTAAATGTATTTTAGATGCATACACCTGCTAGGTCTCCAACAGTCTCTTCTGTATTTTCTATTGTTTTGTCAGTTTGGGCTTCACCCCAGTTAACATCTTATGATTTACAGTCTCGTCTAAGTTTATTTGGTCATGTCTATGAAATCTGTCTATAACCTCAGATACTGAGTAGAAATCTGCTAATCTGTTCCTTAGTTTCTAACTTCCTTCTAGAAATAAAATGTTGCCTTTTCCCTTCTTGAATGTAGTCAGCAGGGTTGTTTAAAACCTGTGTCAGCTGAGCAGAATGCTATGCACCTAGCACAGCGCTGTGAGATTGAGGCAATGGGCCATGACTTTGAGGTCAATCTGCCCTAAAGTGTGAGTTCAAGGTCATCTTGCAATGTAGGAGACCCTGTTGCACATAGCAAAACAACCTCCATGCCCCAAATCCATGCCTGGAAAGACTTGAATCTATAAACTGTATATCAAGTTTTTGCTGCCTTTTATTCCCATGGTCTTATTTCTCTGTATACCCTTTGATTGAATCTGAACTTTGAGTTAAAAATATTGCATGCAAAAACACTTCCAAGTCTAAGATGAAGGTTTTCTCTCTGGAGCAGATCTGCTTTTGCTGGAATCTTGGGGGTACCAGAAATTCTGGATGTACTTTAAAGTTAAGAATTGACATTTTCTTTTGAGCTATCTAGAAGATTTAAAGCTGAGTTTTATTGCCTGTGAACTCTGAGTTACTTCTAATTTTCCATTATTTAAAGATTTTATTTTTTAAAATTCTGAGTTGTTCCTGTGCACATGAGTGCAGGTGCCCTGGAGGCCAGAAGAGGGCATAAGATCTCTTGCCACTGGAGTTTCAGGTGGTTATGAACTTGGGTGCTGGAAATCAAGTCCAGTTTTTCTGCAACAGCAGCATGTGTTCTTAATTCTGAATCAGTTCACCAGTCCCCAGTGTTACCTTATTTCACCAAAGATGCAGGGTTTGGGATCCCAAGTCCAAACTCTAGGGATTTACTAAGTTTTCTGCATTCAGCAGGCTGGGTCCCCCATGGCATCTGCTAGGTGCCAAGACTGAGTGCTTCATGGGTTTCAGCGTCCTCTGGAATTTGCCATCTAAGTGAAAAGCACATATCATAAGAAACTCCCTTCTCTGCCTTTTCTTCAGGTTTTTGGGATCAGACTTCAGCTGCTATCAGTGTCTGGTGAAGGCTCTGATAACCTCAAGCATATGTTTTTAAAACACTTCATCCTTGTTTTCTGCTGCCCTTGGCATAGAAATAAGTTCAGACAACACAATACATGACTAGATTGGAAATTGCATGGATTTTTAAATTATTGTTATGTTTTATTATATGTTTTGTTATTCTAAAAAATAATTTCCAAAATAATAATGTTCACTTCAGAAAAGAAGTGGATGCCTAATGGCAAGAAGATAAGGAAATTTCTCAAAAGTTTTGTTTTTTGTATTTCCTTTTGTCTCTTCTCCATCCCTTTTAAGTTGCATCATCTACATGTTATTCTCTATATACATATCCATGTACACACATACATATACATTATGCACACATACATATGCACATGTACATACATCACATACACATACATGTACACATATACATACACATAGGAATACAATGTACATATGCACACACATATATTATATGTGCACATATATATACATTATATGTGTATGCATATACATATATGCCCACATTCATATATACCCATGTATATGCTCATAATTCAATACATTATGAATTTCCATATTTCCATGTGGTCATGTGATCTGCTAGCTGACCATTGTGCTAAGTATATGGTGTGTTGCGTAGGCATCGGTTTATGCAACGGTTGTTTTACATTTGATTACATAGGTTGAATTCAACTGCTTGGTCTTGTGAATAAAATGCCAGTGAACCTATCTGTGCTCAAAATATTCTATCTTAAAATTAAGGTTATTAATTGAGGACAAACACTTAGAGGTTATACTGCTAAATTAAAGAGATGCAGATTTTGATGGCACCTAGAACGTTTTACTAAATGACCTGCCTTAAGATAATGCTGTGCCAGCACGGCAACTGTTGTTCTTCTGAGCGAGGGACATCAGGATTAACACACAACACAACATCAGGTTCTGCAGACAGGCCTTTATTTCACTTTCTCACACAGTATATATAGCCCTTAGCAGGGGAGGCCAAGCCAGCAAAAGCAGGAAGCTCATCACTGTAACTCAATGGCTTAGGGGTAAACTTCCTTAGAAACATTGCTGAAAACAACAGATTGTTCCTGTTTTTGTTCCCGTTTTCAAAAAAGTGCAATAGTGCAAAACAGATCAAGTGGGGGTGCGAAGGCCTGTCCTCTAAGGACTCAACAAGATAAGTTGGACATTTTCACTCTGTCAGAACACAGTCCATGGATGAAGCTGTGTGAAGAGATTTCTGAGTGTTTGTGAGAAAACTCTAAGTAAACAAGATAAGAGTCTTATTGGGGGATTGTGGACCCCCAGACCCTGAATTTCCTATAAACAACTTATTTTTCCTATGCTTGCAGTTGCTCTGAGCAAAACTACTTGTTTTCCTGTGTTTGCAGCTGCTCTGAGCACGAGACCCTCAGGAGTTCCTGATGGCAGGGAAGTGGTTTCTGGCTGGGGCCTGGCTATCAGTTAAAGATTCCTATATAAGCTGCCCCGGAACACAATAAAAGGGCATTCTTGTTTAAAGGATTACCTGTGTCTCTATCTGTGTGTCTTTGTGTGTTTAAATCTCTGGGCCCATACCTGGGACTCTCGAATCAGCCCATAGTGTAGGCAGTATGTTACAGGTGTAGTACCATAGAACACGTAGTACAGGTGCTACAGTAATACACGTAGTAGTACGGGCACATACATCTTATAACTTCTATAGTATGGGCACATACATCTGATAACTTCTGCTCCTCCATAGCAGACTTCTTCTCGGAATGTTACTTTTGTGCCTCCTGTAGGGATAGTGAGTAGAAGTGAGTACACTTTAGATTACTCACTGTTAGTTAGATGATGTTTCGAAGCATGGGTTTCCCTTGTGACTGTACACAGCCTAAACTCATACGACCTTGCCTAACCCTCAGGATGCCCTCAGAGTACAAATTGTCTGATGCTCAGAATAAAGCTGGCTACTGCCTGAGGCTTTAGTCCGCCTCATTCTTGGGCTCCACTCTTCCAGGTTCACACTGCCAACGAGTGTGACAACATCACTCATTGGTGCCCAAAGTTTCTTCTTTCTCTGCTTCGCCGTATCATGTTCTACACACAACTGCGAACGCTGGGTAAGGTAGGTGTTGCCTTGAGGAAAGCCTCGTGTAATTAAGAGTGACGAAGAAAACTATTTAATTTTTAATCACTTTGTGAATGCGACTGAAGTTGATAAGTTGTTCTTAGTAAGAAAGGAGTAGTTAAACCTTACAAGAGTATACTAATTATCCCCTTGATATTATTTTATATAATGCTTTTAATTCCTGTCTGGTGTAATTGACTTTGATAAAGTTCAGAATTCTCGAGTATGTTTAAAATAATTATCATGCTGTGTTCCTTTATTTTAGACTATTTTTGCCTGACTAAATTGAGGAAGGGATTTAAATGGTTTTAAAAAAAGGCACCAGGCAAAACAAAACAATAGACAAACAACAATGTCTTAGTTAGGTCTTCAGTGCTGTGAATCGATGTCATGACCACAGAAACTCTTTAAAAGGAAAACTTTTAATTTGTGCTAGCCTACAGTTCAGAGGTTTAGTGCATTATCATCATAGCGGGAAGCATGGCCACATGCTGGCAGGTAAGGTGCTGGAGAAGACACTGAGAGTTCTATATCTGGATCCTCAGTGCGCAGAAAGTGAGGGAGACACTGGTCTGGCTTGAGCTTCTGAGATCTCAAAGCCTCTGGCCAGTGACACACTTCCTCCAAAGAGGCTACACCTACTTCAGCAAGGCCACTCCTCCTAATATTGCCACTTCCTATGGGGGCCATTTTCATTTAAGCCACTACAAACAACAACAAACAGAAATAATGACTGAACCTTTGAACAAGAGGGATCTCAGCTTAGCCTTTCTAGCCATGTAACTGTAGAAGCATTTCCTTCTCTCTGTCCCTTTGAACAGGAGTGCAGAGCTGAGTCATCTCTTACTTATTCTTGTTTGCTGCTGGGTAGCCAAGGACAAGTCCACAAATTAAATTCTGGCCAAATTTTGCTAGCGGTGTGGGGACAACTTAAATATTTCAGCAAGAAAACATACAAATATACCTATTTTTCTATATTAATGTAATGAAACTAATGTTTTTTTTTATTTTTACTTTATGTGTATGAGAGTTTTGCCTGTATGAATGTCTGTGTTTACTGCCTGCAGAGGCCAGGATAGAGATCCCCTGGAAATGAGTTTCAAATGGTTGTCATTTGCCAGGTGGGTGCCAGGAATCTGCCCCAAGTGCTATGGAAGAGCAGTCAGTATTTTGAATTGCTGAGCCATCTCTTCAGCCCCAAATTCAAGTGTCTTAGAGTTGTAAAGCTACTTCAAGTTCTTGGAATGATAGGCTGTATTTAATAAAATTAAAGATAAGTAAAACTATTTTTCAAATGCCTCATTGGAATATGCAGATTCAGACACAGTAATTGTCAAAGTGAAGATATTAAGTCATTGTGTGGAATTTAATGGCAGCATCTAAAAGTCATGACATTTTTTGTTTGATGTGCTGCGCCTAATTTATATGTAAATACAGGCTCTGTAGTATTACCTAGACCTTTAAACGCCATCTGAATGGCATATTCAGGAAACTGATGTAGATCTCTCAACCCTGTCCTAGAAAGGAGTTCTATAAAACGTAACTTATTATGTATATTTTCCAAAATACAAAAACCACATTCAGTGATTTTATTTGAAATGGGTTCTGTCCATAATGGGGTATGTAATTATAATTAATTTTTAGTAAAATTACTTTTGTACCATTTTGTAAGTTTTGTAGGAGAATTGGTAGCTAGAACAAGAAGAGTAGCACATTCCCATGGTGACCTTGGTTGTGACCCAGCTGCCCTCACTCCCCTGACCGACAACGGAACTTCCTTGTGGTCTGTAATTGACAAGGATGTTTGTGTTCTTTCTGGCCGGTGGTTTTCCACAGAAGCAGTAGAGGTATAAAAGGCTTTAGGTGAGGAAGGTTGCTGTTCTTCCACCTGAAAAGAAGCCTCCGTGTCTCAATCCTGGCACCCCCCTCTCGCCAGTCTCGGCATCCAGGCCGCACTAGGACCGGCAACCTTGAGGGAATTATGAAGGTCCCACCAATGTTAGGGTATAGGATATGTGACCCCAAATATGACATCTTGACATGTTGAGTATTTTAGGTTGAAAGAAATTGAGAAGCCACAGTAGGAAAAAGTCTCCCCAACTTATCTATTTGAATACCATCACGTGATAGGTGTTGAGCCCAATACTTAGAGATGTTAGTCACAGAAGATGAAGAAAATATGGACAAATGAGTCTTTCAACTTCCCTCTAGAGAGAGCAATTGCATCATACTCTCCATGAAGACTTCAATATAACTGTCAATTTCTCATCAACCATGAAACATAGGCAACATAAGACCTAAATATAAGACATGAAACCATGAAAATTCTAGAAGAAATCTAGGGGGCAACTTCTTTGACATTGTTCTCTGCAATAGCTTTTTGGACATACCACCAAAATCTCAGACTACAAAAGAAAAAAAAGGACAAAGTACATCAAACTTCAGTACAATCAGCAGGATGAAAGGATAATGGTCTAAAAGCCATCAAAACATATAGGTAAGCCACATATCTGGTAAGGAGATCATATTAGAACTTATGAAGACCCCTCATAATTTAACAGCAGAAAGGTAAATAATGCAGTAAAAAATAGACAATGACTTGAAGGGACACCTCTCCAAGTAAACACAAAGAAGGCCGCCATGTTTATGACAAGATGCTCAATGTCTGAAATCACCAGGGATGCGCAAAAGTTTCCTCATTCCTGTTCAGGGTCATTGCTCTAAGAAAGATGCGCTGAGACAGACATTGGTGAGAATGTTGAGAAAAGCAAACCCTAAGCATGTAGATTGGGGCACACCTTTATGGAAATAGTGTGGTCATTCTTAAAAAGTTCAAAGATAGAATTACATGAGATACAGCAACCTGAACATGGACTCACAAGAGGGGAACTTTATTTTTTTTCTGAAGATATTGGCACCTCTAGGTTAACTGCAGCATTTTTAACAGTACCAACATGGTGCAACCTTCATGCTCATCAATGTACAGGTGAATAAGAAGAATGTTATTCAGCTCTGAGAAGAGAGATGCCACCACTTGTTACAACATGACGAGAGTAGAGGATATTTTGCTGTATGAAATGAGCCAAACATAGGAAGAAAAATATTTCATGGTCTCACTTGTGTGTGGAATTTTTATCAAGGTAAATGCACAGAAACAGAGAATAATATAGTGGCTACCAAAGATGTGTGTAGTGGAAAGGATATGGAGATGTACAAGCGAGGTGGAAGAATAAAGCTCTGGGATTTAATGAATAACATGAGGACCAATGTTAATAAAGTTACATTACAATTGAAAAGTTTTTTAAAAATTAGATTTTAGCTGTTTTGGTCACCCCTTCCCTAACTATGTGAGATGGTAAATGAGGATATGTTTTGCTTCAGTAATGTTTTGCTATTTCTGTGCTCTCATAACTTATACACCTTATAACATACACAATTAAATAAATAGATAAACTGATTTACTGTGTGTGCTGTATGTACGTGTGCTTTTGGACTTCTGAAGGCTCTCACATCATCAAAATTTGTTGTTCTTCTCTCTTATTAATTTGATTATTATTATAAAGGTGTTCATTATGACTCTTATGATGAATGAGAAAAAATATTATATTCTTGTCTGACCCTACATAGTGTGTGTAATTTAAAATTCTAACTCCCATGTTTCTTGGGTGAGGACAGCTGTCTGAAGACATCAACTGAGTTCTGACTAGTTTAGAATAGACAGAGAGTCAGGCAGCACAATTTAATTAGTTTTGATCACGTGAGCAGACTCTTGTAGACAGGGCTTAGCTGAGTGCTCTGTGTTGCTGTATGTTGAGCACGGGCTTGCTGATGCTCACAGGCTTTCATGGTCCTCACAGTTAATCATCACTCCGCCCCTCCCCTCAGCTATAGGCCCATCTGCTCTGCATGGTGTAAAAAGTGTGCCTACAGACACGGTTACTTGGTAACTGATGTTCGTCTTTGTGCTCTGGCTGTTTCTTCACAGGCTTTGAATATGAGCAGTTCAAGACAGCCTTTGCTTCTTTCCACATATCTGAAACCCTAATTATAAAGAATGGAACTCTATGATAATAGTTTTGTGATTTTTTTTTAGAAGTGCAATGTATTCTCGTCCCTCTTTAGAGCAGCCTCTTTTGTCGGGGGATGGCAGTTCAAATAGACTTACTGTCTTAACTAGGGTTTCTATTGATGTGAAGAGACACCATGGCCACAGCAACTCTTATAAAGGAAAACATTTAATTGAGGTAGCGGATTACAGCACAGAGGTTCAGTCCAGTATCATCATAGCAGGAAGCATGGCAGCATGTAGTCACTACACTGTTCCGGCTACATCTTGACCGAAAGGCGACAGGAAATGGTCTGCGACATTTGACTGTATCTTGAGCATAGGAAAACCTCAAAGCCCACCCCCACAGTGACACACTTCCTTCAACAAGGCCACACCTATTCCAACAAAGCCACACCCCCTAATAGTTCCACTCCCTATGAGCTTATGGGGTCAATTACATTCAAACCACCACCGTTACATTTGGCCACAGGACAGACAATAAGTGATGATAGAACGCTCAACTCCAAATATGACACCTACATCACATTCCCTTGCCCTAGGCTCACGGGACATCTCTGAAGAGGGGCAGAGAGATTGTGTGAGCTGGGGAGGGCTGCACAGGATTGGAGCAGGATCAAACCAGTCAACATTCCAGCAAGGATGGAGGAGGGGTTAACAAGGCTGCTAGGGGAGAATCAGTTTTCTTAAAGGGTGTGGTCCCTAGTAGGTTGTTCATACCCCAGTGGAGGGCCCCCATCCATGTGCTTCCAGCCAGGACTAATCGGGGTTATAATGGGGGGGGGTAGGAGAGGAACTTGGGAGGGAGACACATTAGAAGAAGGGTCTAGTATAAAATAGTAGGGAGTGGATTTAATCAAAAAATATATATGCAGGAAATTCTCAAAGACTAAGAATACACACACACACATATACACATGTAGCAATACACACATATAAAAGTATCATAAGAGAAAAAATAAAATGGAACACATAATTGAGTAAATATCTTCATTTGGGGGCTGCATCACATTAAAAGAGGGTGCACATAAGGTTGAAATTGACATTCATTGAGTCAAAAGGTCTATTTACATGTTAATAGCAGCCACCATGATCATAGCATCCTTCGGGCTTTCTGGTCGGCCTTTACTTTTTAAACGCTTATCTTTATGTTCCTGGCTTCTGAAGCTTGTCTGTTTCTTCTGGAGTGATTTGTTGGGTAAGGCCTTGATGGTGACTTCTGAAGATTGATCTTTTGTCTGGAGCCTGCTCCTTGAAGGCTGACATCTGGGGAATTAGGATCCAAATTCACTTGTTTATAATATTGGTAGTGACTGAGGTACTAACATCTCTAAGGTTTTGACCACCAAATGTAGGATCCAGTTTTGTGGCATGGGAAGTGTTCTGTGGGCTCTTATATGATGTCATGTCCTTAATTTTGCATTTTAGACAGAGAATTAAACAGCATACAGAGTTGCTAAAAGTGAGAGTAAAATACAGAGCATGCCTCAGAGAGTGGGAACAGGCTCACTGAGCATGTGGCTGGGGAGAGCCCGGACTTCTTTTCTGTAGTTCCTTTTTAACGAATGCAGATAGAAAGAAGAACCAATCCCTAACAATGGGAGTGAAATGGATCCTTAAACTAATGGACCCTCAGGCTGGTGTATAACTTTGGACAACCTGCCCTTGCACTGGTAGATCCCGTAATTTTAAGCGTATGTTCACCCCACCATGTATTTACACAAAATAATAATATGTCTTGTTTGTTTTCTGGCAGTCACTTCAAGGACAGATTGGCCTTAACTAAGCTGGCTTCAAAAGAGTTTTATTTTTAAAAAATTTTCATTCATGTGTATGTATGTGCCAACTTGTCTGTGTCTACCAGGTGACAGCAGGTGCCCAAGGAGGGCAGGAGTGGGCATCAGATGCCCTGGAACTGGAGGTAAAGGTGGTGGTGACCTATGGGTGCTAGAAACTTTAGGGTTCTTGGGGAAAGCAGTAAGTGGTCTTAACTGCTGAGCCATTTCTCCAGGCCCCCCTCTCCCTTCCAATACCTCTTCTATACCCTCCTCCTTCCGTTCATCTTCTGTAACATGAGGGACCTGAAGGCCGACTTGTTGGGGTTTCTGTCCCGCCCGGTACCCCACAGCCAGCTTCTTCCAAAGAAAATAACACAGTGTCTACATTAGGTTATAAACTGATTGGCCCATTAGCTCAGTCTTCTTATTAACTAATTCTTACATCTTATGGTAACCCATAATTCTTGTCTGTCTTAGCCACGTGTCTCAGTACTTTTTCCAGCGGGGTAGGCTACATCTTGCTTCTCTGTGGTCTGGGCAGGAATGGAGGAATGGGTTTCCTCCTTCCTAGCCTTCTCCTGTTCTCATTGCCCCGCCTCTACTTCCTGTCTGGTTGACCCGCCTATACTTCCTGCCTGGCCAATCAGCGTTTTATTAAAACACATGATTGACAGAATACAGATAATTCTCCTGCACCAATCTTCTTTTCAGGCAGGGTCCTACTATGTAGCCTGGGCTAGCCTAGAGTGCTCTATAGAGACAGACTGGCCTTGAACTCATAGGGATCTACCTGCCTTAGCCTTCTGAGTGCTGGGGTTAAAGGGATGTACCATAACATCTGGCCCCCAACTATTCTTTTGCCAGGATGTGGCTGACCACATATCTCCTACAGGACAGGAGCTGCCCTGGTTTCTGGATGGTCTCTATGCTTGCCTGCTTTACCCCATTTTCCAAGTGACAAATTTTATTCTTTTTTCATAGAATTGGGATGTTCTTGGGAATTGGATGCTGGAAATCACCAATTAAATTCTAGTGCCTGCTAAATGTTTCCACAGATGTGTAGCATCTTAAACTAAGAAGCAAACAAGTTGATTAGATTTTTCAATAATTTTCCAGACAGAGAAGTGGGCTTAGGGTCAAGTTAGAGGGACCTGAAACTAAAGTGTCAGGGTGATCTCCTGGGGATGAAAGCAAAGCAATTATGTGGCAGGATCATGCTTGTCATGTTCCCAGTTTGCAGAAGAACAGCTAGGGAGCTGATACCTGGAGCAACGGTTTGTGTGACTGGGCACAGGATGGCTTTTCCTGATTGACCAGGGCCAAGGTAGACAGCCCCATTGTCAGATTTTGTTGTAATTTTTTGGGGGGTAACAGTTAACTCTTTTAGAAAGCCCTTGTGTGATGGTTGGCAAATGTGGCTATGATGATTTGTTTGCCCACCTATCCTTTGGTTCAAAAAAAAAAATCTAACAAATTAAGTAATTTTTCTTTACAGTTCCAAATTGGTAAAGGCACATTTTTGATAAATATCTAACAGGAATAATAAATATAAATCTTTAAAAAAATTATCATTTGATTATTTTCATATATCTTGGTCCTATTTCCTCCCAGTTCCTCCCATATCCTTCCTACCTCTCTACTTACCCAACTTCATGTTCTCTCTTCCCTCTAAACAAAACAAAACAAAACAATTCAACAAAAACTAAAAGATAAAAGCCAAAACATGCAAACTAAAAGGAAGAAGGAGGAGGAAGAAGACAAAGAAGAAGGAAGAGGAAGAGAAGGAGGAGGGGGAAGAAGAAAGAGGAGAAAAAGGGGAGGAGGAGAAAACAAAATGAAAAAGGAAAGAGAGGAAGAAAAACCAAAGTGCCAAAACAGGATAGAATGAACACAAAGAAAACATGGAGTCTACTTTCTGTTGGCCAACTACTGGGCGTGGAGCCTGCCTTGGTCAATGACACTCCATTTAAAAAAAAACTGTTTTCTCCCCTTTTCCGACTGCAAACAGCTTCTTTGTTAAGTCTGGGACTTTGTGTCTACTTCTTGCTGGTGCTGAGATTTTGTCCAGTTTGAACCTGTGTGGGTCTTATGTAAGCTCTTTTTACCTAATGACTCCTTCATCTACAGCCTTCATATCTGAAGATTATCAATGCTGATGAGTGTTGTTTAAATATATATATATATATATGTGTATATACACACACACACACACACACACATATATATATATATATATATATATATATGGAAGATGCTGGACTGGTGTGAGTGGTAGAGAAATTTTTGACTTTGTGTGAGACTAGAGGAAGTTATAGAAATGTAAAATCAATATCTCATTCCCTTTGTAGAGCAAACAAAAACAGCTTTAAAACCATACAAAAAATAAGCATCTCTGTGCTCTTCCATTCCCTCCCAAATACCCCAGTGGAAGATGTGAGGAGTAAGTCATGACCAAGCAGCACAGATGAGGTCCTAGTGCAGGCCCTGTGCCAGCCTTGCAGTGGGGCCAGTGCAAGAATGTTCGAACTGTTTTTCTAACTTGCCACCCTCCTGCTACCACAGACTGGTCTGGAACTCACTCTGGAGTCCAAGCAAGTCCCAAACTCATAATCTTCCTGTCCTCGTCCCTCAAGTGCTGAGATTACAGGTGCGAGCTTTCATGCTGGTTTGGCCCAATTCTCTTTGCTGCTCCCAAGAATATTTCATTTCCTTCTTCCCACTGCATCTCTGAGTGGTACAGTGGGCGTCACACAGCACAGGAAAGCGTCCTTCTTTGTAAGACGGCACAGGTTAGAAAAGAAAGCCACTCATCCTTCGATCTGGGCTGTCTCCATTAAAAAAAAATTTTTTTCTTCTTTATATCATTTAGTAACCGTGATAATGACATCGGTAAAATGTTTTTCAGTCCATTGTATGACTCATAACACAAAACTGGAATCTTCTTATTTTCATTAGGAAAACCAATGCCCATGTCTTGCCGGTGAGAACAGAATCACTGTCTTGGATGTTACCAAGCAGAGCTGTACCCAGTAGCCAGCAAGTCATAAGAGTTGTACCCAGAAGAGCATGGGGGGGGGGGAGAACCTGGACTGTTTCCAAAGTCAAAATAGCATTATGAGACTCTCGAATGAGGGTGGTCTGTCTGAGTCTTTTCAGGGTGGACCTGGTGCTCCCGAGCGTAATGCTGCTTGATGAGCTGGAGTTAAATACCAACTCACAGTGCTGCTGGGCACCAGGGCAGGACCGAGCATTAAATATCACTTCAGGAAAAAAACATATTTGCCCACATGCTGACAGTTCATTTCCAGGTGGGGCCTCACGCCTGCGCCGCGCACAGTAACTTCAATCTTCCCTCTGTGAAATTGTAGACAGCTTGTCTGCGGAGGCTCAGCCAGGCCTATTAATATTTATACATTCTATTCACACTCCAGTCAGAGCATATAAGGTGGAGATCTTTCTGATTTGGAAGCTATTAAGATTCATGACCCCTTTAGCTATTTACTTCGTGCAGCGCGAGAGCCGCTGCAATCAGCTTACTCTTAAGAAGAAGGCACAAATCATTACTGCTCAAATATTGTCCTGCATTGTGACCATTTGTAGTCCATCAAAAGTGCTAAGAATGTTAATGCATTCTTTTATCTCAAGACACAGATTATTAGATGAGGCGTTCTTCTCCCGGAATGGGATAGGAGTGCTATGCCAAAAATTGCTTCTTAAATCCAAATTAGTGACGCGGATTGAAGCTTCATAGGTTATTAAGAAGCAATATCTAATCAATTTTCCTTCTTGAGAGCAGACTCTGATTGAACAGATGATGAGAATGAGGGCTTGAATGGGACGGAACAAAAGAGTCAAATATCTAGGTGGGCATATGGTCTGGCTCCGAAGAAACCAATTCTCTTAGCAATTCTAAGAGAATTGTAGCTCTGGTTTACAAAGTATTGTGGAGTTGGAGATAGCCCTTATATTTAATTAATTTGTGGAATTATTTAGTATGTTTTATTGGGATTGCTAAGAAAGCTAATCCTATCTATTGAAATAGTCTTACTCAACTGAGAGAAAAAAATGAGAACATTAAAAGAAAAAGACTAGTGGAGAAGTAAAGAGACTCAATATTTGTGCAGAACTTATTACAGACTAGGCATTTTATAGGACTTCGTTACTTGAAATTTCACAACAATCCCTGAAGAAGCCATTGCCTTTGCAGACTGAATCCTTAAAGAGGCCAATAGTTAATAAATAGAAAGCTAACACTGAGTCTGTCATAAGTCCAGAATGTTTTAGAGATACTGTCTGATTTACATTACTCAAGGAAGGCTGTGCAATGGCTTGTTCTAGTTATTTCCTGTTGCTGTAACAAAATGTTCTGACCAAAATGGACAGCTTTCAGGCTACAGTCTATTATAGTGAGGAGCCATGATTCTGAAAGTGGGAGAAGAAAGACCGCTGACCCAAACCGTCATTATCAAATTAATTAAAGTGAACTTTTTTCTTCCCCCCCATGTACACAGGCTTTCTCCCGCTAAGGCAGGGTTCACAAGGTCAGCACTGGACATGAGAAAGACAGGCTTTTGTAGCTCAGGGATAGAGAGTTTCCAAATGGGGGGAATAGGTGGGGTTATAGGAGCAGAACATAACTGGGGTCAGAACAAGGCAATCACAACAGGTAACAAGGTAATTGCAGGGGGTTGGTAGCCTTTAGAAACAAAGGTAAGGGTGCATAAATAGCTTTCTGAAGCAAAGACACAATGGCCATTTCTGAAATGGACAGTACAGAGCCATTTGTTGGTACGGGAGAATTGTCTCTATTCTGTCACTCATGTTTTAAATAAACGCTGATTGGCCAGGCAGGAAGTATAGGCGGAAAAGCCAGACAGGAAGTAGAGGTGATGCAATGAGAACAGGAGAATTCTGGGAAGGAGGAAACTGATTCCTCCCACTCCTGCCCAGATCACCAAAGCAGCAGGATGTGATCTGCCCCACTGAGAAAAGTACTGAGCCACATGGCTAACATAGATCAGAATAATGGGTTAATATAAGCTACAAGAGCTAATAAGTAGACTGACTTAATGGGCCAATCAGCTTTATAACTTACGAAGTCCTCTGTGTGATTTTCTTTGGGGCTAAACAGCTGTGGGAACCAGGCAGGACAGAAAACACAAACAAACAGGCCCCTTCATGTTACAATTTGTAGTTAAGGATGGCTATAGCCCCATCCTTGAGAAACATGTTTAATGATAAACAGGAATGACCCTAATGTGTCTTTACTATAAGAAAATGGCTTGTAAGCCTAAGATGGAGTCAGGCTGTTTATTTAGGGCCAAGACAGGAGCTCAAGGCGGGAACTGAATCTGAGACCAGGGAGGAACACTGCATCCTGGCTTGCTGCTCCTGGACCTGCCTATGGGTGGTACCACCCACGGTGGGCTTGATCTTCCCACATCAGTCATTAATCAAGAAACTTCCCTTATTGCCTATGGCCAATGTGATAGGGGCATTTCTCAACTCAGGTTCCCTCTTCCCAATGACTCTAGTTGTGCCACGTTGACAAAACACTAAGCAACACATGGCCCCCGAAGGCCACATTCTCTGTAGAGTTCCTCCTGCGTGGGAAAGTTTCTACTATAAAATATGAGGCTGTGAATCCCCCAAATAACCCACTGGTTTGCTCTGATTGGCCTTTTGTTTCCTAACCTTCAATTTGCAGCAAAGAAAATCCCAAAGAACTCCTTCTTTTAAAAAGAAATCATCATTGCTTCTTTAACCTTATTCTTTGAAAAGTTTCTGCCTCTCCGCCGATGCAATAATTCAAATCAGACCAAATCAAACCGAATTAGAAAAAGCCCAGGTTTAATGGTTACAAATGTTCCTGAATGGTTTTTCAGCCTCCCCACCCCCAGAGAGAAGATGGGTCTTCTGGAAAAACCACATGTTTGTTATCTGGGGGACAGTTTAAATACTCTGTGGGAGTGGTCTTGAACATCTCTGGAGAGGGGTCATTGTTTGGTAGGCGGGCTTTCTCAGGGGGCAGAGTATGGACTGAGGCAACTACCAGGGGAGGGGGCTTGGGGTGGAGTCTCCACCCAAATACCTTCCACCATCTTTTCTCCACTCACCCACCACCTATAGGGTAAATTGTTGAAGTTACACTGACCAATGCACTTTTTATTTTCTCCCCTTGAATTGTCACATAAAACATTATCATATATTTAGAGTCAAAGACCAAAATATTTTTACAGGCATTCTATAAAAGTTTTGCAAGCAAAATTCTAGAGGACTTTTATCCAACATTTCTAAATTGAAAAATACCGTTTTTATGATTCAGTTGCTGAATTGGTAGTATTTTTGCTTTCTCTGAAGAAGAGTCATATTAAAGTATGAAATTTCTTTATACCACAAAGTATTTTTATTGCTGAAAACTGGTCATTCTAACATTCTGCCTTCCTGATGCTGTCTAGGCGGAGGTGGAGGGGTGGGGTGGAGTGGGAGGGTGGGGAATGATAGCATCACAAAGGCTGAGCTGATTTCTCTTTAGAACTGGGGTTGGGGTGGGAAGCAATGTTTTCACAGTGAGTATTGGTTAGCTTCACTCATCTTGATGACCCCAAGCAAGAGACCATGGTGACTCATGTCTAAGTTTATTCAGTGTTGAGTTAATTTTACCACACACTGAAACGGGCGAACTAAAGACTTCAGGGGGAAAAAGCTTAAGAAAATACAATAATTTCCTTTATATTGAAAAAAATAAATAGGATTAATGAAAAACATGAAAATGGTTTCATATCCAAATCAAAACAAACTTTGAAGTGCCGTTTCCTTCCTATGGCTTTAGTCGCTGCCTTTTCGCCCAGCTGGCTTTCTGAAGAGTGGTCAGGGGGAACTGAGGGCGGAGTAACGGCAGACAACCTCCAGCCTCAGTGTCATTTCCCCTGCGCATCCTCGCATCCTCGCTCTGCTTGATGTGGGCGAGGTTTCTGCTTGAGGGCGATTTCTTGCCTTTGAGAATTAACCTTAAAAACAAGGTAGCTCTGTTCCATTTGGCCTCACAGTCACTTGGAGATAATTAACTTTGTCAAGACAAACAACAGAAGCAACAGACAAACTAGCAAACGAAACCCCAAGCACCCAGCCATTATGGGGTGATGTCACATGGGAACCACTCAGGCTTTGTGTATGGCCTGGTGTAAACCCTGGTTGACAGTCTTAAATCTCCATGAGCTCCCTGGGGATAGGAGGGTAAAGGAAGTAGATGTTCATTTCAATTCTGTTTTGTAGTTGTGCACTCCTAAAACTTCCCACAATAGTCAAAGCGGCTCTTCCGTATGTCTTTGTCATCAGGAGAAATATGAAGTGGGATTTTTGAAATGTCTTCAGTTTATCCGTCTTAGTTATTCTCATCCAACAAAGCCATTCATACCTTGTCAGAAGTGTCCAAGGGCCCATGAATTCTAATAGTTAATTTCAAAATAAAGGGGAAAATGACACAGGCTTGCTCCCTAATCGTAGTTCAAGTACGTTTGTAGAAGCTCTCGGTGCTGGCATTATAGAAGCACTAACACAAAGACGAATATCTAACATGCTATGAATGGGATTACTAACCTTGTTAGAATATTGGTAATTGTTGTCACTCAGCTATTATGTTACAAACCATAATTCTACCTCTGGTCTTTTGAGCCCAGAGTCTAATCTTAGTTTTAAAGATAGATTTTATTTTATTTTATTTTATTTACATGTATGTATATGAGTCTGCGTGTTTATGCCATATGTGAACAGGTGAACAGGTTCATATATGTGAACATATGTGAAGATGGTTGTGTGGAGCTGGAGTTACAGGTCTGACGTGGGTGTAGGAGCTGAAGCTTGGCTCCTGTAGAGCGGTGAGTTTGAGCTCTTCCTCTGACACCCCCCCCCCATCTTCTCCTTACATGCTACATCATACCGTTTCTGACTTTTTCTGAGGACTCCCCCGACCTCCTTGCAGGCCTGCTGATTGCCCCTTCTCCCAGTTGTTTCCCCTCATGGTGAAGCTCCACTGGCGATGGTCTCACCCCCAGACTCTCACCTTTCAGAGCCAGGTGAGTGTTCTACACGTTATTTTAAGCCATTCCTTTTGTTTCTATTAACAGTGTCTGATCGACTCTTTATTTCCCACGTGTTCAGTGAATGGCTACTGCCCTGGGTTTACTGGACTACTGCTCTGTGCTCGAACACACACAGCTTTGAACAATAGGCACTTTAGAAACAACATCTTTAGTACTTTTCAGTTGTCGTGTAGAAAGAGGAGACACATTAAAGAAATCCAACTCCGAATGAGATCTTTTCTCAACCACCAGGAAAACCGGTTGTGATAAGGGTAAACCGGTCTTCTGAGATGCTTGCTAATAGCTCCAAAGACTTAGAGTGCTGTGTGCAAAAACATTTAAAGCCAGGCTGGTGCTGTGACTGTCATGTCAGGGTCAGATCCTTAGTTTTTTAATTGAATTTGTTTTTAAGACAACACACATGTCATTCTCGGTTTAGATCCTCGTGTTCCCTGGAGTATCCATAAACAACAAGAGTCACAGTCTGCAGGACCTAGAAGATAATACGTCCACCTGTACTTTCCATGGCTAGTGAAGTTATTAGCCACTGTAGAGTGACTGTCTATGCTTTGGTCTGTTCTGTGTTGTTGTAACACAACGCTCAATACTGAACAACTATGAAAAACCACTTGTTCCTTATAGTTCAAGGGTTGGGAGTCCTAGAGCATGTCCCAGGCATTTGCCGAGGCCTTCCTGCAGCAGCATACCACAGGCAGACAGCATCAGGGCATGCTCTACATGGCGAGTATGCAAGGACTTGAAGGCTCAGGTCTCTCGCCCTCTCTTTAGGAAGCCACCAATCCCAGGAGAGGGCCCCACCTGCTCCAAAGACCTCATTTCCCACACATACCACCATTATGAATTTGGGGCTTAAATTTCTAACATATGATGTTTTTTTGGAGAATGTGGTCAAAGCAAAGCAACTGATCAGCTGAAGTCACAGGGCGGGGGGGGGGGGGGAAGGAAAGCAGGTTCAAGGCTGAGTTGTCCCTAACAAAATGAGATTTTCTTTCTACCAGTTGTCGTCTGGTTAGACACTGGGGTCATGCTTTCTGGTCCACTTCCTTCAAGAGCTGGTCATATTTAACAAGGTTAAGCACCCCAGAACTGTAGGTAAAGAAGACATAGTATATGGCATCAATATTGAAATCTATGTAATAAAAATATTTCCTCTAGGAAAACCCAAAAAGCCTTCTTTACATTTTCTGAACGATCCTATTCTAGGAAAATTTGCATTTAAAATTCTAAAATGTCTAAACCATGAATACAAAAATTGGAAGAATTTGTGCCCTACTGATATTTCAAAGCAGACAAACTTAGAAAATTCAGTGTTATGAGCAGAGAGACTGAAGGCAGTTTTATAAAGCTCAAATATTACTCTTCTCTTTCATTTGATCAGTCTGCCTCTATCCACAGACAATTCTTTATTCTTTTCTCCTAGGCTTGATTCCCTTGTCTCATCTCTAGAAATCATTTTTTGCAGGATGATTTCATTATTAGATTTCTTTTTAAAAATATATGAGTGTGCACCGACCGAGAACTGTAATACACTTCTTTTCCTTTTCCACCATGACAGCATGATGGCTGACCCGTCAGCTGTTCCTGGGCTCCTCGAACACAGTTTGTCCGGGTCAGCTGTGGCCTAGGCAAGTGGGGAGCATTGAGCGCAGAACTCCGGGGCTCATTCTTAAAGGGACCCTGTGCTCCTTCTTCCTACCATTTTTTTCATCCGCTGCTTTGAATGTAGAATGAAGGGCGCGACTGGGATTCCTATGGCTGAGGGATGAAGTCTAGGTCTGGTGGAGCAACGAGAAGGAAAGAACTCGTCTTAGGATGACTTTGCAAAGCCCTGTTGCCCTGTTTGCTTTTCGTGACTGTGACTGGAGAGAGATGCCTTGTGTGTGATTTCAGGTTCTTTCATTTTAGGCCTATGAAGCATATAACTAAATCTATATATTCCTTAATAGACACACAGAAAATGCTGGACTTTTTTTTAAGTTTGTATAATATTTAAAACAAAATAGAACCAAAAAAATTCTCTTATGTGTAACAAGGAGGAACCGCAACACACTACGAGTCTGTTAGTTAGTTTGTTTGTTTTAACTGCACATCAGCACAGAAACCACGAGGCCGGCAAGCCTTTTACCATCAGTTAATTCAGAACAGGTCTTTAAGCAACAGGTGTGACTGCAAGGCTGTCTCATTCAGACAACAGCAATCAGCTGCCTAATTTATCTTGCCTTTGAGAGCAGGTTTGCTGATGGAGGGGGAGCCCTATGTACTTTGGCGCTTTTAAAGTGAGGACGTTTCAAGCCAGCTTCAACTGGAAGTAAATCTTAGGCCTTGTGATTTAAACACATGTTCCTGTGTCATTAAAACCTTGGTTGTTCTGAAAGGTTCAGGGGAAGGGGACTGTGTGAGGGGCCTAGGATGTAGGTAGGGGAGGCAGATTCTCACAGAGAGAGATGGAGACCCAAGTCCTGAGACAGATGCTCTGAGCCAACCTAGAGACTAGGTGGTTCCAGTCTTAGAGCTGCCTAGGGCGCTTTGCTGTTTTCCAGGATAGTACCTGTGGTAGTTGATATTGACTGGTGACTTGACAGGACCCGGGAGACAAACTCCTGACCGTGACTGAAATGATTTCTTCTTTACTGGGCTAAGTGGGGTGAGAGGATTGACCCTAAACGTGGGTGGCACCGTTTCACGGGCAAGGTTCCTCAACTGAACAGAAGAGAAAACGAGTTGAGCCTGGCCTTCATTTCTTTCTGCTTCCTGACTCACACAGTGAGATCAGCCGACCCTGGGTCCTGCAGCCCCACATAAAGGACGTACTTCTGAGCTGTGAACCAACACGAACTCACCTTCCGTAAGTGGTTTCTTAAGTGGATATTTTTGTCATAGCAAAGAGAAAAGCAGCGAAGACATTTGGGTATATGTCAGCCATACTGTTTGTAGGCTATGTGGCAAATCCAGACTTTGTATTCTGTGCCTTCCCTACAGTAGGAACTTAGTTCTTTTTCAGGCTGGATAATGGCTCAGGAAATAAAATAAGCACACTTATTTGTATGGGTCAACACTCATGGACACTTGATATTTCCTGAGCACCAAATGTTGGGCTTCTGTGTTTCCTTACACACCAGATGTCCACAACAATCAGTGAAGTGAACATCTATTTATTTATTTATTGGGTATGTGTGAATGGGTGTGTACTTACCACAGTGTGTGTATGGAGGTCATAGAACAGCTTGCTGGTGTCAGTTTTCTCCTACCACATAGACTTCAGGGATCAAACTCGGGTTACCAGTTGAGTCATCTTGTTTACCCCAGTAAATTACATACATACATACATACATGGTGCATAAGTATGTATGTATGTATGTATGTATGCATGCATGTATAAGAAAGACTATTAAAAGTTACAAGGGGGAAAAGACCAAACAATACACAAAGGCAGATCTATTAGAATAACATTTGTTTTCAGTAGAAACTCCAAATGCCGAAAAAGCATGGACAGATATTCTACAGACTCTAAGAGACCACAGATTACTATACTAAGCAAAACTTTCAATCACAATAGATGGAGAAAGAAAGATTATCGGTGATAAAATCAAATTCAAACCGTATCTACCTGCAAATCCAGCCTACAGAAGGCACTAGAAGGAAAGCTTCAACCTGAAGAGGTTAACTCTACCCCCCACCCCAGGATGAAAACCCCAAAAGGAAAAATAATCCCAGGCCAGCAACTCAAAAGAGAGGGGGAAAAAACTCAACTTCACCACAACAAAATAACAGGGATGAACAAACACTGCTCACTGATAACTCTAAACATCAGTGGTCTCAACTCTCCAACAAAAAGACATCATCAGACAATGCAAATCAAAAGTACTTTGAGATTTCATCGTGCACTTATCAGAATGTCCAAGAATAATAAAACAAATGACAGCTCATGCTGACAAGCGTGTGCAGGAAGGGGAACACTCATGACTTGCTGTTGGGAGTGAAAGATTGTACAGTCGCTGTGGAAATCAGTGTGGCAGTTCCTCAGGAGGATGGGAATGGGTCTGCTTCAAGATTCAGATATACCCTCTTAGGGTCCATATAGCCAATACTTTGTCAACCAATGTTCATTGCAGTTCTGTGATCCAGATATACCCTCTTAGAATACATATATCCAAAGGATGTTTCATCCTTCAGAGATACTTGGTCAACCAGTGTTCATTGCTGCTCATTTCAAAATAGCCAGAAATTGGAAACAACCTAGATGTTTGTCAGCGGAAGAAAGGATTAAGAAAATGTGGTACACTTACACAATGGCATATTAGCATTAAAAAGTGAAATTAGGTAAATTCATAGGTAAATAGATATAGTTAGGAAAAAAATCATCCTGAGTGAGGTAGCTCAGACCCAGAAAGACAAATATAGTACGTATTCCCTTACATGTGGACATTACTTGTTAAGTCAATGCTAAGCAATCTATACTCCATATAACCACAGAGACCAGGTATCGAGTAAGGGACTAGAGGGAGGGATGGATCTCCCTTGGAAGGGGAGATAAAATAGTTATGGGTGGATGGAGTGTGTGTGTGGACTAGAACGAGAGGGTCAAATGGAGAGGATAAAGAGGGAGATAAAGAGGGAGTGTGGGGGAGAATATGGGGAGGGACACTTCCTTCCCCCTTTTCTCTTTCCTGAACCCAGAGTGCCATACATCTTAGACATTCTGTCATTGTATCACACTCTTAGTCCTTGGTCACCTTCCATTTAATTTAATATACATTACATAATATGTATTATATATGAATTAAATGCTTATTTCAAAACTCACACCTCACACACATATGAGGCTAGGACCTCATGTAACCACCATTGTAGTCGCTAAAGCAGAGATCTTACTTTGCAGGCTTACTCATGTTGAGTGAGTGGAGGGAGGAAGGAGGCTGAGTGCTCAACTTTCAAGCCCTGGCTCAGTTTTCTTTTTGAATTAGACATGTGGAGCAATGACGATGTTTGAGATAGTCATCTAGAAACATATACTAGTGTTTCTCCTCCCATTCTTCAGGGTCTACAGTATATAAGCAAAAATTGTTTCAGCTCCCTAGCATTTGAGAACGAAAGCATTGATTTGGGAATGGGTGCCTTGAGTCTTTCCTTCCTTGTGGAGACATCTCAGATAATTCTGGGTATTTAGTCATCCAGGTGATGAACTTTGGGATAGAATGACCTTTTTACAGGGGTCTCTACGGTCTAAGACCGTTGCAAATACCAGCCATTTACATTGCTATTCATAACAGCAGCACAATTGCAATGATGAAGTAGCAACAAAAACAATTTTATTGTTAGGGTCACCACAACATGAGGAACTGAATTAAGGGGTTGCAGCATTAGGAAAGTTGAGAATTGCTGCTCTGGGTCACAAAGATGGTTGTAATGCTGGGCCTGGTGGGGTAAATGAAAGAATACAGAGTTTGCTGTGTGTAACTGGTCTGAAGTGTTGTTGAAGCGTTAATTGTTCTAGAGGTGCAGTATATGATTCCTTGTGGTATCTTGCTTTCCATTATCCTCAGCTTTAGTTCTGATCTGGAAAGTTCTTGAACATTCCAGTCATGGTACACCCCAGAGCAGAGACTGCCAAGCATGCTCACTGTCAAATGCTCCTGAAAATATGCATGTTTCTTACGCTGGGAATATGAAGAACAAATTCATTTTTTCCCCCTGTAGTCGACGACAGTTGAATTTTACTAAGAGAATCTTGTCATGGTTTTCCTGATAAAGAACTTTCCTCCCCACCCCCATATCCAGCCCCAGCCCCTTGGAGACTATCTCAGAGTAGATTTATGCAGAAAACAGAGCTATGCAAATGAGGTAGAAAGGCAAAACACTCTCAGTAGTACCAGCGAGTTACGGAGCTAATTGCTACCAGTCTGCCTTTAATAAGATATGGGGGTGCCCTGGTAGCTGCTCTTTTACCCTTAAAATCCTGTTTGCTCTTCTGAAAAAAATTCCAAAAATGACGAGACTGCTAATTTTTCGAAAGCCTCAGTTGTGCGTCTCAAAACACAGAGGGACGCATACTAATTGGGATGATTTCTTTTCTTTTAAAATGATGTTACTTCAGGTGCTATGTCAATAACTTTGCCATCGTAAGTCTCACAACCGTGAGTGAAGCTGAAGTAGGGTTTCTTGAACTCTGTCCCATCAAATGAGAAGGTCGGATGCCATCTACCAGAGGACTGGGGAGTACTGACATCCCTAGGTGCTGCACATATTACACTCTGAGGTGAGCCCTGCAGCGCCTTCTCTTAGGGTCTGTCCCTTTTGAGTGTGAGTCGAGTCTATGGCTTTCGATGACGAATCACTCCTGAGATTGTCTTTTGTTATGTAGCACACAGTTATTTTTCCCTCCCTCCGTCCCCCACTCCCTTCCTCCCTCCCTCCCTCCCTTCCCCCTTCCCTCCCTCCCATCCCCTTCTCTCTCAACTTAGCTGATCTGGAACTCACTATATCCACCAGGCTTTGTGGAGGGGTCACAGCGTTGCCTCTGGAGTCCTGGGTTTATAGATGTGCACTGTGCCCTGCTAACATAGTCTAGAGACTAGCGACTCCCCTGCTGGTCTGGAAAGAGCGCATGCTAAATTGTGGACTGTGACCGAAGGGGGGAGCTGTGGCTGGACTCGTGGTCCTGCCAGCCAGTGAGAAATCAAGGCCTTTACTCATAGCAAGAGAGAGAAATGATTTCTGTCAGCAAGCTAATGAGCTTAGCAGTAAATTCTTCCACAGGTGAGTCCTCAGATGGACACACAGCTTGGCTGGTGGCTTGGTTACAGCCTTGTCAGTTCCTGAGTAGACAACCCCCTTAAGCTTTGTCCCAACTCCCGAGCCATGAAAATACGAACTAATAACTGTATTTTTTTAAAAAAAAAAGCTTTATTTTTATGTGTACAAGTGTCTTGCCTGCTTATATGTCTGTGCACCATGTATTTGTCTGGTGCTCAAAGAAGGCAGAAGAAAGTCCCCTGAATAAAGGGGTTGTATACAGTTGTGAGCCACTGTATAGATGCTGGGAACTGAACCCAGGTCCTCTGGAAGACCACTGAGCCGTCTCTTCAATTCTATAAATGTGTTTTAAAATGCCAAGTTTGTGGTACTTTGATATTCAACAAGAAAAACTAGCATAACCTTTTGTTCATCAAGACTTTGTTTCCTTATTAAAGAAAAGTGATTCAGCGTTGGGAGATAGCTCAGTGGGTGAGTTGCTTGCGAGTCTGATGGCCAGTTCTCCCGTGAATAGTAGACTGTGCTGGTGTGAGCTTGCAGTCTTCCGTGTGCTTGTAGACATCGGCAGGTGGATCCCTGGGCTTTGCTGGCCAGCCAGTATAGCTTCTTCTGCAAGTCTGAGGTCCCAGTACTAGACACGATTTAAAACAAACCGAGGCTGACCTCTGACCTTCACACACATGAACACAAGCACCCTCCCCCACATGTGCACCTCCCCCACATGTGTACCTCCCCATGCTCATACACAAATAAAGAAATATTAAAAGAAATAAAGAAAATTATTCAGTGACTGTGAGGATTGTCGAAGAGAAGCTTGGTTGGTAGACTTTATTCCGAGAGCCGGTACCATTAGCAGAGGAAGCACAACCAGGGAGTTCTGTAGTTGGGTGGGGAACCTGGATTGTTTTGAAACCAGCATGAAGAAGTGGGAATTCACAGCCAGAGGACAGGGCAAGGACTGATGGACTGCTAAAAGGGACCACCAGGCGTGTGAGAGGTTAAACCAACCTAACGGTATTTGCCGGGGGAACCAATCCAGATATAAATGGCTGGATGGTGGGGGCAGGTCCTTGCAATTTAGCAGTGTTCTTGTTAATACTAAATTTATAAGAGACACAAGGATGAGCCTAGGAGAAGGTTCAGGATCCTGACTAAAGTTAGATCAAGCAGTGAACCTTTGTCAGTCCACAGCATAGTAGGGCTGTGATGGGAGCGAAGTGTCTAATACATCCATCACTTGACTTGGAAGGATGAACAGTCCCAAGAGGCCGACTAAATATTTTACTTCTCAGATAAATTTTCACCTTCCTGTAACCAGAGTCCAAGGCTACTTATCTGAATATCAAAGAGGTATTTCAGAGTAATTAAAATAATTATTTACAGACAATGTATGTGGCAGACACGGAAAGCATGGAGTCAGCAAGCAGAAAGGCTTAAGAAAGTACATCATTTGGGGTTGAATATCAATTGGAAATTGGAGATCAGAAGCACTGCATGTAAAAGGAATTTAAACAGCATCTCAGGAGCTGGTGAGACAGCAGAGTGGGTAAAGGCGGTTGCCACTAAGCCTAGTGACTTGAGACAGATTCCTACGAGTCACACCGTAAAAAGAGAAATGATGCCTGGGGCTACTTTGACCTCTGCCCATGTGCTGCAGTGCACACATGTGTACTCATATACACACACAGACACACAGACACACACACATACACACACACACACACACACACACACACACACACACACACAGAGAGAGAGAGAGAGAGAGAGAGAGAGAGAGAGAGAGAGAGAGAGAGAAATAAAAATAACTATTGTCCCTTGGTCTGGCAGCAACATTTTTTTCCTCTAACTCATATCCATCACCTCTAAGATGTCCACAGTGTTTGGAGGCACAGGTACCATTCTTGAACAATGAGGTCTTGCTTGGACAATAGAAGGACCTGTTTAAGACTAAACATGAACAGATGTGGTATGACTGTTACCTAGGTAAAGAAGCACGAGATGCTTTGTACGGAAGAGGAGGGCTTGACTCAAAGACCTGAAACAGCAGAGTGGGCAAGATGGCTGACTTTGGGGTGAGCTGGGAATAAGCCATGAAAGAATCTTCAAAAGGTACATTATAACATAATTTTAGGACAGTTAAAATATCAGCTGAAACATTTTAAGACTTTGGGAAAGATTCATACTAATATAATTCATAATACTAATGGGAGTTTTATTATCCATTATGAAATTATTTGACACCATTACTGATCTAAAGGTAAGAAAAGGTTACTTCTGAAATATAATTAACCTGTTTTCACTCGGGAAGAATAGACAGTTAAAGATAGAGTTACGACCCTCATCTGTATCTTTGGGCAGATCCATCTCACGAATGAATGGAAATTTCCCAAAACAATGGAGACTGTCTCATTACTAATTTGGTAGGGAGCTGTTCGAATTTAGAAGGTTCAAAGCTTCCTTTGACGATAACTTCTATAACGAAATACAGGATTCACGTCTAATTTTAGTTTTATTGTTTTGACTCCAGTTGGTTGAGGGCGAAGGTGGGAGACG
Source organism: Myodes glareolus (assembly GCF_982192425.1). NCBI lineage: Eukaryota > Metazoa > Chordata > Mammalia > Rodentia > Cricetidae > Myodes > Myodes glareolus. The sequence goes on along the minus strand of NC_142051.1, from coordinate 10,765,053 downwards.
GGAGGGCACAGGACAGACCCCTGACAGCTCTGGAACAGGATGACAGCCGGCGATGAGGAGGAGCTGCAAGGTTCCCTGTCCATCCATCCCTGCGACGTTGAACTTCTGATCCTCCCGACACATCTTTATTTTCTACCTTGAGGCTATGAAGAGCTTTTGAACTTTGATTTCCCAACAGCCCCTCTGATTTTATTGCCGAGCTCCCATTCCAAAGGCAGGCATCCAGACGAGGCCTGTCAGCAGCCGCTCCGCAGGCCCTCTCACCCGAGTTCTTCCAGCTGCTCTCAACCCCCACCCCACCGCCCTTGATCTCAGCCCTTTCCAGCCACAGCAGCCTCCTGTCCTCTCAGAGCATCCACCCCGCATGCAGTGTTTTGTCTAACTTCTTTTGTTGCGCTTGCGCCAGGAGTCAGTCTGATCCAAACCTTGTTTTTGCTGGCATTTGGAATTTGGAATCCTGATACCAGGAATGACGAATGGACCGAATGACTGCTTCCCTTATTTGACTGTAATTTCCACGAGAGCAGGATTATTCTCAGTTTTGTGTCCTTAAAGCTAGCGCGCCAGATTTTCCCCTAAAAGGTGTTTTTCAGTACAGTTTTATAGATCTTAATGTCTATTGTATCAGCGATGGAACAAAAACAAAAAACAAAACAAACAAACAAACAAAAAACAGGGGCGTTAATGTTTTATTCAAGGCCGCACAGCCAATATGGGCAGAACTGGGATCCGAACCTTCAGGCAGTCTGGATCTGGATTCTTGCCACTTAAGCACCTTCCAGGAAGCCTCCCAGTACTCTGTGGTGGCTCTGCCTTGCTTGGTGACCTGATGAATGACCCGGATTTTCAAGGAAGGTAGCCAGGGTGCAGTGAGTTGTCACTGTGGGCTAGCATATGGGCTCAGACAGCAGTTGCGGAAGCTTTGGTTATAATAGAAACAGTTGGGTCCAACTGGAAACTTTCTACACAAGCCACTTTGGTATCTCTACCATGGTGGTAGATGATTTAATATTCTATAGTTCATCACCTTTGAGGTCAGGAAATGTCCTGTGTTGTAGAAGACAAGGGTGAAACGAAAGAAAACAAGGCCAGGGACCTGTACTTTTAATTATTTTTAACTTTTATTTATAGTATCTTATTGTTTGAAATTATTTTGAAATTACATCATTTCCTCTTCCCTTTTCTCCCTCAAGCCCCTCCCCTGCACCCTAGCTCTTTTTCAAGTTTATCTGCTTGTCTATCCCTAAATGCATAAACATAATATGCTTAGTCTGTATAATGCTGCCTGAATGTATAAAATAGTTTTTAAGATACAAAACGTTTTATTTTTACTGATATACATATTAGGAAGCATTTCACAAGCAACACAAAGTCTTTTTTTTTTTTTTTGTGCCCAGTACTCTAGCAAATTCTGTGTGAGCTATCCCTCCAAAGTAGAGGCAGGCCTAGGTGTGATTGCAGGGCATCCCAGGCTGTAAGTCAACTCACACTCCCGAGAAAGCACGCTGCAATTGTATGTGTGCTTTATATTTGGTTCCAGGCAGCACAGTCTTAGAAGCATCATTAGCCAAATGATAAAGATACAGCCACTGTAAACATTTATGGCCATTTAAAATAGTAAAATTGTGACCCAAATGCTATAAAATGAGTATAAATGCACTATATAGTTGGCTGTAGTTGAAGTTCTAATGTTGTATCATGTACACATAACACTTAAAAATGTAATTCCATTCTATCGTAACTTTGATTAAAAACCGATATGCCAGCTTTGATTAACATTAAACACTTAATTGGCAATAATTTTCCATGCCTTCTGGAGTTGTGAAGGACCTTGCTGCAATTATTTTGAAGGCCCAGATTCTCATAATCCCCGTTCAAAGCACTTCTGCGAATGCCTTTCTTTTCTAGTTTCTGAATTTTGCTGTAGCAAGCAGAGACATTTGAAAACAGCTTCACTTCCTTAAGTGGCCTCGTAATACCGTGGTGGTGGCTGCAGTGTTGATGATTTTTTTGGTCATTCGGTTGCAGCTTATCCAAGTGCAAAGCACGGGGGAAGTTAGTTAACCCCCTTCCCACTGCACGGGGGATTTACTTTAGTTCCACTGTTGTGATTTCTACCTGAAAAATCCTTCGGTCTATTGCACAAGACGAGTTCAATTTCTTTCTTTAAAAAATATTTGTGTGTATGATGTGTAGATATGCATCTTATATGATCCATTTATGTATATCACATGTGTGTGTGAGAGAGAGTGTGCATACAGATATGTCATACTATATATATGGATATCACAGGGCAACTCAGGTTTTGCTTTGTTTTTGCCAGAGACAGGGTTTCTCTGTGTGGCCCTGGCTGTCCTGGAGCTTTTTCTGTTGATGAGGTTGACCACTCAGAGATCTGCCTGCTTCCCAAGCATTGGAATTAGAGGCATGTACCACCACGCATGGCTTTTACCTCAGGGTCAACCCATACCTTCCACCTCACCTTGATTGAGACAAGGTCTTTATGTTTGTTGCTGTGCACACCCGGCTTGCAAGTTTCTCGGAGTTCTTCGGCTCTCCCTCCCAGATCACCATAGGAATGCTGGGATTACAGATATGTGCTACTGTGTCTGTTTTTAACTGGATCCTAGGGATTTGAACTCAAGTCCTCATACGTGTGTTGCAAATGCTTTCCCAGAACTGTTTCCTCAGCTTGGCTCTCTTCCTCCTTGATAGCCTCCTTTCTCTCTGTCTATCAATTTATTTGGAAACGTCTATCACATTTTGAGGGCATGAATAAATGTAATAAAAGCTTAAGTCATTGGTGTAGGCTTTAAAAACAAACAGCAATAACAACAAAACAACCAAAGCTAAGTGGTACCTACATTATTTAGATCTCAATCCAGGCAGTAGAAATTGATAGAGAATTGGTCTGAAAGGAATTTACTACAGGAGGTAGATATTTACAGAAGCTTTGGAAGGTATGGGGATGGAGGACAGCAGCTTACATCTGAGATTTTTTTTTTTATTAAAAGTGACAGGACTAAACTGTGACCTTAGCTTAGAAGCTGCAGGTGCTGCAACCATTGCTAAGCCTGTCACCTCTTTACAGCCGCACAGCTGTTAGGCTGCTGTAGATGCTCAGAGGAGCCCATTTCTCCTGGGTCACAGTTGAAAACTCAGTGACTTCATTTCTTTTCCACCCTCCAGTCTCACAAGGATGCATCTTCATTAGCAGAACTCAGGTTGTGTCATGGCTGAAAGTCGGGCAGCAAGACACCATTTCCACACTCTGATTTAGAACCCAGAGGAAGCGTTAGAAGAGGCTGGGAATTGTTGATAAATGGCATGTGCATTCTTCAGAATACATCATGCCATGGAATTACCCCAAGGGTCATGAGGTTGGGTCCTAATAATGGTGAAAGAGTAATATCACGTGACAAGGGTAAGAGAGAGGGAAAACTAGGAAACTCAGATGGTAAAAACTTTTGTTTTCAAGATACAGAGAGAAACCTGGTTAATAATATAAAGCCCATGGTAAAGCTTTAAATGTAACAGATGCCAAGAAAGGAAAGAGGGAGGAAGGGAAGGATGGAGGGGAGAGAGAGAGAGAGAGAGAGAGAGAGAGAGAGAGAGAGAGAGGATGTTGCTTGGACATCCAGAAAGGTTTGGGGAAGAAATTGAACACTGATCTTACATGTTGGCCCAGGTAGAAGGCGGGAAGGTGGAATTCGGGGGCCAAGGCATGGACCACATAGGAAGAACTGCTTCAAATTTACATGACTTGAACCTGCATTTGCAGACAACTGGAGCTCACCCCTGTGAGGCACATTTCAGGTTCTAGCTGAAGAGATTTTATTGTCTGTTTTTAGACATTATCTGTCTTTTGTAAGATGATTGCAAATGGATTATAATCTGTTTTATGTCAACCTATTTGCATATTATATTTGTTCATCTCTAATTGCCCATTGCTATACTAATTGCTACACTATTTAACATATTATCATCTCTCATAGTTTAAGGGTCAGGAATGCAGTAGCAGCTGGGTGGTTCTGGCTCTTGGTCTCTCATGGGGTCACAATCAACCTGTTCACCAGGCTGGACTTTCGGATGGGTCAAAAGATTCATGTCCAATTTCATCTGTGTGGATGTTGGCAGGAAGCCTCAATGCCTCACTGTGTGGGCCCCTTCTGGTAGAGGTCATGGCTTGGAAGTTGGCCATACTGAGCAAATGGTCCAGTGAGTGAGAGATGAATAAAACAACCAAGATGGAAGCAGTCTGGTTTATTCTCAAACCTTCTACAGGCTTTATTTAGCTGTTACCTTTACAGCAAGGCTTCCCCTGGATATATATATGCACACATACATATATATACATACATACATATATATGTACATACACACATATATACATATTTACATGTGTGTATTTCATAATTGAATTTTGGAAAATATGACATCACTTATGATTTATTTTATTGGTTACTCAGACCCACTCTAGCACATTGTGGGAAGGAGGCCCATTAGATGTCACCTTGGAGACTGACCTCTACCTTATATAACCTGCAATAGGTTAGCATTATTATGAATGGGAAGAGTTACCTCTTTTGAGAGTGGCAGACTGACAGACAATCTTTGGGACAAGTTCTGGCTCCAGGAAGGTTAGAGCAGTAACTGAAATATTTGGTGAGGCTTCAGTTCATTACCAGGGTCTCACTGAGATACAATTATATGTGTATAATCTCCAAATATCATTTCTTACATCCTTATTTATAAGCTCATAGTATTTTTGTAAATGAACAAAAGTAGAAGTTACGGCATGAAGATAAATTTCCAAAGCTTGGAAATCAGTTTGAATGGTAATAATTGTCCTTTGTTGTTCTGTTGGGTAATACCACAGACATAGGCCTCCTCAGAATGAGCCCTTTGCTGCGTAAGGACATTATTTGTACACAAACACATACACACACATACACGCATATATATAAATATACACACCTGTATATGAATGTATTGAAGATTAAGAATGCAAGAGTAATTGACATATATACACACACATAAAACACATGTAATATATATATGTGTATGCATACGTATTATATGTGTATATTTAGAATATATTATTAATATAAACATAATACACATATATTATATAACTACGGAATTTTTATTTATCCAGAATTTGTAGTAATGTTCGAATTCAGTATATGTTTTCTAAAGACTTAGAGTTTATAAGGAGGTGCGGAGCTAGACAAGTTTAGGTCTGAGCGTTAGATGAACTATGGCTGAAGACCAAATCCAACCTGTCACCTATCCAATATTTTTTTCATATTTATTTTAACTGTGAAAACTTTTGTGATGCAATGGCAGAGTATGTTAGTGGTGACAGATCTTGTGGCTTATAAAACCTCAAGTCTTTCCTACTATCCCTTTATAGAATAAGTTTACGGACCCTTGCTTGAGTTAGAAAGACACACTTTTTCTGTATGTTGAGGCATTTGGGGGGTGAACTTGGTAGGGGGATGAGGTTGGATGCCACTGTTTATGTTATTGATTAACCAAGGATGGGCATCTAGAAAGAGGTCCAAGATGTTAATTTGCTGGTTGAGGACTAGGCAGACAGAAAGGAGTTGTTTGGTCTTCATCATGTAGAAGCCTCGGTTGCTTTGCTAACAAGGTTGTATCGGTTTTTCTTTATTAAGAATTGAAGAACCAATTAACATGGCAATGTACCAGTGAAATTGTCACAAACCAAGCATTGTGTGGCCTGAATAGACACCTGAGTCCTTGTCCAGGAGATGATTCTTGCTTTAGTACAGGACATCTGTCTCCTGAGCTGCGTGATGTACTTCATACACTCAGCACAACCTGAGCTTTCAGGAAAACCAGCAGACGATGCTTCTGACTTCCACTATTGGGTTATTGGGTCAATTTAGACTCCTGTGGTGAGACTGTCTTTACAATTTAGCTACAGTGAGTTCAAGGAGACTTTTTGGCAGAGAGGCAGGGTACAGAGAGAGACTGGGGGGCTGGAGATATGACTCAGCTATTAAGAACACTGACTGTCCTTGCAAAGGAGCAGAGTTTAGTTCCCAGCACCCACATGGTGGTTCATAACCACATGTAACTCAGGTTCCCTGATCTCTGACTTCTCTTACATGGCTTCCATGGGCACTGTACTCTTCTGTTTTCAGCGTATGGAGAGGAGCTCTGGAGTGATGGAAGGGGTTCATCTGCAGAGCAACAGGCACGAAGGACAGCCAAGGCCTGACCGTAGAGAGTCACCACATCCAGGGTCAGCAAGCAGAGAAGCTCTGTATTACTCTCTGACCTTCACATCAGAGCCTAGATCCCTCCGCTCAACTACACACTTAGGGATTCGGACCCCCAGGGTCAGCGTCTCCATTCAGGCATCTGAGGAGCAGTTGGTTAAGTCTAATAGTATTCAACAGAGTTTAGAGTCTTCATAGCAAACTCACCTTGGCTCTAGTCTTTTAATCATCCTTGTTTGAAGATTCTGAGTCCCCTTTTTTCCCACCCTCTATTCTATCATCTGCCAGTCTTATTTGCTTTATCCGCAAATATTCCCATAACAGAGGCTCCTCGTCATTCCGTTGCTGCTTCCCTGCCTTGAGCCATTGTCGTCTCCAATCGCTTCCTAACTGGCCTCTTCTTCCATCCACGAATCACACACCAGTCCTGGACTCAGTCTGTCTTCAACCCAATGGCCAGGATTATTATTCTTAATAAGTCAGACACATCATTCTTTGTTCAAGATTCTGCAGTGGTTCTCCAACACCAGTCAATACAAAAGACCGTCCAATGATGAGCAAGGCTCAACATGTTTTCTCTTCGTCCTCATTCTCTCCTATTCTCCCTCCAGCATCTCTGCTGCAGCCAACGTGGTTTATTCCTATAATGTGCCAGTTACGTTCCTGCCTCAGTGCCTTTGAACTTGGTCGTTCTTCTGCCGTTTATTGTTCTGAGGGTTGCCTGGTCCCATCTGCGATCAGCTTTACTCAAATGGCTCCTGTAGCATAGATTCTAATAAGTCTTAATAATAAAAACTCAGCGCCAGATATTAGGGGGTGAAAGCTGAGAGATCAGAGAAGCAGTGAAATCAGCCACTAGAGAGACCTTTTACCTCTCCCCAATCTTCAGACCAAAAGGGAGAGCCTGTTCTCAGATTGCATCCTCAGACTGCACTGAGCTCCTGTCCCCTCCCACCTTATATTTTCCTCTTCACCCAGCCATATCACTCCTGTCTCCACTTCCATCAGGCTGGGATTAACAGCATGGGATCCCAAGTGCTGTACTCACCCTTGTGTGAGCTCTTTTTCTCTTAAAGACAGATTCAATTTCGTGTACCCCAGGGTAGCCTTGAATTCACAGAGATCCATCTGTCTTTGTCTCCTGAGTGCTGGGATTAAAGGTGTGAGCCACCACTGCCTGGCCTGTAGTGGCTTAGCTCTGCACTCTGACCTTCAGGCAAGTTTTATTTGTTAAAGCACAAACAAAATACGACCACAGTCACCTTTCCCAGGAAGACTACCCTTAGGTGTCATCCCAACTCTCCATCTCTTTCCGTCACATCATTTTATTTTGCTTTATAATATTTACCATCCTACATTTTTTTTAAACTTACTTTCTTGATTTGTTTATTCTCTGCAAAATTCCAAGAACCAAGGACAGTTCCTGGCTCAGAGTAGACTATAAACACTTGTTGGGAAACTGCATAGGTGGACATAAGGCTCACCTCTGTGGTTGGATGGTTCTCAGGTTGGGCTCCGTTATCCTTAGTCTTTGCTCCAGGTTTGAAGAGTTCACTTTGACACCAGAAACTTTATGCCACCATGGGGATCCTTGCCTTGTTAAGAAAGAATACACTGCTGTCCTAAGGGAATCAATCGCAGCCCCTTCTTAGGGTGGTGCGGGAGAAATGTCTGTATTTTGTCAATCATGTTTTAAATAAATGCTGATTGGCCAGGCAGGAAGTATAGGCAGGAAAACCAGACAGGACGCAGAGGTGGAGCAAAGAGAACAGGAGTATTCTGGGAAGCAGGAAGCTCCCTCCAGCAGTACAGCCCAGACCACTGAAGAAGCAACATGTGACTTGCCCCGCTGTGAAAGGTACCGAGCCATGTGGCTAACATAGATAAGAAGAATGGGTTAATATAAGCTACAAGAGCCAATAAATAGCTCAAGCTAATGGGCCAATCAATTTATAATTTATGGAGTCCTCTGTGTGATTTTCTTTGGGGCTTGCTGGCTGTGAGGTACCAGGCAGGACAGATACCCCAACAAACAGACCCCCTCATGCTACATTAGGGTGAGACCTCGTCAGAGAGGTAGGGCTTTCTCTGAGAGCATCATTAGGATCATGCTGTCCCTAAGAAGCTTGTTAAGGGCTAGAATGAGACAGAAAATGCCTCTGCAATGGAGATGGCATAACTCAGAGTGGAAATTTATGTAGGTAGGATACATGTGTGTTTGTCATTTACGCTGTTTATTGCTTGCAGAGGAAAGGGACCACACTCTATTCCCCACCTCTTCTGTCCCAGAGCACTCCAAGGTTTTTCTCCTGAGCTTCATGAGTTTTCACCCCTCTGAATCAAAATGTACTGACTGGTACTAAAAGTCACACATCAATGGCTTCCGATCCTTTGGGCAGGTGTTCTTGTGCATACAGAGCCTGACTCCTTCAGCAAATCTGTAGCTATAATTATATACAGTTGGGAGTAGCTTGGGAAGCCTAGGAGGTTTGAAAATGTGGCTTGGTGGTAGGTAAGAAGCCTTGGGTTAGAATACAGGATCCCTTCTTTCAGGACACAGCAGTCAGAGAGGAGCCTGTGTCCAGCTGTACCCCCCCACTCCAGTTGTGGGATCCTGGTCAGACCACTTTCTTCTTCTTCCCTCTCTGTTTCCTCCTTGTTGGAATGAGTGGGCCAGATTGACTTTCTCCACTGTCCCCTGGTGTTGTAAAGCACCAGGCTGTCAGTAAGTGGCTGGAAGATTCAGACCACTCACCTTTCTATTCACCATCATAATGTAATATCTTTCAGTTGTATAACGCATTACTCATTTTTTTTTAACATCCACAGAACACGTTGGTGAACTCATTAACGAAGAATCATTCAGCACCTGGCCCAGTCGCTTTCCAGGGACTGGTGTGCGGGAAGCCCTGTCAAAGGCACTGATGCCAGTGCACATAAGACAGTTGTAAAGAGAGGGGGCGGAGAAAGGCAAGAGGGAAAAGGCAATGTTTACTTCCACGAATAATAAAACTCTGTTTGTTTACAAGATTCACCACATTCCTCACACTTAAAAGAAAGCTTTGTTGCTTAAATTGTAATTTCACAGTCAATTAATTTACTATGCGTTGTATGGGCTTTTTTTTGTGTGTGTGTGTGGAAGCTGTCATTTTAGGTATCCATATCTCATAAACTGTGAATGTTTTCTACCTCTTTAGGATGATGGAAATGTAGTCTCCAGAGAGTAGGAGCCTAGTGTGTAGGGAAGAAAACTCCATCCCAGCCAAAGGTGATGGAACAGGTTTCTAATCACAGGAGACTGAGCAAGATCGCAAGTTCAAGGCCAGCCTGGGATGCATAACGAGGCTCTGTTTTAAAAAGATGAGAATCAGTTGCAGACGCATGTTAAATACAGCCAGTCTTTGACCCTGGGCTACCAGAGCACAGCATCTGGGTCTTAAAAAGCCATCCTCCTTCACCACAGGTTCAAAGCCACCCTCCTTCACTGATAATTTTTTTTTATATAGTATAGCCTAATGCTGAAGCACGTCCAGCAGAATGACATGAAACAGCTATGAGATTTTCATGGATGTCTGTAAGCAATGACCAAACAAAACTTGTATGCGCGTGTTGGTTTCTGAAAGAGACAAAGGGATCTAAGACTAGGATGCACGTCTGAATTGTCACAATTGACTTCTTTGGCATGAGTTGGAGCAGTGACCCTGGCTGAATCAAATCCGCAGGTTTGGGTGTCAGCTGCACTTGAAAAATGGGGGGGGTGACCATTGCTGTACCTTCTAAGAGTCTGATATACTTGATTTGAGTCTTTTTTTTGTTAAAGATTTATTCTTATTTATGTGACATACCTGGTGTGTGTGTGTGTGTGTGTGTGTGTGTGTGTGTGCACGCACACGCGTGTGCACGCTTGCATAGACCAGAAGAGGGCACTGGAATTTGCAGTGACTGTCTAAGAGCTGGAAGAGCAGGGAGCCCTCTTAACCACTGAGCCATCTCTCCAACCCTTAATTTGAGATTAAAGCAAATCTAGCTGTTATCAGAGAAGAATCAAAGGGGAGTCAAAAATACACATTTTTTTTTCTCTTACAAGTCCTTTAGAATATACATGCAACACAGATTTAAGACCTTGGTAAGTTGGCTTGGTCTTTCAACTTGACAGGGTTTGCTCTCAGGGTGAGTGGCAGATAAACACTAGCCCGCACTAATGGCTTCTCCAGTCACTTTGGGTGAAAAAAAAACTATTTTAGAGGTCATCACTCAGTGTTTTAGTTCATGTCTGGAAGAGGCTGTAAACTTCACAGGGCGAGTTTGTCTTCGATGCTTTATGTTCTATATACGTTCACTCAGCTCTATGAATTATAAGAATAAAAATAAGTGCTGATCCAACACATTCATCCATTTAATATTTAGCAGATTGTAGTGGTGCCTTCAATATTTTACCCACAGGTATTTTATAGAGTTTGGAGTTTTTATGTCGGTTTCTCAGAGACAGACTTTGAGTTGAAATTTTGTGTTTCCAAGAGCATCAATTCTGAGAGCCCCTTCTGGGGCTCATTCTTCAGCCGTTACGTGACTCACAGAAGACTTACCCCAGGGGCCTCTTTAAGGCCATTTTTCTGTTGCATTAGTCTGCTCCCTTTGGGTGGCATCCAGCACTTTCCACAAATGTGTACACTTTTCCAATTCCACACAATTTATGGGGGGCTCTTTTCAGGTGGGTCTTTCTGAAACTCTGCCTCCATCACGTCTCTTTCTTGCTTTTAAAACTTAAAAGTGTCTCTAAAATTAAGTCTTGGCCTCTCAGCTCGGAATTCAAGGTCTTCTGTCGGCAGAGAAACACATTCTAGTGTCTTCCTCTTGCAGAGCAAGCAACAAACCAGCAAACCTGCCAACAAAGGCTGCTTTGGGGGTCACGTTTTCTCCACCACTGCTTTATGTGTTTTCGTTTGGAGCAAGGCTTCTGAGGAAGGCACTCACAGTCTATCTGAGGAAGGCACTCACAGTCTATCTCCAGAGTTCATCTTCTGCTCCATGTCGACACTGCTGCAGACTGACTCTTCTCATGCTATGGGAACTCCTATGTCCATGGCTACCAGCCCAGTGACCACTCCGCTGACATCTGCCCCCTACCAGTGCTTAGTGCATCCCAGTCTTTCTCCTGCCTCTTAACTGCCATACTCAACATTCTTTGCTGTCTCTTCGGATGGAACTTAAAATAGTGAAGTGTTTCCAAGCTGAGTCTATAGTCCTTTTCTCTTTCTTAAAACAACAACAGCAGCAACAACAATAACAACAACTTTAATTTGTTTCTACTCAATCTCATGGCTTTAGATACCCTCTCTAGAGATGATCCACTAATTTTTATATCTCTAACAATTCTCCCTGACTCCAGATTCTTTAAAACAACTAAGTCCTTTCAATATCTCTTTGGGTGTTATATAGTAATCAGCAGGCTGCCTTCTCAATGGCATTTCCCCCTATATCCTAATATCAGGGTAATATTTGGAGTAGCAATGCTTGTAGTTAAGAACAACTGTATTTTTAGGGTTAGGGTTGCTTTGCAGCGGTAGGCAATGCCAGCTCAAATTGTCTGGAATTCCTCGACAGGGACCTGTCCTCATCTTGCTTCCATTTGTTTCCTTCTGAAAGCTGTACAGGAAGCTGGAGATGGGTCACATGTAAATGTGGGGTGATCATAAAGATGGCAACCATTTCGTTTTTGGCGCTTGAGTGGGAAAGGCGAGCCTCCTCGAGTAGCTCTTTCAACTCCGAGCTGTTTAGCCTTTTCTCGTCATCTTGGCTATTATTCCTTGTTGCTTAGGTCCTTCCTACCACGTTTCTGCAGGCAGTAGCCATCCACGAGAGAAACAGGAATAAGACAGGCAAAGTAAAATACATACAAATAAACCAACACCACCAAGAATATCTGATAAGGAACTCTCTGCCCTTCCTCAAATCAGTCCTTTTGTTTCAAGTCTTCTCCATTTTAGTAAGATGTCTTCCCAGCTTGAAGTCAAAGCCTCCTGATACCCTTCCAGCCTCCTTCTCCTTCCTCCTGTTTCAGCTTCATCAAGCAGCAAGCCCATCCCTCGATTGCTGCCTCTTCCATCTCGCTCCTGCCTCCCTGATCCTCACCTCTATTGTTTTTCTCAGGGACTACTTTCAAATTGTTTTCCTGTGTCTGTCTTTGTTCCTTTCTCAACAACATGGTGATCTTTAAAAAACGTAGAAGACATCACTTGCCTAGTTTTACTAGAACTCTTGAGCTAGTAGAATTTAGTGACTTTTTATTGTAATTGAAAGACTGCCTTAGCCTGTCTTTGTGATCTCTTCTGATTTCACCTTCTCCACTCTCATGTCTCCCCATGTGCCTCCTTCACTGGCTGCCTTCCTGCCTGAGAATGAGAAGCATTATATTATACCACTGTGCCCTCAGGACATATGCTCTTGCATCTCTCTGCTTGATGCCTGCAGGTTGACTCCTCTGGTAATTCGGGTCCCAGTTTAGACGGCTCCTCAGAGAAGTCCCCTTCAGCCTCTTAATAAGAAGCAGCAGCATCCTGGGCCAAATGTCCATCCTTCTGTTCACCTCCGAGGCAGATCAAATCTTGCTCAAGGCTTCCCCTTTCCAGAAAGTCTTTTTTGACTACTCCATGCCCAAAGCTCTTTGTGTCGTTTGAACCTCGCAGGGCTCGGCTGTGCCTTCTTTTCCAGAACACACTGAACACGCCCTAGTGCTGCTTTCAGGTTGCTTGGATAGTCACGCTGAATTTTCCGTCACCGAGTAGGAGTTTTTGATCGCGACAGATTTTGAATATTTCCTTTAATAACCTCAGTGCTTGCTCACGGGAGAGCTTAAAGCTATGTATTAGCTTAGGGATGCTCAGATTTCTGCAAACAATGCCTTCATAGGAATCATCTGCTCTTGTCTTTACCCCATACGCTTTTGGGGTAGTCTTTTTGTCTCCTTGATTACGAAGAGACTCTCCCGGTGTTTTAATTTTACTTTAGTGGTCTCTGCGGCTTGAAGCGTGGTAGCTTGCGGTACCCTAGGGAATAATGCATGGCATATAATCATTTTCTTTCCGTTGGATTCAGAATTGAAAGCAAAGCTAGTTATGATATTGATTGGAATTATCCTCATTCATATATGTAAACACATGCTGATAGATGAGGTAGAGCCTTGAATGTGACTTTGAACTCTAACTTTTATGATTTGTGTTTCAAGATAGGAGAAAGCTGAATTTGTTTCCATTCAAAACGATGTCACAGAGTGTTTTCGGGAGGGCCTGAAGTTCTGGTTGATTTTTCCGCAAGTGATTAGTGATTATGGATTTGTGAGGATGCACTTATACTTCTTTCCTAGTATCCATGGTAACCAAAATGGCATGTCTTTGAAAGGCGTAATGGGGCAACTAAGGGAAGCCTCCTTGGTGTCAAGTCAGTTGGTCCATTTGGTATTGCTGAAAGTTTGAAAGGGAATATCTTGGTCAAGCTTAGTTAAGATTCAATCATTCAACCAACCTAGAAGTGACCAGCTCTTTTCAGGTTTTTTTTTTTTTTTTTTTTTTTTTTTTTTTGGATTGGCCAACCCAGTAATCCCACAAAGGCATCCTGCTCAATCCTACTTAGATCAGTTTTTGCTTTGAATTCAGAAAACTTCAGCTGAAATTTAAATTGAACCTGTAACGAGAAGGATGAATTTTTAATAATATGGAAGATCAAAACCTAGAGAAATTTGAATTTAAATTGGGGTTATCACAGAATACTCTCTGATGCAGTTGCCATATTTTAGGGGATTATAAAATTCTCCATATGTTTACAAGGAGGCTATAATGAGCAATAACCTTAAAGCAGGCATTTAAGAGACATGAAGCAAATCCAATCCCCCTCCTTTTGGGTAAAAGTAAAGAAAGGCTCCAAAGTAGCAATTTGAAGATGATGAAGGGAGTGTGTGTGTGTGTGTTAGTTACTCCAAGTCAATAGAGGTTGCTCTCAAAGAATGCCATGGCTGTATTTTTTTTCCAGAGAAGATGTCTCCTTACTTTTTTAGCTTTGCAGTGTGCATTTTAATTTTAACAGTGCCTGAGAAGATATTTGCTCTGTGTACTGTGCCCACCGATGCTGCAGCTCTCTGACCTAGTGTGCTCCGCCTGTGGAGGCAACATTTGGTGCTTCTCAGTGACCAAAGGTCCGTCGGGCCGGGTGGAAAGCCCTTTGCCAGCCTCTGCTTGTGTCTTAGGTGCGGACAGCGGCGGATACTGCATATACACGGGCCGGCGTTGCCGGTTTCCTTGAACAGATGGCAAAAATGATAAACTAAAAACATATGTGCCGCATCGCAAACATTTCTCTGAGTTATTTGGCAGACTGACAGCTATTAGATGAGGAACGCAAAGGTGTCGAGAGCCTGGGGAAAAAGTTAACCCTTGAAAGCATAGGCGCTGCACTGGCGAGGTAGTTGCAGATTTAACAGCCGAAAACCAAAATGGAGTTTTCCCTCCTTGAAGAGATGAGTTTTTTTTCCTCTGTGAGAAATTGATCTATTTATACCAACTTGGGGTGAGTGAGCATTCTTTGTTATAATAGCCTGAGACTGTCCTCATGGGCTTCTTTGAGGAGCCTGTTGAGTGATTGGTTTAAATGCTTAAATCCTGAGTAGCTGAATGTGGACTGTTTGGGGGATTCTGAAAGTAGACATCTCCTAAAAGGCATTTCTAAGGCAGGCTTGAGATAATTTCCTCTGTGTCTTCTTGGGACTCCATAGAGAAACTTTCCGTCTTCGACTGGCATTCATTTGTTCTGATGTGCCTCAGTTTCTTTATACGGTAGCTGATGGGAGAGGAACCTGGTTGCCTCCTTTTATTTCCACCTGGCAATCACAAATAAAGCCGCTACAAAGAGCTGTGGGTCGGGTGTGTATTTTATGGGCATGGGCTCTCAACTTGAACAGCGTAAGTTTTTGACTTAATCAGCTTTCAGCTCCATGGGATGCAGTGGGTGGATGGTATGCATGTTCAGGGCTATAGGAAAATCCTGAAGCGTCTTGCACAGGAGAGCACATACCTTGTTTGACATTCTCGCCAAGGAGGAGTGAGGGTCTCCGCTGCTTCACATCCTCAGCAGCAGCTAGTGTTGCCCCCGTTTTGATTTGGGCTAGTATAACAATCTCATGGCTGTTTTAATTTGCAGCTCCCTAGTAACATATAATATATTTACATACTTTTGTATGTAACCTCTTTGGCAAGTTGTCTTCTGCCCCTCAACCACACACTAGTCGAATGCTCTACCACTGAGTTACTTTCTTTGCTCTTTAAAAGACTGGTTCTTGTCTCTTCACTGTTTTTGATAGCTCCGTGTATATCGCTGACACCAGTCTTTTATCAGACAAGTGTTTTTCAGACACTTTCTTTTAGTGGACAGACTTTATTTGGTCTGTGGCTTGTCTTCATTTGATAACACCATTGGAAGTTTTGAGTTTGAAAATAAATGGATTTTGATCCTGCGACAAACTTTTGACATAGGAGAGGTGCCAGCATGGTTTGGCGAAGAGAGTGGACGGGTGAGCACGGGCTTCCAGGAGCGCCAGGCCATGACCTACACATTTCTTTCAGAATGTGTGGGAATTGCTGTGAAGAACTTGAGCCAGTTTTGACTAGCTTTGTGGTGGTTAGATTGGTCTTAAGTGAGAGCCCTGTGAGCCTACAATTGTACAGAACAGCTTTTCAGCCCTCGGTGGCTCTGGGCTTTAAATGGGTGATGTTTGTGGAGGGACTATAGCAGTTGGCATGGTTTGTTTATGTATGACGTCATGGGCACAGGCAAGGAAGCACAGCACAACCATGTGCCATACCCAGAATGCCTTGTGCTAGCTTGCCTCCCACTCATGCACCTTTCCGTTTGGAAATGGGGGGGGGCGACCCTCCTCATCACATTGCGAAAGCTGGCTTGGTGGCTTTGTACATTCCAAGTTGGAGAGGAAACTAATTTGCGTCCAAGTGTTAGGGCAATTATGTTTGACCAAGGCAACTTCCAGAAGAAGGAGTTGTTTTTTTTTTTTTTTTTTAAATCAGGGTTATGGTTCCAGAGGGTTAGAATCCTGATGGCAGAGTGGAGGTAGCAGGCTGCAGTGGTCTGGACTGACATCTGAGAACCACAAACAGGAAGTAGAGAGAGCTCAAAAATGGCAGGAGCCTTTCGAAACCTCAAAGCCGGCTCCTCCCGGTGATACACTTCCTCCAGCAAGGTCACACCCCCCTAGTCCTCTCCAAACTGACTGCCCACCGAGTATTCAAATGTCACAGACTTAGGTGGGCATCTCATTCAATCTCCCACAGCCGTGGTTCTCAACCTTCCTAATGCTATGACCCTTTAATACAGTCCCTCATGTTGTGGTGACCTCCAACCCTAAAATTATTTTTTGTTGCTACTTCATGACTAATTTTGCTGTGCTATGAATTGTGATGTAAATATCTGGCATGCAGGATATCTGACGTAAGACCTCTGTCAAAGGGTCGTTTGACAACCAAAGGGGTCGCAACCCACAGGCTGAGAAGTGCTTGCTATAGTGTGATAACCGAGACAGAAGTGCGATAGAAGTTGATTAGCGCGTATTAAATGACGAAAGGGTTTGATTTTCCAAGCGGGTGAATGGTTTCAACATGATTCCAAGAGGAACGGTCTCTTACTTTAGGAAGCCCAGTCCACACCAGACAGCTGAGGAGATGAAATCTTGTGTTTTCAGCGTTTCTATCCCGTTTGAGCCTCCCAGGTTCCTCATCTGAAAATGGGGGTCTGTCGTTTCTGTAATTGCAAATTCGCAGGGGCACGACCTCCTGGCACAGTGGGTGGGGCAAAGCTGCCCGTTCAAAGCCGCCCCTGGAGCCACCCACTCACCATCCAACGGGGACTACCCCTGATCCGTCTCTCTCAGCTTTGCCGCGAAGACAGTTTCCCAGATGCTTTTCTGGAAGGCTGACTGCTCTCCCATTTGGCCTTCCAAGAAAGCTCTTAGTGATCGGTGCATGCGGGGCATCGTTTTTGTGCACACACCTCTTACCTTCTTTGGTCAAGTCTCTCCAGTCTCTTCCTTCTCTGGCTCCACCACAGTGTTTATTTAACATTAGCATTTTAAATACAGTTGGTGTCCACTTAGCGATTGGCACTTTAATTACAGAGCCTCTGAGCCTGTTGATACAGCTGTCCAAGAATCTTCCTTACCTTGCAATGCCTTGCCAATCCAATTCAGATCTCTTTACGAAAGTTTCCTTTCTTTCAAAATATTAAAAAAAACTCCCCTAGAGTTCCACAGTAAAAAGAAATTGTTGAATAGATTGTACTACATCAAAAAGGACATTTATGAAAATTTAATACCACAGGGAAATGACTGTTGCTGTTTATTGATGTGTACAAAATTCATTCAGCATGATTACAAGTACAAAAACTATAGCCAGGAAAATATCTATGAACTATCTAGGGGATAAGAAAATCAGATATAGGCATGAATATGAATTGTTTTTGCGGAGTTAACATTATTTTTGATTTTCCTTTTTTTTTTTGAGGAGAGAAATGTTTTTGTTTGGAAAAGCTCTGTGATAAGAAGAGCGTATTCAATTCCATTTGTTTCCAGTAGGGGTCACTGTGGCTCTTCAGTATTTTAAAGTTTTTATTTATTTATTTCAGTTTTTTTTTTTTTTTAAATTTGGTTTTCCTGTTAGAAGGGGGAGAGCATTCTGTCACGGTTATTATTTTTAGCAAAGTTAAGGGAAATATTCAAATGATAACCTCCTTTTTTAAATACAAAGAACATTTTCCAGAACAATTGTGCTTTTTCCAGCTTCTGCATCCCAGGCTGTGACTATCAGAAATATTTCTATCTTACACTGATGACTCAAATTTAATTTATTAGTGTGAAGCATTATCACTATTCCATTTATTCTGTCATTAGGACAGAATTGCAGCCGTGGCTTCCACAGTGTGATAATAACAGACTCTCTCCCTCTTTCCTCTTCACTTGCACATCAGTGCCCTTTTTCTTCTATCTTTTTTTTTTCTTTCCAGAAGGCGGCTTCCCAGCAGTACAGAAATACCACTTCTGGGAAAGTTCATTAATAATGAAGTATTAAAATTAATTAATGACACATGAGATATGCAGACATAAGGACCATTTCTAAGGTCAATGTAGGAGATCCAACAAACTCTGACATTGCTGCATCTTTAAAAGAATTTCCCTCCTGGTAAATTCAGCAGGGATATAGACTGTGTTTTGCTTGAAAAAAAATGATCAAATATTAAGAAAGTGGAAGTATAGCCTCCCGGTATTAAGGAGATGCATGCTGAGTCTAACATCCAAGCGCCCAAGCGGTCTGATAATCAAGGTTCTTATTTTCCCTCCTGGAGCTTTAACTTCATTTCACTAGGAGCCAAGAAGCCTTAAATATTATATTGCTTTGAAAATCTCATCTTTTCCTCTCATCCTCTTTTTACTACTCGCAGCCTTGAAAAATGGTGTCCCGGTCACCTCGCAAGATCGTATTTATGTCTCACAGCCCAGGGCCGTTTGGTTGCTGGCATATTCTTCCTAGAGCATTATGGCCACATTTACAGACATTTCTCCCACGCCAACTGTCTCTCAATGAACTTCAAAAATCAATTCTCTGTTATTTGCCACAGACCTCACAGCAGGATCAGAGGGAAGGGGCAGGCGCTGGAACCTAGATCTCCACGAGCTCCTCCCACAGTCTGCAGAACGCTTTGACAAACTGCATGAGTCTGCCAAGGCCTGGTCTTTACTCTCTCTGTTAGTGACATTTCCGGAGAAACTGATCTCCATTCTTGCTTGGCGGCAGTGAGGGGGTGTGGGCTGTGTGTGTGTGTAGGGGTGGGGACACACACTTTTGCAACTGGATTTTAAAAAGCTCCTTTTTTTTTTTCTCCTTTCAGAGGGTGCATTCAACATTCACTCTAGAATTCCAAATCATCAGAAGTGACTTAAAAATATTGCCTTGGGGCTGTCCCATGTGGTTTATTAAGTCTGGTGCTTCCACAGTTTAATGTTCAAAGATGGCAACTTTCAGCAAGCAGATGGTATGTCACAGTAATTTTGGAATTGGTGAAACTGGAATTCTAGTTCTACCACTAACTAGTCACTAGTGACTTCCTTGGTCCTAATTCAATTAATTTTGAGATTATTCAAATGAGGGTGCTTATGAGCTAATGCAACACACCGAACACACTGTGCATAGCAGATGACAAGCCCTTAGCTTGTGGTTAGAATAACAGTAACGACAATGGTGTCTGATCATGTGACTGCTGTACCACTGCAGTAAAGGACTGTGGTTAAAGCAGTGTCCCCTGAACAAAGCCATTTTGTGAAGTGCACAGGGACATTCATTCAGTGAGAGCAGATAGCATTCTAGGTCGTGGGGAGGCTCTGGTCTGCAGGAAGGCAGCCGTGTTATCATGGTGTTTACCTTCTAGTGTGGGGAGAGTGGGAGAATTTATCCCTTTCCCTCAGAGAGTGAGAAGTACAACCGAGGAAGCGTAGCTTAGCCCCTGGATGGCGTGGGGTCAGAAAAAGTCTGTGAGGAAATGGCATTTAAGAAAATCTGATGAAGAACTGAAATTATCCATTTAAAGACTGGGGATGGTGGACCAACATGGAAGAGAGAGCAAATTCCCCCCACCCCGAAGGAACGGTTTGTGATGTTGAAGGAGCAGGCTGCTGGCAAGTCTTTGGCCAATAGGGCCTTGTCAGCCTTAGTGAGTCGGTGTGGAGATTTACCTTTAAGAAAAAAAAGAGAGGTTCTCTTGAAACGATCAAGAAGAGAAGGAAAGAGTTTTGTAGGTGCTGCACCCAAGGCTCCCTGTATTCTGAGGGGAACTCCATGCCTTCTGCTCCCGTGAGAGCCATGCTGGATCATGGTGCTTGTGTTCTAGTGTGGGGTAACCTTGGGATTCTCTTTCTCCTCCACTCCCTTCCCATCTCCTTCATCCCTCAACCTCCATCTCCTGCCTTCCCCAGCCTACCTTTCCTTCCTTCCCCTACCCAACTCTCTTTGCTGACATTCCTCAAGTTCTACCAAACCTTAAAAACGTTCCTGGAAGTTACCCTCGAGTCGCGCCCTTCTCTGTTTCTTTGCTCCAGGCTCCCATCGCCTCAGCTGGGGAGGAGTTGTAGGCTTGACTTCCACTCCTGTTCCCATCCGTTCCACACACATCATTGCATATATGTTATCATGTATGTTAGTTCTGCTCAGAAGAAGGCTCAAGCCCATGTAGGCCACCTCCTTCCAGCTTCTCTTTACCAGGTGACTGGCTTCTAAAGCCTTTTTCTGGAAGTGTCTATACTTCACCGGCTTCCCAACCGTAACTTTTCCTTCAGTTTCACGGAACCACATCTCATTTTGTAACGAGGCCGTGAGGTTTACTTTGTTCTTAAACACTTGCTGGCTTCATTCTCTGTGCTGGAAAATTCCGCCCCTCAGACCCACCGCTTGTTCCGGACCCACCTGATGTGAAATCGTATTAGATATCTTCTGCCACCGTGACCACACTCCTTTGCACATAATTGGCTTTGGCTCCTGGGTGCTGTAGCTTGTCATGAGGGTGCAACTCAGTTCTTGGCAGTGAGAATCTGTGGCAGAGGCTGTCCACATCATGACAGGAGAGCATGGGAGGCAGAAGAAGCCAGGACCAGGCATGACCTTCAGAAGCCAGGACCAGGTGTGACCTTCAAAGGCCACCTCCACCGAGCTATCGGTTAAGCCCTACCTCCTTAGATTCCACAACCTCCCCAGGTAGTACCACCACCTTGTAATGGGACGCTTCAGACTCATGCCCTGACACATACCTTCCTGAGGCTTTTCCTCACCTTTACACTGGAGAGGACTCCCAGCTCTGAAGGCTCTCCCATGGTGCTTACTGCCCTGTGCTCAGTGGTGCTCACAATGTGCTTCTAACTGTTACCTCCCCAGATCTGGCACCGACCTTCTTTTGAGGGTCTAGCCTAACCTGACACATTCCTTTGCACCAGGGTATGTTACACACGCAAGGCAGGTGGAGGGATAAGTAACAAATGCCAGGTAAAATATAACCAGGAGAGTGAGGGAAAGCGGGTGCCTCTCATGGCCATCGGAGACGGTTTCAGGCAGGAGATGACGAGCGCTCCTTGAGAAGAATGTCATCGGCCAACCAGGACCCAGTTAGGATCAGTAAAAAAGTAAGCCCTAGATTTCCTCTGTGAACTGGGTAAAATCCGAGCTGTTGTTTTCTACTCTGGTCTTATTAATTTATTAAGAGGAAGATTATTAATGGGATTGAGTAATAACACATGTAAATCAGCGAATACTGGCTAACTTTAAATTAGAGATTATAATTAACTAGTCTAATCCTCATAAGGACTAGTGAAACAATGACCTTCCCTTTCCGCGTTGTTGTGACCTAAGACAAGGCAGGCATGGCCTTCGGCGTTTTGCTTCCCCCATGAGAAGTGGTCAATAAATGCTGAGAATCATTTCCTTGCTGATA
This sequence comes from Myodes glareolus, assembly GCF_982192425.1. NCBI lineage: Eukaryota > Metazoa > Chordata > Mammalia > Rodentia > Cricetidae > Myodes > Myodes glareolus. The sequence continues at coordinate 10,743,277 of NC_142051.1, read as the reverse complement.
TTTTTAAAAATCCAACCAGGAATTAACATGCTGGTCTTATGAAAGGGAGGGTAACAAGTGTTTGGCCCTACTGGAACAACGCAGTTACAGAGTAACTGTGGTGTGTGTGTCAACCGTGTGTGTGCAGACAGGAGTAGATGGGACCCTGGTGAAATGGGAATTTCCACTCTAGTAAGAGTTCTAGTGTCAGAATGTACAAGAAAATTCAGTAAATCTACATTTTCTGTATTGGCCAACCTCATCTTTTTTAAGAACTCAAAGAGTGCATGGTGAAGAAAATTATTCCTTTTGTCTTATCAAGAAGCTTGTTGGGTGGCTAGGGGATTGGCTAAGTGACAATGAAGCTGGCAATCTATTTTAGGAGGACAGATGCTAATTTCTTGGGTGCCAAAGGTTGCTGAAAACTTCCCAGGACTGGGGCTCTAACTGCCTCAGTTAATCTTGGAAAAATAAGTTTTGTCACCTTATGAACAGGTACTTTTTAACTTCTAATTAGTCGACCTGAAATGAAAACCCGCTGGCTTTCAGTGCGGCGTTTTGTCTGGATTGCAAGGATCAAATATTTTGTTTATGCCTGGAGGAAAATGTAAAGGTAGACAACTTATTTTGTTCCAGAGAGAAGCAATTTGACACATTAAAGTTTCTTAACAATATGAAGATGGAAACAGCTGTATCGCAGCCGAGAAAGTAGGGTTCATATGCGTGTTTAAAGTTTCCAAATAAAACAAAATCTTAAATTAAACTGGACTCCGTTCCATTTTGCACAGTTCTCCTGGCCCTGAGGGGCTTAGATTTTTTTTCCCCTCTCAAGTGAACTATTTTAGAAATAATAGTGTCTAAGTGTCAAGCTGTTATTAACCCTTAACACCCCAGCCTGTGTTAAGTGTCAGTCTGAGCAGCAGAGCAGGAAAGAAAGACACAGAGTGGGTTCTGTGGAGGGTCCATGGGGCCGGGTTGGCATGGAGCATAAATTCTAGTCCCTTGGAGAGGCAACAGCTGCTGGAGACTGGGCAAAATTCTGGAGAATCCCAGGTCCTAAGTTCTGCTTTGCCATTTGGCCTCACATCCGTCACAGCATTTTTTTTTAAAGCCAGGCAGTCCCTCCCACGGCTGCAGAATAACAATGGTGACGGCGGTATGCGTGTGTGTGCCTTGTATATCACCGCTGGGCGTATGGCAACCAGAAGGCCACTTTCAGGCGTCAGTTCTCTCCTTCCACAACAGGTTCTGGGCATCAAACTCAGGGCACAGGCCTGTTTGGCAAGTTAGTTTGCTCATGGGTCCATTTTTTCAGCTGGACTTTTTTTTTTTATGGGATCTTAGAAGTAACTACTTTCCACATATGGCCCAGTCAAGTGAACATGGTTCTTAGCTCCGTGGATGGGTGGCTGCAAGACTGTCTAAGAAGGACCTATGATGCTGACGGTTGTTGCCTTGAAATCTCCATCCAAGGTGTTCTGCTCATGCATCTCATACTAGGTGCCTGCAAATTATGTGGTGGATCCAATCAAAATGCTTGCAGATCCAAGAGGGAGAGAGGATTGGGGCTGATTCCTAGGGTTCTTGTTTCTTCTTTTTTATTCTGGTTCTGGGGCTACAATTAAGGGAGCTCTGCTCCCAACCCCCCTTTGGCTCCCTTCGTGTTCCAGGGATTTGTGCCCCTTCTACGCTTCTCCAGCTCTGTCTTTAGACTTCGTTTTATTCCTTATCTCCATTCTGAATCTCCGTGTTTCCTCTTTAAAGCCATTCTCTTTTGCCCTATTCTCCACACAGCTGCCAACAGCTAGGCATTATCTCCTATGTACTTAGAGCCCATTATCGTAACCCCTCTGCATGCTTCCAGGCTAAGAGAGCCTCATTCTTTAATCCATCATCTTGAATGCCTTTTCTCCCCCTGCCCCCTGTTTTAATTGATGCTTTCTCAAAAAGCAGCTAGCCTGTTCAGGTAGAATGGTTAAAATCAGGGCACAATTAACTTCACATCTAGCTACAATCTTGGCAAGGAAAAGAACAGGCAGGAATTGGCACCCATAAAAGCCACTTTCTGGAATTAATCTAAAATTAGCTAAATTTTGTAATTACAAAGTAATTTGAAAATCAAGTTGTTAAGCTAAAGCATTGATCAGGAACAGGAAGAGGGAAGGAGAGAATAGAAGGATCCATCGGAAACAACCTTCCCTGCAGACCAGCGGGAGATTCTGAGGGGGAGTAGATGGCAGCTAGGAGAAATGACAGGGTCCCCTACTTGGTCCAAGTCAGACCATGTGTCCTCTTGAGGTGAGAAGACAGCCTTGCCAAGTGAAGGCGACAGCAGCTCACGTGAGCTATTTCTGTGCATACTTCCACAAGGTGACACAAGGAGATAGATCTGTGTGACTTGATGTGGGGATTATAGTGCTCAGGAACAGAATACAAACAGGAAAGGTGACCAGCAAAGGGGTGACAAAGGAAGGAGGGCTGGTGTTCCGTCGGGTGCTGCTTCATCCGGGGATGCTCTGTCTGATGCTGCTCCGGTAATCCACTTCTGAGAGATTGTGATTTAATTTCCACAAAACAGTGGCTTGAATATTTCAAGGTAGAGGCCCCAGCTCCTCTCTCTCTCTCTCTCTCTCTCTCTCTCTCTCTCTCTCTCTCTCTCTCCTCCTCCTCCTCCTCCTCCTCCTCCTTCTTCTTCCTTATAAAAATAGATTTGAATGTGTCTCTGAGGTTGATAGTCTGGTGTTGTCTGATGAGAAAGAGCAGCCTCACTCTGCATGGGCCTCCCTCCAGTCTTTTCCAGGGATGTCTCCAGGCAGATGATGGTGTCAGGCTGGGGAACAGTGCACTTGCAGAGGTGAGATGAGAGGCAGATGACCAGATCTTCATTGTTTCTCATTTTTCTTATGTACAAAAAGCACTGAAAAATTAGCCTACCTGGGCATTGCCACTAAAACGATGATTTAACAGATGAGGTGATGCCACAAAAAGTTGTAATATATTGCTTTTATGCATTTAAAATGGTTCATTAATAGGAAACGAATCCCTTTGTATTGGCAGGATGGGCATTTACACTGGCTCTGTGCCCTGTGGTGTGGAAGAGACAAAGGGAACAAGACTGGTGTTTGCCCTCAGGAAGTTTGCAGACAAGTTGTGGAACAAAAATAATACTGTCAGTGGCAAACTCCTACATGTTATACAGCGAGAGTTTGAGTGACAGGGAACATTCAAGGGGCGTATACCACAGGCTCTGGAGTTGGTGTCCGTATTTGAGTCCTAGTTAATGGTGAATGTCAAATACCTCACTCTGGTCTGTTGACGAAGATATGGCTCACAGCTCTGAGGGCTGTTGTGTGGCTTGCAGAGTAACTAGAAGTTAACAACTGGCATGTGCCCTCAGTGTGTTTGACATCAGATGCATTACCCATGTTTCTCTGATTTCACAAGTCCTCTCTCCCTCCCTCCTTCCCTTCTCTCCTCATTCCTCCCCTCCCTCAGCAACCTTAGATGACTGTTCCTTGGAACTGTGTTTGAAAAATAAATGCATGTTTCTAGACAAGAAGGACATTAAACTTGAGAGGATGGAATGAGCACCTGGGAGTGGAATAGTAGGAAAGTCTTCACAGAGGTGAGAGAAGACTTGAACTTGTGTGGGAAATGTGATAGGGTCCAGTCAAAGTCAGGATGACAGAAGAGGGTAGTGGTGTTTGGCATATAGGGAGTAGTCTGAGCAGTGTGGGCTGTGAAGATGGGAAGGACAGGATTAGAAGACCACTGAGTTCATGAACAACAGAGCTGGATTGTAGACTGTGGGCGTAAGTAAAGGCAGGACTAGAAGACCACTGAGTTCCTGGAAAGCACAGTTGGATTGTAGACTATAGACATAGGGAAAGACAGGGCTAGAAGATTGCTGAGTTCCTGGACAGCACAGCTGGATTGCAACCTATGGGAATATGGAAGCCATTAGTGGGAGCTTTAGAAAGAATACTCTGCCTTTACATCTACACTGAATGGTTATCAAAAGTTAAAATCACCTGAAGGTGGAGAGTTAGTGGGTGGGATCCAAGGACTAGACTGGATTGGTGGAAGGCAGAAAGCGAGAGAGCCTTCGAAAAGAAGTGGATGAATATGGGGATGAGTGAAGGGGCAATGGTAGTTCTGAGGGTTCACACTGTGGAAATTTGAAGAGTCATGCCATTTAACACGGCTTTATTTCAGTGATTTATTTAACAAGAGTGTTCTCAGTGTTTCTGTGTGTGTCTACTGGGACTACATTTTTTTTAAAAAAAGGAAACAGTTTTCTTCCTCAAAGAGAGCAGACACTTATTTCTGTCTGTGGTATTGACAATTGTGTGCCGGGTGGTGATGCGGGCAGAGTCACACACATTGATAGAGATGTATTAGGAAGGGCGGAGACAGAAGCAGCTTTTGAACAAGGTGTTGCCCACAGTTAGGGATTGAATAGGGGACTGGAAAGTATCACTTCAGACACAAAGAGGTAAGAAAGTAGATGGGTGGAACTGGCGAGGGCACGGAGTCTATCTCAGATTGGGGAAGTCCCAGTGGTGCAGAGATGCCTTGAGGGAGGGATCTGGTAGGTGGGTGGGAAGAAGGAGCTCAATTATGGACAGGTAGTGCTGGACACTAAGATTTGTGAGTCACGGGCTTTGTGGGAATTTGTGAGGCTCTTGGAGGGAATGGACTTTTAATGGAGATGGCCGAGTCATGGGTCTTAGACCTGGAAGGAACCCTTGACAACCTCTAGCGGGAACCTCGCTTCCATCAGTTTTACCAGCAGGCTAACTGGACGAAGGGCAAAAGCTTACTTGAATGGAGCTCTACCCTGCTCACAAGGCTGTAAACCACGCCAGTGTAAGCTGAACTTTGTCCTTAAGTTATGAAGGAGATATCGGAGGTGTGGGAACAAGGGGTAACTCAGGGAATGCTGGTTACAGGAGTGAGTCTCAGAGGAGCAGTTTCGGCAGCTGGGTCACAGGCAGGGCGATTAAAGGTAATCGTTTGGCATTCTCCTGACTCTGTGTTGATGGTGAAGTCTTCAGTGTGACTTTCGTATATGGATTGAGATTAACTCGACTGGAGCAGCACAGAGTAAATCTACTTCATTTTCCATGAAAACAAGTTGCAGATTCTCAAAGACGTCTTGCCCTGGCTCTTCATGCACCAGGTCACACCATCTGCGCTGTTCCTCATACTGATCCTCCCGTCGCATACTATGCCTTGAATATTTGGTTCTTTACAAAGAAGAATCAGAATCAAAATCTAGGTGCAAATAATTTCTCAGGGCAGCAGTTTAGCTGGAGGGAGAGAAAGAGAGAGAGACAGTGACAGACAGAGACAGAGAGACAGACAAACAGACAGATGGGAGACAGACAAACAGAGAGACCGAGAGAGGTGTGAGGGATGTAGGAAAGGAGGTAACAGAAGTTCCATTTTCAAGCCAGCCTCCACTTGGGTGACAACATCCATCCATCTTTCACGTAGCGGGAGGGGAGCCATATGATTGTGTCTCTGGATTGTGTGTCTGAGAGAAGCATTTATCTAATGACTCCTTTATATAAGGCTGTTTTGGACCACCAGTCCCAAAATTATGACACAGTGACTTACTTTTAATTATGAAAGCTCGGCCTATAGCTTAGGCTTGTTTCTCACTAGCTCTTATAACTTATTAACCAATTCCTATTCTATGCCATGTGGCTCATGACTTTTACCTTTCCTCCTGTGTGCCTTACTCCCTCGACGGCTGTGACTCTGCCTCTCTGTCCCCAGAAGCCCTGCCTAACCTCTTTCTGCCTAGCTGATGGCCATTCAGCTCTTTATTAGACCAATCACAGTGACACATCTTCACACAGTGCCAAGGAGTATTCTACAACACTCCTTCACTCTGATTCGTGGTTTTCCCAGTGAGGGATTGCCTTTTCATTCCCAGATTGTAAGTACCTGAAGGGGGTGGGGGAGGGGATACGGATGTGTGAAGGGGTGGGGCTCACAGCTTCACTCCTCCGTGGTGTCTGGGAGCAAGACCAGGGTGGGAGCTGAGAGGAATGCATCTGTTCTGGGGTCACATCTGGACTAAGAGACAGGAGGGCCCAGGAGAGAGGAAGAAGCACAGAGCTGTCCAGGCATCTGCTCACGTGCTCTGGTTTCCCAGCCTTCCTCTCAAGAGCTGGTCCTTGGGATGTGAAATCGCTTCTTCTCTGTCTAGAGAAGTTTCTCAGGCAGGATGAGAGGAGAGACAGCTGGGTTAAACGGAGTTAAGATTAGTGACAGAAATGCTGACCCCAGGATCCTATTTCCCAAACGTTGTCACTAGGGAACTTCAACCCCGAGCCCCCAGAATTTGACAGATTTTATGCTAGGCATGAGAAGGTAGGGAGAATTCTGAAGGATGAAGTATCTTTCTTAAGACGGGTTCACTTGCTTTGGGGAGATGGAAGACACAGCCCAACAACGTCTGTGAAGTGTGCTGGGAACACAATCTGGTTGAAAAATTTAACAGTCCTTGTGTTTCTGACGCCAGGTCCTCCGCGAAACCAGCAGACGCTCCTTTCATTAGAAACTGTATTTGGTGCATTTCAGTTTAGACAAATATTCCTTGTTTCAAAATTGCGATGCGTGCGTTTGAGTATTTTAAGCCGCTGCTCTGTCTCTTGGGAACCCTAGCTTTCTCATGTGCATCACGGGTCGTGCTTCCGCGCATGCGCAAAGAGACCTTGCCTGTAAAAGGTTAAACTGGAGATGAAGCAGAGTGCTTTTGCTTTTCTTTCCCTTGGCAAGGATACTGCAGAGCCTTCGTAAACAAAAGCCAAAAATGCAGGCAGCCCAGAAGTGGTTTCAGCTGGGGGAAAAAAAAATGACTGTTTTCTTTTAAACATGGCGAATTGAAGAATACTTCAGAAAAATGAGGAGCAGGTGGTGGCTGCAGCCTGCAGGGCAGAAGGCCTGGCAGAAAGACAGCAGCATCTCCTCATCTGGGTGCTTTGGGATGGTCAAGCGGTTCTCACATCACTTTAGCCCTTGGACACGGGGCAGCACTGGGCGTCGGCGCCCCAGGAGGCCCAGGCCTCCTGACTGACATATGGGAAGGATTTCGGGACCAGGGAGAAGCTTAGAAATCAAATGTGGAGAGAAATTATGTGGCCAACAGCTGGAATTCATGAGCTCCATATTAAAGAAGGGTTGATAGAAAGAAATGTGAACCGCCCCTTCCCAAAGAAAGACAAATTAATAGCTGGAGGACCGAAATGCCTTCTTAAAGAGTCCCGGTTTCTTCTTAAGCAGAATGCTTATGTTTGCTTTTATAAGGGACAGTTATGGCTGTATTTGTTATGAATTTAGAATTATTGAATTCAAGGATGAATTTGGTGAGGCAAATTAATTAATCAGAGAAAACAAATCTGCAGTCAGGCCACATCCTTGTCTGACTTTTAAGTCTCTCCTACTGAGGCCTGTTAATATTGAATGGAGATTATTATTAATCAGTATTTTTTCACCTAAGATGCATCAGACAGCCTTCTTGTGTTTAAGAGAACAGGGCTGCCCAGATGACTTCCTCAGATCACACTGTGACAGACAAAAACTTATGCTTAGCCCCACACCAGCACACATGATCCCGTATTCTGCACTGGGCTTCCTAAACCTAGGTAAGCGCTCAAACTGGCCCTGGAGCTTTGGAGATTTGCTGATTCCCATAGGCTCTATGAGGTATATGATTACCAAATTATCCGATCAGCCCATTTAGGAGGACTGTGCTCAGAAAAAAACAAGATGTCAATTCTCACCCACCAGAGCAAATTTTTCTTTGCCTTGGAGAAAGGGCAAGTGAGTATTTTTGAAGGCAAATAAGGCTAAAGATGGGACGCATGGGAACCCACCCAACCATGCAGACTGCAGATGTTGGAGATTAGTTGCCTTATTTTGACTTGTGGCTGGGGCGCATAGGGAAACTAGACCCCAACCGGGTTAACTGGGCCCTCGTTGGCCTGTGACAGTGCTGGGGCATACCAAGCAACTGCCAGTGCCGAAGATGTGGATACCTGAGGGATGAGCCACAGACTGCTTCATGGTGGTGCGGGGGAGCTTTTGGGGAAATGAGTCCTTAGGTAATGCCACTGAGCAAATGCCATGGGATGTGCTTATACAAACTATGACAGCTATGACATCTCTAGATGACACATTGATCTTAGGGACCACAGTCATATCTGTATCTGTCTTTGACTAAAACATAGGTGACACATGACTGTGCTTCTGCCAGAGAGTGGATCCAAACTCAAACTTAGGGACGACATAGACTACTACCAAATACAATGCACTTAAGTTTTGATTTCTGAATGAGTCGAGCAGAAAGGTGAACATGGAAAATCCCAGGGCAGCCGATGCAATTCATCTTCCATGCTCAGGATTCAGGGAGGTGGTTTATATGTTACAATATCTGGGAGAACACGTTTTGAGTTCTGTGATCTTAGGGATGTTGGGTCAGGCACTTTTCTGAGTGTCTGTTTCCCTCACACACACACGCAAAGAATAACATTGCTTTCATTATAAAGAATTTAGAGGCTTTAAAAGATGTTTGTAAAATGATTAGTTCAGGTTCTGTCAATAGGAAGCGTCCTACAAGTTGCAGGGTAATTTCTGTCTCCTGCATCCAAGTGATTTTAAAATTTAATCAGGAAAGGACATAAAGGCCTTCATGATATCTTAAGTAAACCGAGTTTTAAGTGCTTGCAAGTTCACTTCACTGAAAAGCAGGTTAGTGCATAATGCATGAGGTCCTGTCCTCATCAAGTGTGGCACCAGGAGTGGCTTGTGGCAAGGACAAGCATTTGAACATCAGAAAGTCTCCACAGTGGGGTGGCAGGACGGTGAGCTCCTGAATTTGGAAACCTGGTGAATAAAAGTGCCCTTTGCACCTATCAGGCTGGGACAAAGACATGAAGGTCCCTTTTGAGATGGGTTTAGAGTGGAGTCAGCAAACCTGGTCTAACTGATTAACTATATTAATATATCTAAAAAGGAAGAACTTGTCATTCAGAATTGCAGTTGGCCAGCAGCAGAGAACCCAGAAACTCAGAGTTAATGTTGACGAATGTCCAAGAACCCTCCAGGTATAGAGAAGTCTTTGTCCGTACACTTTGAGGGCTTCTGACTTTGCAGAACCACCTACAACTGGGAGATAGATTTCACAGGCTGCTTTAGCCTAATGCCATTAAACATGCAAAGCACATATTAATTATGTGTGGAGTATAATTTTATGAAATATTATTATTATAATTTAACTCCCCATATAATTTACTTCTAGGGAAAATGTGTAACTCAGACAGAGGCTGAGTGGTAGACTCTCTTCCTTACCCATTTAGGATCTCCAGGGCTTCCCTTGCATCCTTCCAGGGGCCAGTGAGTGGATGGGGAAAGGCAAGAGGTAGGCAAATTGAGAGCAATTAATTGCTCCATTTTCCCAGGCTGGTTATCAGAGACGAGTCTGTCTGGATCAGTGGTTTACCTTGACTTCTATTTACATTAAAATGCATTTGAACTAAATTCTCAAAAGTTAGAATCTAGACTCATATTGTGAGGCTCAAACATGATGCCTAAGTGCGCATGGTTTGGCCACACCTGATCTTAAAATAGCATCTACCTGGAATCATTTCTTTCTCACTGGAAACGATTGGCATAGAAGGTGAAAGGAAGTGAGATTTTGCTTCATCTAGCAGATTGTGGTCGAATAACATTTTGGAGTGCTGTAAGAGACAACTTGCTTGTTCCCAGCTGCTCAGCCCTGAAGTAACAACATAGAAACTGTATTAATTAAGTCACTGCTTGGCCTATTAGTTTAAGCATATTGCTAGCTAGCTCTTATATCTTTGGTTAACACATTTCTATTATTCTGTGTATTGCCATGTGGCTGTGGCTTACTGGCAAGATTCCGTCTGGCATCTGTCTCCAGCAGGGCTACATGGCTACTCCCGACTCTGCCTTCTTTCTCCCAGCATTTAGTTTAGTTTTCCCCCACCTAGCTCTGTTCTGCCCTGCTATAGGCTCAAAGCAGTTTCTTCGTTAAAGCAACACATATAGAGAAGGACTTCTCACACCATTTCCCCCTTTCTGTTTAAAAAAAAAAAGAGGGGTTTTAACTTTAGTATAATCGCATATAATAAGACAGGTAGCAATCAAGAATTACAGTTACAATATTTGTATCTATCTTTTATCATAACTAAGAAAAATTATAACTATCTATTTTTCAACTCCATCAAAGACTCCAGAAGGATATAATATTACCTAAGTAAACAAGAAGTACATTGTAAGCAACTTCCAAAACTCTAGAATTAACAGAGATATCTCACTGAACAGTTACCCAGAGTTCTTCTGTATCATTGGAGCATCCCTCTTCAGCCTACAGGCCCATAGTATCCAGTAGACTTTTCCACGAGGGAGGAAATTCAAAGATCTGTTCTGCCTTGTAATGGCAGAACATCAGTTGCTTTCTTCTGTGTCCTTCAGCGTGTCTGGCAGACTCTTCCATGTAGCAGGAACCTCAAAGAACCATCTCACCTTTAACCAAGTTCAGCAGTCATATCTCTGTGGGCCCTGAATATTCAGTTCTTACAACATAACATCAAGCAGTCCAGACAAGAGCAGTTTCTTATCCAAATGGCTAACCAACTCTATAAGGAACCTCTTTGGTGCCCATCATCCTCTTGAAGTAGCTTGGTGCTGCCAGGAGCAGATGTGTCTCACTGTCATGAAAAGTCTTAAGTTATTAAAACATTTAAATACTATATCCTGAAGGTCTCTGAAAGCTTTAAAGAATACCTGTCTAACTGAAAGATGTCTCTATATATCTAGAAAACCTAACTCATGTGACTACAAGTTTGACTATTATAGATGATTATCTATTAACCCATATTTCTTGATTATACATTACATTTTTAAATGAGCTACACAAACACAATACCTTAATCAAGAGCAGAAAAATAAATAAAACAAAGCTGACCTTAAATTTGTATTAATTAACCAAGATTCATACCAATGCAAATCTCTATAGCATAGTCCCCTCTAACATGACGGCCGGCTTGTTGGGATATCTGTCCCACCTGGCACCCCACAACCGGCAAGTCCCAAAGAAAATTACACACAAGACTCCATAATATTATAAACTGATTGGCCCATTAGGTCAGGCTACTTATTAGCTCTTATAAATTACGTTACCCCATTATCCTTATCTATGTTAGCACATGGTTCCATACCTTTCTCAGCAGGGCAGGTTACATGCTGCCTCTTCAGTGGTCTGCACAGGAATGGAGAGAGAGCTTCCTGTGTCCCAGAATACTCCCAGTCTCTTTGCTCCACCCCTACTTCCTGTCTGGCTTTCCTGCCTATACTGCCTGCCTGGCCAATCAGCGTTTTATTAAAATATGATTGACAGAATACAGATAATTCTCCCGCACCAGTCCCCTTTAAAGTAAACAAACATTTACAAACAATATTTGGGAATTTGGATGTAGTTCTCTCCAAACTGCTTCCTGCAGTTGGGCAAAGTGATTTTTTTGTGTGTGGGGGTGTTCATGGTGAGCTTTAGAGGGGGTGTCTTGGTCCATCAAACCACATTAGTCTAAAAGGCATCCACAGGTTCTCATCTTCTGTGCAAACAAAAGCAGAACCTCTTTTCCAAAGCAACAAATCCTGAGACCCAAATTTTGGAATCAAGATACATTTACAATATTTGGGATGGTTTAGTTCAGCAGCCCATACAATGAAATGTCTCTCTGTACTTAGCTCCTTCACAATGAAAAAATTCAAAGAAAACACAATAACATACATAATTCAAACTTTCTGTGTATATTACATCTTTATGTGGCTTATTTTTCTTACTCTACTGCTTTTTCTACAAGTTTAATATTTATTTTCGTATCTTTACTCCTTTAATCTATGACTGTCTGTACATTTACTGTCTTTTTACTCTTTTTTCTTCTCTCTCCCAAGCCTACGTACATTTTTTAAACACACAGTGAGGTGACTTGTTTAGAGTTCTTTATGTTGGAGTCTGTTCTATTGTGTATCTGTAATCTTTTTCTGTCCAGGAATGCTTCTTAAAATACTAAGCTGCAGCCTGCCTAGAACTAAGGCTGCTTTGCCTTTTGGCTCTGCCCAAAAGAGCAGAGCTAGAATTTGAATACAGGGCTAACTGATTCTAAACTTTACATTTTCATTGCTTATGTTGGGCCAACATCAGATGGATAGATGACCTTGTGGTAAAGAAAACAACCATTGCTAGTTATCCTAGCCTGTCTAGAGTATAGCTGAATAGCTGGTACTCTCTGTGATTTTATATTGGGCTCACTCACTAATATGGTGGTGTGTGTTACTACAGGAAATTCTACCTGCATTCTTACTTTATGTGGTGTGGCAGTTTGAATGAGAAAGGCCCCATAGGCTCATATGTTTGAAATTTTGGTCCCTGGTTGGTGGAACTGTTTGGAAAGGATTAGGGGGGTGTGACCTTGTTGGAGGAGATGTGTCACTGAGGGTGGGCTTTGAGGTTTCAAAAGACTTATACCAATTCCAGTCTCTCTGCTTCCTACTTGTAGATCAAGATGGAAGTTCTCAGTTGTTCCTACGGAAATGCCTTACTCTGCTACATAAATAAAAACCCTTTATTATATTCAATTCTGAGCTAGTGTGGGACTACTTTATAGCATTCATCTATACTTTATCATTATGGGTTCTAATTCTTTGCAACTGTAATTCCAAATTTAACACTTTCTTTTCTAAGTTGTCTTGGTCATGATGTCTTACCACAGGAAAGGAACTAAGGCATGTGGGGGAAATGTGCCTAATGCAAGAGCAGTTTTCTTAAGTATAATATATGGAGTTTCAGGAAGAAATGGTGAATGAGATGTTCTGTGACATACCAACTGCCCCATTCTGAAAGGACTGACCAGGCTGCTCTGAGGCAGGACTACTGGAGTCATAGGAGACTGCCCACTGATAGCCATGATTGATACTTTCCCGTACTTTGTATAGAAATTGATATGCTTTATATTGAATGTGGCCAAATAGAATTTATGTACCAACGCTCAAACTCAACCTTCTATTGGTCTTACTGGAGTAGAATTCATGAGCAGAGTATCTATGACTGTTTGGAAGGGTACCATGATAATTTCCAAAGAACTATTATTTGCATGTATATGTGAGTGATGGGCATGAATGTATGTCTACGTGCTTGCATGTGTACATGTGTGCCTGTGCCTGTATATTCTGGTACACATCCATGAATGTTAATGCATGTGTGAAGGTCTGAAGTTGACAACAAGGGTCTTTCTTGGCTGCTCTCTCCTACATTCATTGCACACAAAACTCTCATATACCCATTAGTCTACCTAGTCAGCTTGCCTTGGGGATTCCTTGTTTCTGCCTCCCAATTACTGACATTATAAAAGAACTGCATTATAATTAAAATTTCCATTTAAAAAGAGTATCTGTGGTTGTTTGAAAGTCTCATATATTTGAATGCTTATTCATCAGGGAGTGGCACCCTTTGAGAAGGATTAGAAGGATGAGGAGGGATAGCCTTGTTGGAGTAGGTGTGTCCTTGTTAGAGGAAGTGTGCCACTGGGGATGGGCTTTGAGGTTTCAAAGGCCAATGTCATGCTCATCTCTCATTCTCTGCCTACAGATTAAGATGTACCTCTCAGCTATCTCTCCAGCACCATGCGTGCCTGCATGCCACCATGCTCCCTGCTGTGATAATAATGTACCTAGGAAACTATAAGCAAGCCCCCAGCTAAATATCTTCTTTTGTAAGAGTTGCATGGTCTTGTGTCTCTTCACAGCTATAGGACAGTGACTAATACAGTGTCATAAAGATTGCTGATTCCAGTACATTTTAGACCTCTGTGACATACACTAATTTAAATACTAATAACTAATTTAAATTTAAAATTTAAATACAAAGAAATTTAAGTCCTAATTTTGATTTGACTATCATGTTGCCATAGGAAATTCTATTACATTTTAATTTTTCCACTTTATTTATTTATTTATTTTTGGAAATTTCTTCCAAATTCTACATGCTACAGCATGCATGTGAATGTCAGAGCTAACCTGTGGAAGTCATTTCTTTCTGTCCACCACATAACTCCCTGGGATTGAACTCAGGTCATATGGCTTGCTGGCAGCTGCTTTTACCCACTGAACCATTTTACTGGGTCATTGTAGAAAAAAATTAAAATATTTAATTTTCTGTGATTTCTTTTGCTTAATTTGGAAAATAAGATGGTTAAAATAATTTCTTATAATGTCCTTACAATTTCTTCCAGGCTCACAGTTCTTTAATTCTTTTTAATTTATGAATAACAGATTTATTTCTTTGTTTTGCTTTTGATTTTGGTCAGGCTTTTAAAATGTTGGTTTTTGAGAATTTCATTTATGAGTACTACATTTCCATAATTCTCTCTTTTTCCTTCCACCTCCCTTGGGTCCAACTCTTTCTAATATTGATGGCCTCTTAATCTTTAATTATTATTGTTACACCTATGTATATGCTTATAAATTTATCAGCACCATCTACCGAGCTCATTTAGTGCTACTCATAAGTGTATTGATTTAGGGCTGACTGCCTGGGGTTGGAAAACTGTCAGGAGACTCATCCCTGGAGAAAACCAATTAACTCTACCTCTCTCTGCAACCAGCCATTGTCTGTATCTCCTCAACTAGTGGTGAACTCCCCCTCCCATCACATGGGCACTTCATTTGTGAACTCCCCAACCCCCCACTCCCTGTCACATGGGCACTTCTTTGGTGAGCTCCTGACCCCCCTCTCTATGACATAGGCACTTCATTTCCTGTTGTCATTTGTTTTTCAGTATTATTTAGAAGACTATATTATTGATATTTCCTGGTACAGCGTCCGCGTAGCATACAGAAGACACCATTTTGGGGCAGATGTCCGGTCTTTCATCTTTCAGTCCCGTCTTCTTCCGTGATCCCCCGAGCCATCAGTCTGGTGGTTGTGTTGTGGATGTATCCGTCAACTGGGGCTGCATTTGTAGCAGTCCTGAATTTCTGTATGGTCTCCATCTGCTTTTTTGATGAGGAATGAGGGCTACTTTATCTGTGGGTATAAAGATAAATTATTTAGAGTGTAGTTAGAAATCATACTGGTTTAGGGAAATGGCAGTCATAGGTTTTGCTTTAGGATTCTTGGCCTTACCAGCCACAGGGAACAGGTTTATGCTGACAGTTATGAATTCTCCCCCAGCACATGGCCTTATGTTCAATTAGACGGATGCTGGTTATCCCATGGAGTAAGTACCACTCTTGCTATTTTGGTCACTGTTGTGGTTTGTAGGCAATCATGGCTGGACAATTGATTGCTTTCTTCCCTGGACAGTTTAGAGAGTTCCTTCTGGTATGAGGAGATCTTAGCATCCTCAGAGAGGACTGAACTTCCAGGTCAGTTCCAGCTTGATTCTTCCAAGTTTTGTGCCGAAGTATGTGGTATCTTTAGCAGTAGGGTTTCTAAGAGGCCACCAAGGGCAATAACCTGCATTGTTTTGAGGCACTTCTCTGGCCAGCAGCTTGAAAGGGAGTTTTCCATGCCTGACACTGGGGGTTTGCTAGATGGGTTTTGTGGGGAGCATTGTCACTGCAAGAGGTGTAACTTCATTTAATATATGTGCATATATAATATATATACATAATACATAATATATATTATATATGCACACACATATGTAATTTCTTTTTCTGAGACAGGGTTTCTCTGCAACTTTGGAGCCTGTCCTGGAACTAGCTCTTGTAGACCAGGCTGGCCTTGAACTCATGGAGATGCATCTGCCTCTGCCTCCCGAGTGCTAGGATTAAAGGTGTGCGCCACCACGTCCTGGTACACATGTAATTTTAAACAAACATAAAATAATAACATTCCTTATGGCTTTTTCAAACAACCCTGGTATTATTTGGATCATCCATTCCTCCCTTTCCCTCTTAAGGGAACTCTCACTCCCTGCCCCACTCTCTCCCTTTATGGAGTTTCTTTCATTTTGAAACGTGCTGTTTACCGCTGTTCACTGTTATCCCAGGACTCACAACTGGAACACAGTAGACAGATGGTGTGTATTTCCTAAGTGAAGGAACTGAAGTAGATTTGGCATAGTTTGAATTTGTGTCCAAGTCTGTGTGATCTCGAAACCCACTGCCTTATCTATTTCACTGGTTGTTTAATTAAATATGACTATTGAGATAAGAATTTCTGAGACACCAAGAAGTATGCTTCTGGTTACGCCAACATCATTCTGCCTTTTTTAGTTTTGAGATGGCTTACTCAGTTAGATCCCCACTTATGTTGGTTTGCTATGTCTAAACCTAACCAGGCCTAAATGGTGGATCCCTCTGAATAATGCAGACAAGGTTGAGTAGAGGGTAAGCATAACTCCAGCTGGTAAACCAATCGTACACATGGGAGCGTTCCCAGGGAGAAATGGCTGTGGGATGCAGAAATGAACCAGATGTGTGAAATGTCCTTTATGCTGACTGGTCAGAGAGCCTTAGGAGAGCCTTTCAAAGGGGCCTGGAATGATGCACATTCTTCTCCATGAGTTCAGAGTTGAGAGACAGAGCCTACAGGAGATTCACTTAAATCCTTACATTTTGAATTATAGTCAGACTTAAGTAAAGCCAGAATTCCTAGTTCTTAATCAACCATGAAACCACCGGACATTCCCTTTTGTTAATGTTATATATTTCAATACATTCGTTTAAAGCAAACTTCTTATTTCAGCCTTTTGCATATGTGTGTATTTGAGCGTTTTATGGTACCATTTTCTCTCTAGAGAATCATGTTTTATCATACATCACTATTTTTGCATTTACTGTGTTAAGAGAGACCTTGATTGTAAAAAGGTGAAATTGAAAGTAAAGTAGAGGAACCCACTAGGGCTTTTGCTCTGAGAACTCGGTAGAAGTGTTGAGTCAGCTGGCTGAGCTGTCGGGTGGAACCTGCAGGGAGCAGCCTGTTGCTCCGCATTCTCAATTCATTCCTGTGTCTCTGGTTCCACGTTGGTTTATGACCAATGACTAATGCTTCACCCACGAGTCATTAAACCCACTCTGCACTCTCTTGGTTCCCTAATCTTCTTGGAATTCAGTCCTTGCGTCCAATGGTCCAATGCCCTAGCTTAGTATTTGGATGACTGAGCGAACAGAAATGGCAATAAAAATATATATGTGATATAACAGTTTAAAATGTAATCCTTTAGAGAGGGCCTTTGGGCAAATAAAATTCCTCCTAAACCATTTCAAATATTTTGGAATATTTGAAGCTTTTTGGTTCCCTTTGCACCTTCAGCAAAATTCTAAGAATATCTGCTAGCTCTGCACACTCTTGCTTTGCTCCGGAATTCAGTTCCCAGCTCAGCTCTGTGTCTTAATGCTCCTGATTAACTATGTTAATGGGAGAAGGCAGAGGCATGGGTAATCTAATATAGATAGCAACTTATGAATATGCATGTATTTGATGTGCTAGAGAGCCACTTTAAAAGGAAGAGCAGAGCACCACTGGTGGAGATGGGGGAGGGGGAGATGGTCAGCATCCAGGGTCTGAGGAGATGGCTCAGGGGTAGAGAGGGCTTGCTGCTCTCCTCTGGAGAACAAGGTTCGGTTCCCAGCATGTGGTACTCTAGCTTTGGGAGATCAGGCACACTCCTCTGCTCTCCACAGATACCAGCACACTCATGTATACACACATACGGATACACAAACAAAAGCAAAATAAACCTTAAAGAATATGTCCAACTTATTGACAATGCCCCCAAATGATATTACTTAAAAGCTGCTGTTTTTATAGAGAGAGTTGAGGGAGTGGCCTGCTAGCTGTGTTAAGATTCTGGCAGACTAACCAGAGGAACTGGCTTAGAGGAGGAGTGGAGGAGGGCATAGACTAGACAGAGGAATGTCCTGCTGACAGACATGGGGTAGAAGCTGGGAGAGGCTATCCGTTTAGCTGTTAGCGCTGCCTGGCATTTGACTTTATCCATCCACACACGACTCAAAGGATGAGGCTTCAGCAGAAAGTCTGCCTTAAGCTCTGGCGACTGACGATTCTGCACGGAGGCAGGTGGAACACAGGGATGGAAAATCCCAGAAGTTGATGCTGATGTGTTCAGGTCACCAACATCCCATCCCCCTCTTCCAGACAAACAGCACAGAGAAGCATCTGGTCCACATGGTGGGGGCTGGGCTGAGAATGAGTAGTGTGTAGTTGGGTATTAGGCCAGGAGGACAGGGAGTCAGATAAGAGGATACAGACTGGACACAAGTGACTGCTTGATGCTGATGCTGGGCGTGCTGCAAACCTGACCACGAAGCCAGAGGAATCACAGTTATAAATAACAAGGAGATTGTGCTGTATGTAGTTGCTTTAATGAGCTTCCCCATGATCTCAGTCATAGTTAAAGGATGGAAAACAGGGACAGAAAAGTTACTATTTGTGTTAAAAAAAAAAATCTGTCTTCCAGTTGCAGGATACTACTTAGCATAACCAATTACTGTTGCTCAAGTTAAAGCCGTAGGAGTTACATACTGTAGGTTGATTTCTCCCCCCCCCCCCCCCCAAAGGCCCAGAGATGACACGGATCGGAACCAGATACACATTCCTTTGATCTCGTCCTTTGTCTTCACTATGAGGTGTGTATGGGGGAATTAAGGGGCCTGACGGAGTATCTGTAGTGGATGTGTACCCAAGGGCAGGAGCTGGGGGATGACTGAGTATGCAGATTTGGCATGTGTCTTTTCAGTGATTGGAAGGTGATGTCCACTGGAAGGCCTTCTGCGAAAGAAAGCTGCCTGGGCTGCGTGGTGACCCACATTTTATGCTCCCCAATACGTAGCACCAGAAAGTTTAGTCTCTGATGTTGATTGGCACATGGAATGTACAGCCTTGTGGCATTTGTAAGTCACGTCACTATGAAACCCAGCCCTCCAGCCCTTTCTCCTCACTTTCCAAGTAGAAAATGAATAGTTCGGTTTCCTTCTTTTCTTTTTTGTAAGTTCATTTCTTTTTTTCCTCCCCCCTCCCCCGTTTGTGGTGGGTTTTTTTTGTTGTTGTTGTTTGTTTATTTGTTTTTCGAGATAGGTTTTTTTTTTTTTTTTTGCTGGAACTCACTCTGTAGATGAGGCTGACCTCGAACTCACAGAGATCCACCTGCCTCTGCCTCCCAAGTGCTGGGATTAAAGGCATGTGTCACCACTGCCCTGTTTCTAAGTCCATTTATGAAAGATGACTATTGGGGAGTTATGGTTAGAAGTGTTGTGACTTTAGGGCGATAGGGCTAAAAATAAATCGGAAAGAACCATTTCATGAGGATGCCAATGTTATTGTAAGAATTTAACGTCCATTTACTAATACCAACCCTTGTAGGAAATTAGCCGGGGGCCTCAGAGATAAATGATGCTAACGAGCAGAAGCATATGAAGAAATAGAGTATGTCTTTTGTGACTGGACCCATCTACAGATCGCAGTCCTGAGATGTTGAGGGTTTGCAAGCCCACGGGGAATATGCTTTGTGCAGGCTCGCCAAGTCAGGCTACTTCCAATACTCTGTCTTTGGCCGTCTGCAGCTGCCAGGACAGTCTGCAAACCGAGCAGAGTTTACACATGGTGAGGCCATCGATTCGCCCTCTCCTCTGAGTTCCCTTTCTTTGTGATCCCCTCACCAGCACATTGCTGGCCACTAATCTCCTGCTGTCAAAATCTGCTTTCACAAGTGTCCAAGCAAATCAATTCTGAGTATTGATCACTGGGCAGCTGCTAATTGCTATAGCTTAGGATTGGGTTGGAAAGCGAAATGGAAAAAAAAAAAATAGATCTATCTATTCTCACCATGTATGGTCTTATTAAAAAGCTCACCTTTTTTTTAAAAAAAATTATTAGTAATTTATTTTTAACACAGGAAAAATCGTGTTTTAAACAGGATAATTTGTTTGCTTTCAATGGGACGTTGCCTTTGGGAGGCATCAACGTCTGTGGCTTCTTTCGCGTATTTCCTAGTTTGTGCTAATTTATCAGCTGTCTCTTTGCAAGGCAGGAGGCTTATTTTTCAAATAAGATTACTTTCCTTTATCCTAGGCAACTCGTCCTCCTCTCTCCAGAGCACATTTTCATAGTACTAGGAGGACATATTTCTCTCTGGTTTTACGCATGCGGAGGCAAAGGACCGGAAACGAATCTGCTGGCGGAAACTTTCATGACAAAAATCTTCCCCGTGTTGGCTAATCTACTAGCAAAAATGTGAAAATGATTTCATGGCTAGGAAAGATGATTTTTGTTTTTCTTGGCAACTTGCAGGCTCAGCCTTTGTTGGATGTCCACTGAGGCACGGGGAGACAGCTCGGTTGCGATGAGCGGCTTCCAGGAGAAGCAGCGACTCAGCAGTTCTGTGGCTGCATTATTCATACGAACTCAGAATTGCGATGGGGGAGGGGAAATTAGCGGTGGTCTCAGCAGAGGCCAATTCTGAATGCGCGAGCGTTGTGGGTTTTAAAATGTGCTATCCTTTGACGCCCTGGAACAAAAGCATTTTTAATTGTTTGGTTCTGCAATGAAAACCTACAGCAGTGTCTACAGATTTGGGAATGATGTCCGCAGATGGGCCTAAGTGTCACTTACACCTCTGCTGCTGTCGTGACATCTCTCTCTTGTCCTCTCCTCCCCCCCCCCCCCCACTCAGGACAACCGTATTTCCCACCATACCCAGACTATTAGGCATAGTTTAAGACAGTACTGTCCAATGTCCCGGCATGGGGCCACTGAGCACCTGAAATGTGTTTTTCTGAACTGAGATACACTGTGAAGTAGAAAGCGCACACTGGATTTCAAAAATCAGGCTTTAAAAATGGAAACAGCTTAGTAATCTTAAATACCGATTAAGTGTTGAAACATTGATAGTTTGGACACACTGAGCTAAGTGAGTTACATCTGTTTCTACTTTTCCACGTGACTCCTAGGAGAACTACACATATGACTTTTAATATGTTTCTTCTGTGCAGTGCTGGATTCAGAATATGTAGCATATCAACCGGTCCCTGCATCCGTTGGTGACTCTCAGTTGCTGGAGCGCTCTTCACGGTGTCCTGACCTTCAGGGACCCTGTTCCTTTCCCTCTCTGAGCTCTAACTAATGGCAGCAGTTTCTCCTTTGCCTCACACGCAGATGTCTGTCCTAAACTGTGGCTGCTGCTCCCGTCACAGTTATTATGGTGGACGACTACCCCACATCATCATCATCATCACTACTTCCTGGGGGAGAGGTAGGGCTTCCTGGCGCTGTGAGCTCTTTATTCTACCCCTCCCGTGTGTGTGTGTGTGTGTGTGTGTGTGTGTGTGTGTGTATGTGAGATGCATATGTCCATTGGGTAAATGCAGTTGTGGGTGTGTGGAGGACAGAGATCAATGCCAGGCTCTTTGAGAAGAGCGGTTCTTTGAGATGGGCTCTCTTGTTGTCATTGGAGCTCCTTGCAGACTGGCTAACTAAAGAACACTATCAGTTTTCTTATCTCTGCTCCACCCCAGCACTGGGGTTGCAGATGTGTGCTTCCTTGTCTAGTTTTCAGCTGGGGGCTAGGAATCTGAACTTACGCTTTCGTGCTTGTGTAGCAGGCTCGTGTAGCAGGCTCGTTCCTGACTGAGCTATCTCCCCAGTTCTAACTTAGTGTCTTTTAAAAATTGTTTTAGTTGCACGATACGTTTCTAATTTATTGCCTTAAAGACTCAAATATTTTGAATTCCTTCTTCCTTCCTTTCCTTCTTATGTAGAAAGGGGATTGATTAGAAAGATTTACAGACTGTGGCCCAGTTTATCCAACCATGGCTGGCTATGAACGAGAAAGTCCAGGGATACAGAAGTTGCTTAGTCTTTGAGGCTGGATGTCTTAGTTGGTCTCCAGTCGATGCTGGAGTCCCAAAGAAGTAGGCTCTAGTGTCAATTAAGGACTGGGATTGCTAGCAAGGTGAGAGCAAACAGGCAAATAGCGTGTCCTTTCATGTCCTTATATAGGATTCCAGCAGAAGGTGTGACCCAGATTAAAGGTGTGTCTTCACACCTCGGGAACCTGATCAAAGGTGTGTGTCTTCCCTACCTCAAAGGCCCTGCCTAGAAGGAGATTCATCCACTTCAAATCAGGAAAAAAAAAATCTCTTACAGGTGTGCCCTCCTTTCCTGGATTACAGTTAATTCCGGATGTAGACAAGTTGACAACCAAGAATATCCATCATATTGCCCCATAACAGACTTGCTACTATTGCGACATGGACTCATCTTTAATGGACTATCAATATTGTATACAAAATCCACATGTGAGTAAAGTTATTGATGATGATTCTTCCCCAGAAGGCTCACGTGGTACCTTCTGGCTCTATGAGGCCTAGTCACCAAGGAGGAAGTTTCCGACGACCATTTTTCTTACAGATTGTTAGTGATTGAAGTTGCTCCTTAACCTCACTTCTTTAAACTTATCCTTGGGTTAATGCCTGGAATAAGTTCCATCACACAGTGGTCTATATATGCCCATTGCCATTCTCTTGCTTGCCCTTGGCCCTCGTTGTATGAATTCCTCCATGTCACATGCTGCCCAGATGTTGATGCTTGGGTATACTCCCTTTTGGTTTAATCCTAACCCCTCCTCTAGGAGAAGATCATGTCTTAAATTTCTGGAACGTGCCCAGCTTTTGTCCGTGTTCTGGTACAGTAACATCATGTGTATCAATTTAAAGTATGAAATGTTCTTTATACAAGCTGATGTAGAGAACAGGGCCTTGCTCTTCAGCAGCCACAGCTGAACAAGCCTTCTGGTCCTATGTAGAGAAGCTAGAGAACATTGCGCCTCCGAGTGGAGAAAACTCATGTTGTCCAGCTGGAGGTAGAGGGGAGGGGAGGGCAGTGGAGGGCTACACTAGGCAAGAGAGAATTAGAGAACTATAGACGATGTGTTGAGCGCTTTGATACTGTGAACTCACCTTTGGGGACAAGAACCTATGGATTTCAGGGGCTTATGTATTGGTCACCAGATAAGTCTCTTCCATCTCTCTAGGAGGAGAGAAGGGTGAAGAGGACATAACAAATCTCCATATCACATATGCTTCTCAACCTTCCTAATGCTGCAACCCAATTCCAATACTGTGGATGACCTCCAGCCATAAAATTATTTCTTTGCTACTTCATAACTGTAATTTTGCTACTGTCATGGATTAAATTGTAAATATCGGATCTGCTGCCCCTGTGAAAGTGTCATTTGACCCTTAAGGGTCTATAACCCATATGTTGAGAACCACTGCTTTAGAGGTTAAATATGATGCCCTAGACTATCAGAGCTGACTGGGACTTGAGACACTGCCTGCTCAGACAGTATCCTTATAGGTACAGAATAGCCCACATTGCAAAGTAACACAAACTGGGGTGTGTGTGTGTACTCTCCTGTCTCCTCACAGTAACACCCCCAAAACAGTGGAAAAGAACACTCCAGGTGAACAATTTAATGTGAGTTGTGTTTCAGTTAAAAAAGAAACCCACAACAACCAAAATGTTGTATAAATGCGTTTTGACTTCAAGCATGAAAATTTATAAATAGATTTAACAATAAGATTGAAAATCTAGGCATGTTTAGGGTAGATTTCCATGCAACATCAGAACTAATCCAATGGAAGGCTTTGAAATTTTTCATTTCACTGCTGTAAATTTACACAGACCTTGAGCAACAGATCCCTGAAGGAATGGTGTCGAGACTCAGATAAGGCTGTTCATACCCAGTGAGCATTGGGCCCGTAGAATATTTATGACAGACTCTGTTCAATGACAGAGCTACTGGGATAAATAAAAAAAAAAAACCTCAATCTGTAGGTCAATTCCTATAAAGGAGAAGTGTGATTTAGAGACTCGGAAGTCAGCTGTCTGACTTTTGGTTACCCCGTCACATGCCTTTACTCACCAATCACATATCCAGTGTTTGCAGGCAACATGGCGGGCCCTGGGAAAAATGATGGGTTGTGTTTTGTCTGTTGGTTCATGTGAAGGATTTTACATAAGCTCATGAAGCCATTGTGACTCCAGAGTCTTCTCTTTTGCAAAATACATGGGTGCTGGGTGCGTGCCTATAATCCCAGCACTCTGGATCTGGAGGAAGGGGTACCAGGAGCCCCAGACTAGCAGCATGAGCCAGGTAAGACCTACCCTCAAGAAACAATGACAAAAGGAGGGTAGGGATTCTTTTAAGGTCCTAGGATATTCGTGAAATAAATGGTTTAAAGGTTTCAAAGGACGCTTGAAAGTTGATGCAGCATTTGAGTGTTCCCTTTGCTTAAGACACTGCCTTGAGTTTGAAGAGAGATAAAGGAAGCAGGAAGGTAAGCTGCTGAGGCTTGGTGGTCGTGCCTTGGGTTAGCTGTGGTCCTTTGCTCAGCTATTCCTCTTTAAGCATTCCTAGCACAGAGCTTCCTATTAGGTTTGGGGTTGGGATGACATCTCCCAATGGTAGGGAAGGCTGGATTGTGTAGTCTTTAGCTTGGGAACATTGCTGCCTTCAATCCATTGGGCTCTAAGAGCCGGGATGAAGTAGAGAGTGGGTAGGCTACTCACTGTATATGAAATCACAACAGCACTAGACCAGTTAAACAGACAAAGAAAATTTTATTCAGGAGTATTCTAACAAGAGGAAGAGAAGGGTCTTGACTCTGCTGCAGTGCATTAAAGGACTCTCAAATATGGTTACGCTGATGGAAAACTTAGGATGACCTTAGGAGGGAGACTGGTTGACTGCTGTGACTAGTCTCCCGTGACCATCTAGGACCATCTATGACAAGCTCCTGTATTTCCATAGAGCCTATATTATAGGATCTCCCATTTTATCACTAGGATGGCTCCCAGGTCCTTGAGAAATGCATTCCTGGGCTCAAGATTGGCATCTCAGGGGGTAGGAAAGAGAATATGGAAGCATACAGCTTTTAAGGTGAATGTTCTAAGAAAAAGGACCAGTGTCTCAAAATCTGGAAGAAATAATATTAAGGTTGAGTCAACCCATATAACATAGATATACTTGGCTATATCTTTGACATGGAATCTGTTTATTTTTGCAGTAGTTTTGTTTACAATATGAATATTAAAAAAACCCTTTTATAGGTAGGGCAAGCTACAGGTCAAATAACATCCTAAGATGCCCACAGTTTTGGATCTGAGTTGATGAAGTTGTGTATGACCAAGGGGGCAGGGATGGGAGAGATGCAGGCTGACATCTATGGACTGTAAAGCGGGATGGGGGCTTGCCAAGGGTCAGGAGACAGGAAGTTTCAGGGTCTCAGGGCAATTCTCAGTCTCTCTCATTGTGCGTGAAAAGCCTTACCCGGAGTGTCTGGGAGCAGCCCTGTGTCATTACTGCCCACTGAAGATGGAGCAGGTTCTGCATGACTTGAGTCTGTTTTCTTCCCTCTAAAGCCAACAGGTTCCACTTTTATTTTATTCTTTGTAAACCGGAAAATGAAAGGTCCCATTTGGGCTGCGGGAGATGCATCGTGTACCTTGGCGTGCAAGGTGAGCCACACATAAATGTTTTCTTAATGTGCCTTAGTCACGTTCAGAGCCGCAGAGAAGGGAAGAGGCCTGGCGGGTTATTGAGCCCATCTCCTTTCCTTTGCCTTTCTGGAGCATGCCTTTTGGAATTTTGAGCAAACTAATTTTCTATGTCCCCAGGAGCTGATACTTGTCACAATTCCATTTCAGAGGAAATTTTCTAACACGGGAGACCTCATTGTCGAGATATTTCCTTGCATCCATCCGATCTCATTTTTCCTTGGCTAGCCAGGTCCGTCTGTGAGATTTGACCCCATCACAGGGCTGGGGCAGAAAAGCAAAACCCAAAAGATAATTGGGTTATGTTAGGATTTTACACTATGAGCTGTATTTTAAGGGCTATGATTTAACACTTAATATGTTTCCAAATTCATAAAATAAGAAGTTAAATTATATTTCTGACTGCATTTATTATTGTTTAATCTATTTAGTGTTCCCAAATTGGAATACCTTGAATAGTTTAATTGCTTTCATTTGTATGTTCTATTTTCAATGTTAAAAAACCCTCCAAACAATATAAAGCCATTTTAATTTAATTCATGTAAAGATAAAAGATACTTACTGCCATCGGACTTGTTGCTGCAAAAAGTTGATGATGGAAAAACATTCCTTTGTTTGTTTGGTTTATTGTTTGTAGACCAGGATAGCCTCTGACTCACTGAGATCTACCTGCCTCCGCTTCCCCAGTGCTGGGGTTAAAGGTGTGCACCACCAGAACCTGGCCACTCTAGGTTAATTTAAAAGAAGACAAGGAACATATAATATAATACATTACAGGATACATTTTTATCGAAAGGCT
Source organism: Myodes glareolus (assembly GCF_982192425.1). NCBI lineage: Eukaryota > Metazoa > Chordata > Mammalia > Rodentia > Cricetidae > Myodes > Myodes glareolus. The sequence goes on along the minus strand of NC_142051.1, from coordinate 10,716,875 downwards.
GAATGACAGAGTGAAGCACTCACACGTTGATGCTGAAATGATAACTTAGCCTTATAGGCAGCAAGAAAGGGAGAGGGAAAGTTTCTTTAAGACTGTGAGAGGAGGAACGGTGCCTGACGTATCCAATAGAGGAATCTATTTCCTTTGCAGAAAGCTGTGTTCCTGCCCAGAAGATAAGAATATAAAACTCTGTCCTCTGCTACTAGATGCGTGTGTGTGTGCGCATGTGCGTGTGTGTGTGTGTGTGTATGAGAGAGAGACAGAGACAGAGACAGAGAGAGACAGAGACAGAGAGAGACAGACAGACAGACAGACACACACACACACACACACACACACACACACACAGAGAGAGAGAGAGAGAGAGAGAGAGAGAGAGAGAGAGAGAGAGAGAGAGAATGTCCAGGCAGTGAGCAAGCCAAATATAAAGCTATGGGTAGGGAAATAGGTGAGGTACATAGTTGGCATTTGGAAATATCTTAAGGAGTGAATCTCTCCTTACTGGTTCTGTTGACAAAGACTGTCACACCGAGGTTACTGGTTCTGTTGACAAAGATTGTCACACCGAGCAGATCTGTGAGGGGAAACTGGTATTTTTCTATTCCTTGTAACATAGAGTCTGAAACACCAGAATTTGGGCCACAGATTGGTGGAGACAGAGAGAAAGTCGGAAGGAGACTCACGCTCTTGTTGTCAATGTGAGGAGTCAGAAATTGGCCAGCAGGACAGTGAGCCACACTGCTGCTGCATTGTTTCCCTGTGTGGATGCTTCCGTGTCAAGTCTGTGTGCGCTTAGCAAGCTGGGATTTGCCATTCACTTAATAGTCTCATCACTCTTCCATCCCTGTGTCCACTCACGTTTCTAATAGCGCTGTAGTATGGGACAGTCATTGGCTACCATTTCTCTCCTCTTACATCAGCACAAGGATGTTTTCCTTTTCTCTGTTCTTCATCTGGCAGGTCTCCCTCACTGATTATTCTAGTGAAAAGCTAGTGAACGCAGAGGACAGCCGCCTTCTAGACCTCCCATCAGCCACCATGCACTGCAAAACACACAAACAGCAGGCGAGCAGATTTTTAATGATCCATTATTTAAATTTATAATGATTTTATCTACAGTCAGAAATAGGGCCACACCATGTAGTTTGAAGAACAGTAACTAAACATGATCTCTTAAAATTATCAGTCACTATAAAACAGAAGGCAAGCTTTCCCTGTAAGGAATATGTTATCATTACTTCAATCTGAGAGAGAGAGAGAGAGAGAGAGAGAGAGAGAGAGAGAGAGAGAGAGAGACTGCAACTTGCATAGTCCTGAAAAGTGTTTGCCTAGAAGTCAATGACAGAGAGAGAGGGGGGTTTGTGATCACTGGGACAGATAAGAAAACAGTGGTCGGATCATTGTTTCAGTCCCCCATCTAAACCGTTTCCACACGCAAGGGCCTAGTGTGCCTTCCTAGTAGAATACTGAGTAGATATTTAATATGAATCGAAATCACATTCCCAGACTCTGCTGAAACCAAAACAGCTCCAGCATTAAAAGCAATTATGTGTGGTAGATTATTCCCCTAGCAGAATCTTCTACACTTCTACCATATTTTAATTTGGCTCTTTTTGACTGTTAAAATCTTTGAGCTTGTAGAACAATGAGAACTTAAGGCGTGGTATAAATCAAATCTTTCTCACAGGTAAGAGGGTAGCTGAAGTTGACTGTTTGCACAGGTAGGACCTGGGGGTGGTAGGAGGCAGCATATTGTGTTAGCCTGGTCCGGCGACTTCAAACTTTGCTTCAGTTTACAAAGACTCTACTTTAGGTGCCTCCTCAGCAGACTGTCAGCGGCTTTGGATGTCTGTAGGTCCTGAGAAGGGCTGGGTGGCGCTGAAGCGCTCCTAGGCATCATTACTGATGACGTCACTGGTGGGCGTTGATGGGGGGGTGACCTCCACTGTGGAAGAGTCCTGACCCTTCACTACCATGCCCATGAGTTCTTTTGGAATCTCCTGCTTACGGCTTCTTTTTTGGAAAGAAGCTCTTTGATTAGGATTGCAAAGGTTGTTCGAATATTTAGTGTTTTTTATTTGTGTTTGGAGAAGTATGGATGATTTTATGATCAGTGCCCCGAGTTCCTGGATGGGCCTGATTGGGCTTTGTTTTCTTGGAACTTCAGTGTGCAGAGGGGCTCACTCAGCATGTCCCCGTGTCTCTACAGCCATGTGTCTAATTGATTCCCATGGCGGTCGGCTCTTTAAGGCCTCTGCCTTCCCCAGTTACCAAGAACTGTGCATTGCTTACTTCTCTATCATTCTATTAGTATCTAGCATACTAGCTGATAAATTATTTGCTCAATAAATTAAAAAACTTGCTAGAGCCTCCCTTTCCCAGCTTGCTTTCTCTCGTATGGACACTTGCTAATTATGTTCCAGCCACCATGCTCCTCTTCTTGCTGTCGCCCTGCTTCCTCTGGCGGCCTATGTGCACCCAGAGAAGGTACACTTACTCTCAGATTCTGTGGGTCTTCCTTGGCTTGGGTTAGCAGCACCTAGCATGACCTGGGTACAGTGTTTGGTTAAGGAATGAAGGAGGGAACCCACCTTCGACCAATTCCAGGAAATCTCATGATGCTTCTTTGAAAGGCTAGGACAATCATGCTCTTTCTCTCTATGTCGGTCGTCAACAACATGTGGCTCTGGTTGCCAGGACTCTTGCATTCACACAGCGATGGCCTTAGGTTGAGGTGAACCTTGGGATAGCAGGGATGCAGCCTTTGGGTCTTCAGGTGAGCATTTTTGTGCTGCTAGTCCACACTACTGTTGGAATTCCCAGCAACAGAAATCGGCACATTGCTTTGTTGCTTGAACTGGTTTGTAATTTTTTTTCTCAACCGAAATTTGCACTATACATTCAGAGCGTTTGATTATATTGTCATTTTGGCAGCCTGTTTTATTGATTTTTGTTCTTGCCTAATTTCTTATCCTCCTTTTTTTTTTTAAAAAAAGAAGCCATGTTTCTAGCCCATATTTGTTAGTGATTATCAATTTTTAGGACCCTTACAGACCAGTGCTTCGCACCCGTTCCTTTTAAAATAAAATTAAACACTAGTAAGTCTAAATGAGGCCCCAGAGATCAGACAGTCACAGTTTGAGAGACAGATATTTTATTTATGTCTTAGGGTCAACATTAGCAATGTTAATTGGTAAGTCACCCGGCAGATGATCAAGTGTGGCCTTTGTCCCTCACTAATAGAAATGTTTTTCTAGACAGTTTCCCCTCTGTCTCCTTCAGTAGTTAGCTGTCTCCTCCTGCTGCTTCACTTGGGAGGTTTTTGGTCATTCTTGTTGCCTCTTACCGTCTATCTACAGCATTACAGGAAAGAAGGAGCGTCAGGAAGGCTGTTGGCTACACCAGCGCCAGCTCCGCTCTACACACAGCTGTAAATCCAAGTCACCGAATGTGGTAGAATAACTATGCTTGCCTGGGTGGCAATCACAGTTGTTTTTAATCGATGGACTTTAGTCTTTCTGTGCTTCTAATAACTAAAACTGAAATCTCATTTAAAAAAGTCGAGCAGGCAGCTATGAATGAGAGTACAAATTTGTAAATCGTAGTCTGGTTAGTTGATTTTTTTTTTTTTAACCAGATGGGTATTTTGAAAAAATTTTCTGTTTGTTAAGAGGTTTTATTTGTTTGTTTGCTTTTAAACTGAGTAAGTTTGTTTAACTTTCCCAATAAGTTTAACAAGTTTCCTAAAAATTTAATGGAAGAAGATAATGTTTACGTCGCCGAGCTCCACTTTATGCTTACATTTTATGTTTGCTACCTCCTCTTCAGCAATGCAGGCAAAGACCCAGGGGCAGCAATTTTGAGCTGTGCTGAAGTTCGGGCATTGCTTCTTGTCAGGTGTCACGCAGCATCCCTGCATCTTTGTCCCGCTCACTTAGGGACACATGGAACCATCTATACCTTCAGCTACCCTAAGATTGGGTGGCACTGAGAAAACAGGACCAAGCAAAGGGAATCTCTCTGGGTAGAAACTTTAATTCCTGAGCTCGAGTGTCTCTTTCACTCTTTTGTGTCCAGCATGGTGTGTGTGTTTGCACGTGTGTGTATGTGTGCATGTGCGTGTACGTGTGTGTGTACATGTGTGTGCACGTGTGTGTATGTGTGCGTGTGCGTGTATGTGTGTGTACGTGTGTATGTGTGTGTACGTGTGTGTGTGCATGTGTGTATGTGTGCGTGTGTGTACGTGTGTGTGTACGTGTGTGTACGTGTGTGTGCGTGCGTGTGTATGTGCATGTGTGTGTGTGTGTCTGTCTGTTTGTCTGTCTTCATCTGTGACTGTATGGGTGTGTGTGGCAGGGGGGGCCACTGCAACCTGGGAGTGTTTATTGTATTAGGCCACTGACATGTAGCCTGATTCCACAGTGCCTTCCCTAGTGACCCAGTGGGAAGAAGCTTTGGAACTGACTTCTCCTCATCTTTCCCTTACCTGGAATAATTTCCCTTTTCTGTTGTACTCTCAGAGAACTCTTCCGTCTCTTGTTGTTATAGCTTGACTCTGAAACGCCAGCCGCAGGTTTTTGTGTTGACTGCTCATCTCCTCAGGTTGTGGTGATGATATATTTGGAAGGTGGTAGAAACTTGGGAAGGTGAGGATTACCTTGGAAGGAAGTACATCCCAGATGTACCTTTTATTTTGATTATCTGTGTGGCCACCATTACTGTTCAGCTTGCATGGGCGTTCTCTCCAGCCACCTGTGACACTCAGGAATTGAGCTCAGACAATCAGACCTAGGTGCTGGAGCTTCTATCTACTGAGCTGTCTTGCCCACCTTGAGGGCATCTGTTGGAGGAGGCTGCTGGTTTGTTCCCCGCTGCCCCAACTCAAAATAACCATTTGCTCCACCTACTTTCTCTATATATCCTTCCAACCTGCTATATTCTGTTAAGCCATTGGCTGAAAGCAGATTCTTTATCCATTAACCAATAAAAGTAACACATATACAGGAGAACTTCCCACACCATTTTTGTTGGTGAAGGCTGTTAGTTCATTCCTGGCTGCCCAGACCCAAAATAATCACACAGAAACTATATTATTTGCAATATTGTTCGACCAATAGGTTAAGCAGCTTTCTAGCTAGCTCTTCTACCTTAAATGAACCCATTTCTATTAATCTGTGTATTGCCACATGGCTGTGGCTTACCAGCAAGGTTCCATTGCATCTGTCTCCTACAACAGCTACATGGCATCCCATTTACTCTGTTTTCTTACTCACAGCATTCAGTTTAGTTTTCCTGCCTAGCTCTGTTCTGCTAAGCCACTGGCTGAAACAGCTTTATTCATTACCCAATAGAAGCAACACATATACAGAAGAACTTCTCACACCAGGTATCTTTGAAGGTACTGCCTAATTCTATTCCCTTCTTTGCTCCTTCCTATTTGCTATGAAGCAAATACCCTCCTACTCCCACAGTCGTGATGTTTTCTCCAAGCACATGGGACAAGCAGTGATGGAAGGAACTCTGAAACTGTGAGCCAAAAGGAATAGTTTCTCTTTCGAGTTTTTCTCTTGGGTATTTTAGTTACAGCTACCCAAAAGTAACTAGTGTAATTGCTTTAAAAAGAAGGTTTAATGAAAGACCACCTGTGTAGAGGTTTGGCCTTAATGTTCAGGGAGCTCCAGGATTTGATGGATTTTCTCGTGCTTGGCTTTGCTCATAAAAATAGAATGTAGAAAAGGCTTAATTAATTGAAGGTTTCGATAAATTCTGTCTTTCCCTAATGGCATATGCAAGCTGTGCATATAAATTGATGTGTCTGGAGGTTGAATGTGGTTTATGAAATGAGGCTCATTGGTTGATAATATGTGTTAGAAAATATAGCAGCTGCACATATTATATATGCTATAGTGCCACCAACCAGCAGCTTGTCATTCACAGTGTTTTACGATTTAAGGCTTCTGTCCATGTTGGCATTGCCTCTGATTTAGGCTGACATTCAGCATTAGATAGAATTTGGGTTGAACACTGTTATCTGAGGCTCTGTGGAGATGCCATGAAGATCGGCGTGTAGGGGCAAATCATTATATAAAACACGCCCTGAAAGGAAATTATATCAGACTCAGAATTAACTCATCTTTGGGAAAAGAAAGCTGTATTTACTGTTTATTTTTGCCTATGCATTTAGGTGTGTGCATGTGAGAGTATGTGGGTGTGGGTGTACTTGTGAATGTGGCAGGCAGAGGTCAATTAAAGATGTCATTCCTTAGAAGACATCCGTGTTGTTTATAGGGACAAGGTCTCTCGTGGCCTGGAGCTCACCATGTAGGCTGGACCGGCGGGCCAATGAGCACTGCCTGTCTCTGCCTCCCCAGCTCTGGGATTGCAGATGTGGCCACACTCGGCTAATTACATGGCTATGGTGGATTGAATTCAGGTGCTGTAAACACCTTGCCAATGGAGCCATCTCCAATAAAAAAAATACCCCCAAAACAAAACAAAAACAAAAACCTTTTGAGAGTTCTTAGTTCTCTGACTCCAGCATAAATTTCTCCAAAACAGAATTCATTTATTTGTTCACTGTTTTCTTAAAAATATACAAACTCAAAAAAAAAGAAAAGAAAAGAAAAAGAAAAAAAAAAGCTGGGCAGTGGTGGCACACGCCTTTAATCCTAGCACTCAGGAGGCAGAGGCAGGCGGATTTCTGTGAGCTCAAGGCCAGCCTGGTCTACAAGAGCAAGTTCCAGGACAGGCTCCAAAGTTACAGAGAAACCTTGCCTTGAAAAAAACAAAACAAAACAAAACAAAAACAAACCCGTTTCCTGATTCAGGTGACTGTGACTATCCTGAGGAAGGGGAAGGAGTGCGTGGATTAAACAAAAGGAAGACAATTCTCAAATCACTTACAGAGTAACACATCAATCAATTAAAAACTCCTGAAGGAGAAACACTTAATTTTTATATGAAGGACTTAAAAATAGCCCCCTTTGCTTTGAAAGATACACAGTACTTACTGGTTTAGAAAGTAGAATCCAGTTTTGTTCAGGATATGGAAGATCTTGCATGGCTTTGATGCTCTAACTCTGAACACATCTATAGAGTAGAGAATTTTAGGGCACAAGACTCACAGTTGCTGAATATTCCAGGTGTGTTAGGTTTGAGAGGCTAAACTCCTGCCTTGTGCGGACAGCAAATTCACTGGTGTGAAATAAAACTGACCATAGAGAAGTGGTCATGTGGCGTCTCATGTTTTGGCTTCCAGAGCTTCCTGGGCCCTGCTACCAGTGCAAACTTCGGCTATGGAGCATTTGTGGGCCCAGATGTTTGCGTGCCCACTTGGGATCGGGAACAAAGTACTCTGAGACCATACCAATGGCTCAGCGCTTCCCGCCTGCACCTGGGCAGACGGCAGGATCAGGTTTACTAGGCGTGCACAAGCAGGAGAGTATGGCAGATTTCTGCCACCATACACAGAGATGTTTCCAGGTTGCGCAGTACTCTGTGTGTCACATTTGACTGTAACTCAGAAAGAAAGAGTTTATGTGCTGCATGCTCAATCTCAGAGTTAAAATACTGAGTGAAGCTCCTACCTGGCAGCCTCAGAGATAGCAGAAATGGTACATCCACCATTTTGAAATTGGAGAGAGGTGGAGCCAACATCCAGAGCAGCCACAACCAAGCTGCTTAGCATTTTAAAAGTTTTTCAAGACAGTAGAGAATTAAATACAATGCAATAGGACAGATTCAGACATAAAAGACCTCTAAATGGGTCAGGTGTTAGATAAAGCACATAGGCTTGGGAAAGAAAAAATAAAAGGAGTATAGAGAGTCATAATATAAAGTTAATGCTTTAAAAAAAGGGTAAAGTCTTTAAAGAGAGTAAAGTAATAGAGAAAAAAACAAAAATAAGCCACATAAAAATGGAAAATTCACAGAGAGACTGGATTCTGTGTATTATTGTGTTTTCTTTAAATTTTTTTGACTGTAAAGGAGCTAAGTAGAGAAAGACATTTCATTGTATGTTCTGCTAAGCCAAACCACCATGTATATTATAAAGATATCTTGACTTCAGAATTTGGGTCTAAGGATATTATGCTTTGGAAAAGAAGTTCTTCTTTTGTTTTCACAGAAGATGAGAACCTGTGGATTGCCTCCAGGCCAATATGGTATGATAGACCACGCCCTCCTGAAAGGTTGCTGCAAACTCCCTCAAAAATTTCTTTGCCCACTGAGATAAACCTAGCACACAGGATACACCATGAAAGACCTGAATAACAGCGTCCCCATTCACCATGAAGCAGTTTGGAGAGAAATAACTGTACCTATATTCCCAAATATTGTTTATAAATGTTCTTTTACATTTAAAGGGGGATATGATATAGATATGAATAATTTACATTGGTATAAATTTTGCTTTGTTGATATAAATTTAAGGTCAATTTTGTTATATGTTACGTATTTCTGATCTTGATTAAGGTATTGTGATTATGTAGTTCATTAAAAAATGTAATGTATAATTAGGAAATATAGGTTGTTAATAGATAATCATCAATAATAGTCAAGTTTGTAGTCATGTTAGATTTTCTAGATATATAGAGATATACTTCAGTTAGATAGGAATTCTTCATATCTTTCAAAGACTACATGCAGAATATGGCATTTAATGTTTTAATAACTTAGGGCTTTTCATGACAAGAAGACATGTCTGCTCCTGGCAGCACCAATCTACTTCAAGAGGAAGATGGGCATTGAAGAGGCTCTTTGTGGAGTTGGTTAGCCATTTGGGCAAGAAACTGCTGTTGCCTGAACTGCTAAATGGACATGCAGGGCCGACAGAGATATGACTTCTGAACTTGCTTAAAGGTGAGATGATCCTTTGGGGTTCCTGTTTCTTCAAAGAGTCTATGAGGCATTCTGAAGGACACAGAAGAAAGTGACTGAACTGTCTTTAAAATTTCCTACATCATGGAAGAGTCTACTGGACACTATGGGCCTAAAGGCCGAAGACAGATGCCCCAACAGTACAAAAAAACTTTGGGTGACTGTCCAGGCAGCGAGATGTCTCTGTCATTTCTAGAGTTTTGGAAATTGTTTACAATGTACTTTCTGTTTACTTAGGTAACATTATATCCTTCTGGAGTCTTTGATGGAGTTGAAGAATGGATTGTTATAGTTATAGTTTTCCTTTGTTATGATAAAAGATAAAATAGATATAAATGTTGTAACTGTACTTCTTGCTTGATAACTGCTTTGTTATATGTAATTTTACTATGTTAAAGTTAAAATCGTTTTTTTTTAAAAACAGAAAAAGGGGAAATGGTGTAGGATATTCTTCTTGTGTTGTTTTTATTTTTTGTGTTGTTTGTATTTGTGTTGCTTTCATTGGTTAAATAAAGAATCTGCCTTGGCCTTTTGATAGGGCAGAACTTAGATAGGCAGGGAAAAGAGAACAGAATGCTGGGAGAAAGAAGGCAGGCAGAGAGAACTGCCGCCATGTAGCTGTCAGGTCAGACATGCTGAATCTTTCCTGGTAAGCCACAACCTTGTGGTTCTACACAGATTATCAGAAATGGGTTGAATCAAGATGTGAGAGTTGGCCAAGAAGACACTAGATATAATGGGCCAGGCAGTAATTAAATTAATACAATTTCTGTGTGGTTATTTTTGGGGTTAAGCTAGCTGGGAGGCCGGGAGCTGGCAGCCGGGATGAAAAGCAAGCCCGTGTCCTCCTACTACAAAACTTTAATAACACTATGTAGTATCAGATTTCATACTTGACGTGTTAATGCTAGCATTATTCTGACTTACAGCTATTATTATAATGGCTCCTAAGCATTATATTTTAAATGTCCAACAAAGAATTATCTGGCAGTCATATTTCGTTATTGAACTTGCATAGAGTGGAGCCATTTTCCATCAGTCAGTTCTGTGTCACTATGGGTAGTGTCTCAGCTTCCAGATCTCACACATTACTGGCACAATTCTTGAGTAGATGTGGTCCTGACAGGATTCATGCAGGCCCTCATGGCGTTTAATCTAGTAGTGGGGGAAATGTCATCATATTACAGTTATTCTGTTCACAAGCAACTTTCTCTGAAGTCAGTCATAAGAATAAAGAAATCACTCATTTTCTGCAATTCAAGGTGGTTTTGAAGGAGACTAATTGAAAGAGCTCCCGACACATGATCACAATTCTTATTATGACAGAAAACCATCAACTGAACGACTTTTTGCTGGCATCTCTATGCCAATCTCCACATGGAGGGAACTACTTAAAATAGAAGCTGTGCTTTATATGGTTTTCAACCATGAGTCACTGCTACAGGTACAAATATTAACAGACCACAAAGGACACTATAGTTGATAGAGTTCAAGAATTGGATTTGGGAGGTATGGGAAAGGAAGAGGCAGGAAATGGCAAGGTGGAAGACCAGAGCTTATTTCAAACAGAACCATGGAGAGCTGCTGTGTGGCTTCTGCAGGTTATGGGAACCACCCACCCCTTTCCTGGTTGGTGCAGGAGGCTTAGATATGTGATGTGGAGGAAAGGGGTGCTCCAGGGAGAATGCACTCGGCACCCATTTTATGACTCTCTCCTACTCTGATCAGCATTAAGCACTTGTAGGTTATTCTACTACCAACTAGAACGTAGTTCATTAGAAGAGGTGAAGTCATGTACCTCAGTATCTTAGTGATCCAGGTCTTCATAGTCTGATAGGACCTAAGGGACCCTGGAGTTAAGAGAAAAGAATTTCAAGGTTCCCATTGAGAAGAGACTGCTGTCATTGGCATAGTTAGAAGCAAGAACAGAAGAAAATCAAAACAAGGTACTTGGAAGTTGCCTAATTACCCAGGGTCAATGCAGGGTCAGAATACGCTTCCAAATTTCCTTGAGATCAAGAACTCACACCTCTCTCCCCTGCTGGCTTGAGAGAAGAGCCCCAGGATGTCTGAACAGTGGTAGAACTAACATAGAAACATCCAATGTTGATGAAAGCAGGGGCTGAGGTCTTTGTCCTTCAGAAAAGACAAAGCAAGATTGGATTAATTTCCACAGTAATTAAAATCAATTTATATTAATATGTTAAACATACGATGTGTAGCTTGGTTATTTTGTTTCTTTAAGCTTTCCTACAAACATTATACTCTGTGACAGTAGAGATAATTAGTTTCTATCGATATAGATTTATCGTTAGATGATGAATTACACTGGAATCATTACTAACAGAAGTATCTTCTAGTTGATCCCAATGCCCGCAAATGGCCTCACTCCTTGTTCTGACTGAAGAGATTCCAGATGGACACTTGATGCAAGGGTTAGTGAAGACCCACAGACCAGAGTGGAAATGATAGGGCAAGGAGACACCGACACACAGTGTTATGGGGAACATTTGGTTTTCGAGTGGAGAGAATGAATGGAGGATGCAGATCTTTCTAGTTCAAATGTAGAGTGGGATGTAATTTTGAAACCTTTCAGAGATAGGGAAAGTTTTCTCCTCCTTAGCTCCCTATCTTCAAGACAATCTAGAAAATTTTTTATAAAGGTCTTGCTTCATGACCACTCTTCATGCAGCCCTCGTGATGTTATTATCACTATTATTTCAAATGTGGAATTCAGAAACATGAAAGGCTCTGGAGGCTGGAAGTGCTCTTGGGACAGAATGGGTGAGGGGCAGTCAGTTTCCACATCCCATCCCTACCTCCAGGCAGAGACAGCACATTCATCCCTCTCCCAGGCTAAATTCATATAATATTCTGGTTGACGTCCAGGAAGGGTTCATGCAGCTATCCAGGACTATGTAGTTCCAGAAACTTGGAAGCTGCCTTTCCCAAGTTTGAGAAATGAGGAAACACTCATTTCCCTGGCTGAGGACTGGGACAGAGCCTCCCCATTTCTCCTGTTGCTTGGCTCTACCATTCTCAATGGGCCTCCTGTTTCCCAGCTTACCGACCATTCAGTTCCTCTGCCTTCCCTCACACAACAGCATTGTGTCCTTGGTTCCTGTGTGTGTTCTTGTAAGTTCTATTTCCTTAGACGCGTTATAGATGAGTTTGTTTGGTTATGCCTTTGTCGTTATTGAAGCTCCACTCCCTTGTGCTTCTACAAAGTAGGGGAGGATCTCAGCTCGCATCAAGATGGGTAAGAAATAGCTGTTCTTTCACTTTAGTCTTCAACGGGGACAGGGCACGTTCTTCATCTACTTAAAGGTGAATGCTTGGCAGAGTGGATTAATCTTACGGATTCTATATTCACACTTTGACTTTGTTCCCTCATGCAACATAATAAACTGACTTTATTAAGAAAAGACGTATTTCCTTCCTCCTGGCATAATTTTTATTAGAAAGACCCCTATGGGATTTATAGAAGATGATCCTTTGGGATTCATCCAGGATGATAGTGTACCATGCTCCAATAGCTTCTCCCAGATATTCAAATTTCTCTTTTATTATAAGTGCTGGAAATCACCTCTATCTTCTGGGATGGAGATTTCTATTCTTTCTCACTGCCAATGGAAAAAATTCACATCCTCTAGTCATGGGAGTGACAAGGTCTTTCCTATGTGCTCACACACATCTTGATGAAGCATCAAGGGCAGGCTTTTAGATCAGAGTCTCCCTCTGCTAGCAAAGGGAAAATATGACAGAAACAATGATACAGATTACTGAGACCAAAGGAAGAAATAAGCTTCAATTTCTTTAATTTGTCCTTTCTTTGTGGCTGGTTATATGGGATCTGAGCATGATGAGGTGGGGACTAGATTAAAGTTATAAACTGGGCATTTAATTTTTTATAATAAGGTTGATACTCTGAATATATGTTCCTGAAAATGTTAGAAAGAAGAGACCAAGAAGAATGTGAACGTGCTTCTGACCGGATTTTTAATAACTAAAGGCACTTTGCTGCCTCCTTCCACCTCTGTTTCTCATGCATGTTTCATTTCAAAGCTGACACCTTGTTCAGATCTGCTCCACGGGATACAAGGAGCAAGAGCATGTACACACGCATGTGTGCACACACACTCCATACCACTACCACTATAATAAGGCTGTGTATCAGTGAGATACATTTCTCTCTATCTCTGAACTGTCATTTTTTCCCTCTGAATTCTCATTTTATACATTTCATCTAGTTTATATAATCCAAAGGGAAATAAGTTATATAAAAACAAATAGCAAAATAACTGCACTCTGAATTCACCAACGTAGGCAGAGTTATTTCTGATGACACATGCAGCCGACGTCCAGCCACAGGGACGAAATTGACTTTAATTTCTGTGTGATGAATGAATGTTAAGCTGAGCTATGAAGTCAATTTAGTTAAGATCCATTGCCCTAGTTAAATTTCCAGAGAGGAAAACTTAAGCATGCAGGTCACTCATGAGGATCTATATTAGTGGGTAGGAGTTTACTTCTTCTTGCTTATATAGATGGAAGAATCACCAGTTATATACCTGGTGTGGATTTATGAAATCAGTGTGCTGGTTACTGGTGGTGGTTTCTTTCTTTCTAAAAAAAAAAAAAAAAAAAAAAATGCAGAGGAGGTTTGTGATGAAAACCGAAACCTTTTGAGAAGGGGTATTGGATATGTCTCCATGAATAAGAATAAAGGAGGATTTCTTCCTAAGCCTGTGTGACCAAAGATAACACAGCTCATTCCCATAATAGGATTTCTTTTGTTGTTGTTCTGTAGGAGCAGCAGAAGCAGTTTGGAAGACCACGCTGTAGATATATTTAGCGCTTTAAGCAAGTTGATATCATGCGTGTCATTGAAGTAGTTTAATTTGGGTTCTTCTAAAAAATATGGCGTCAGAAGATTTTTATTTAGGACCTGCCCATTGTTCACGGACTGGCTAATTTCTACAGTGCTTGGTGATTTCTGAGCACACAAGATATTCGCAGGAAGGAAGAAGACTAGATCGGCCTTGTACGAATCATTACAAGGAAGACACGGCAGTGGCTGTGGTTGAGACAGGGGAGGCATCTGTGGGGCTTCAGAAGTGTTCAGGAAGTAGGGCATTTGGAGGAGAGGTGGAGGGTTTGAATATTGGCCACGTTTCACATTAATCTTGAGAGTTCTGGGTCTGTTTTCCCCTTTGTAAAAAACGAATATTGCAAAGCCTATATTTATGAGTTGGCAAGATTGCTGGAGATGCTTAGTGAGCATAAGATGGTTCTTGGCACATGCGCGTTGTTTGGTAATCAGAGGTGATCATCACCACCATTGCTACAGTCATCAGCATCACCTAGGGGATGGCAATGACGCAGACTTTGGTGTCTAGTTGGGATTTCAGCATGTGAATGCTAGGTTTTTCCTGACAGAGAAATCGGGTTAAAAAACTGGGAGCAGAAACGTGGAGAGAACATATGGACTGCAAACAGCTCAGATGGAAGCTTTGGGTTCAGGATAAGGCTCGTTTAGTTTTGGTTTTGATCCGATATGTTTTGGCATATAGTTGTCTATTTAACATCAGACCAGGACACCATCCTTAGTGTTCTGATTCCAACTAGACTTCTTCCATTCATTTTCACAAAGGCTATGCCATTTATTAATGACTCTGCTATTCTTTTGTTTGAAATGTCTTTTTCCCCCAAATTAGTGTTATTCCACTGAGCTGTTCACAGTCTACTAAGCCTTCTATAACACTTCATAATCTTAGGAAAATTAATAATGCGTGTATCCAGTTCTTACAGCATTGTAGTTGTCTCTGTTTTTTGACCCTGTATTTATTCAACACCATCAACACGCCAGATCCATTTCTAGGCATCAGAGAAAACCAGTGGTCACTTCCCCTAAGTATCAGGGAAGGTCAATGTTCAAGGCCCCGAGGCATCAGAGAATCCCAGCAGTCAAGTCTCCTAGGCATCATGGAAGGCCTCATCAGGCCTTCCAGTCTGATGAGGGTGAGAACCAAGAAAGCGGGTAGGTATCACCAGTGTGATGCAGGCGGTGGGGGAGCGGTCTGAGTATTCCGGGAGTTGCATTATGCTCAGCCAAGAGTGGCCGCTTCCAGCGAGTTTTGACCAACTTCAGTAATCAACAGGAGTCAAGGGGACCAACACAGGCAAAGCCCCATCACAGAGGGAAGCTGGAGAAGGGGCAAGCGCGCAGTGAGAACTGCTGCTCCTCTGGCACAGTGGGAATAAAAGGAACCTGAGTAATTTCACTCCTTAGACTCTTGCAGGGACATAACCCAAGTGAATTCATAGCTTGCATAAAGCTAGCCCTGCAAGGAGTAATGAATAAGTGAGCACAGTATTCATTTTTAAACATTACTTAAATGTTTAAAAACATTATTTGGTGGCCCATTATCTGCTAAACACAATTCTTATGAAAAAAGAGAATTAAAGTTACCTTTTAGATTTAGATGTTGATATCCTCGGGATGTCTTTGTGAGACTGTTAGAAAAAGAGATAAAGGGACAAGAGGGGATAGGAGATAGGAGAGGCGATATTTCACTTTAAGGAACTAAGAAATTAGATAGAAAACTCAGTGCCAAACTTACACAAGCAGAGCAAAAGAATATTTTGCATTTTATGACTCTATGCCTTTTTATATGAGTATATGAATACATATTGCATATATAGGAATATATATTTATTTATAAAACAGTAGATTTCTATGTGGTCTTTTCAAACCTCTTTAACATTAATTGTCCTTTTACCAGCCCTTCTTACGTCCTACCCTCCCAACCCTCTCCCCATCTCCCTCCCCATTATTCCCCATTTCACCATTATATCTCCCATTTTTAACTTCTTGAGAATTTGTTTTTTACCCTGTACGGGGGATACTGTTTCTTCTAGTAGCCATAGGTTACTGAATAAGAAGCCCAGGACCAAGTGTGGATACCTCCCCTCGCATTGTTGGTCAGGGTGTTCTGGAGATCCCTGCCCCCCTCGCATTGTTGGTCAGGGTGTTCTGGAGATCCCTGCCCCCGACCACACAATGCAGCCTGTGCCATTGCTTCAGTTGTCCACCAGAACTTGACGGCGAGATTCCATTGCTGATGGCATGATACACTTTTGGTCACAGCATGGAGAAATTAAGTTGGTCCTAAAGGGAGTTTCCTTACTGCTGGCTAGCTTCCATAGCCCTGGAAGGTGCTGTGTTGGCTGCCATGGGAAAAAAGCCATTGTTAACAGTAGTGCCCAGATGTGTACAATAATTGCTGTTATGGCAAGATACACCCATGCAATAGTGCCATGCAGGTATAGGGGTAAACAGCTGTTTTCTGGTTGGATACAAGAACCACTCCTGAGGCACAAACACTTCTTGTTCTTCAAATCTGGCCCCAAACCTATGTTAGGAAGCTCTCGAACTCCATGGGCCAACCTTCTACTATTATTTTGCTAAATGGACAGGGTATCAATTTGTCCTGTAAATTTGCATCTCTGTGCTCACAGATTAATGCAGTGGATGGCAGCTAATACTGGAGCTGGAAACTCACAGTTCCTCAAAGCGCAGAGAATTAAGTGTCACGAATATCTGTATAGTCCCCTTTTTCAGCCCTCAAGGCTTGGGACCATCTCAGAAGAAGGGGCAGAAAGACCGTAAATGCCAGAGGTCAGGGAGGATAGGACCACTGCACCCATGAGCTCACTTGCCTAGCTAAGAGCCGCTCAAGGTCAAGACACTCAACAGTCTATCAAGGAGGGGGTGGGATTCATGAACCCCTCCCTCTAACTGAGGACCCGTTGACCATGATGGCTTCTGGGGGAGGGAGTTTAAGGCTTTGTCCCTTGGAGCTGGTCACACTCCAGTAAATGGCCTCACATCAATGAGTGTATGGGTAGCACAAATAAGACTGGGTGGATTACTAACCACAACAAAAAAATCCAAACTAAACAAAAGTGGCCATGACATTGGGAGGGGGTAGGGAGATGAGACAGTCTGGGAGGGGTTAGGGAAGGAGTAAGGAGAGACTATGACTAAAATTGTATGAATTCTCAAAGAATTAATAAAAGTTTGTTATTAAAATATACATTTGAAAAGGAATATATGGCCTTATGACTAAAAGGCTAATGTTCAGAGGGTAGAGCTGTCTTATACATATAAGATTAATCATTTAATGCAATTGTTTTTACCTAGCAGTTAAATGAGTATTGTAAGATGAGAACTATTTCTTTCTTTCTTCATTGGTTTTGAGACAGCGTCTTGCTGTGAAGCCCAGTCTGGCTTGAACTTGGAGCCTTCTGTCTTGGCCTCCAGAGTGACAGGATGATAAACATCCACTGCTTTGTCCAGCTTAAACCAAGTATCTTAAAACTTAATTTAATTTTGCAGTATTAGCTGCCTTTCCCTGCTTTACACCTAGGAAAAAGTCAAATGCAGGAGAGGTGTATTTTGGCACATCTGTGGGGTAACAGAGAGTGGAGATTTTGAAGAATTCTGCAACATCGAATACATATCTGATATTAGGTGCATCACTCGTATCCTCAAGGACTGCCCACCATGAAAAGCTTTCATTATTCCCCCCAAGAGCCACTGGCATTACAATCTAAAATGCCTCAAATCAAAGCAAATTAGAAAACCAGAGTATTATAGCTCTCATCTTCAAGTAACATGGAGGCTAGAGATGTTTCTGAAACCCGAGTGACGTCATGACACGACTCGGAGGATCTTGGAAGTCTTACTTCCTTTCTCCCTGGGCCAGGCACACTGGGAATGGCAGGATGATTATTTGTAGGCCTGAAAAGTAGATGTGAAATCACCGCAGGCACCTTTATCTTAAGACAACAGTTTTTAATGCACTATCCTCCAGCGGGGGAGGATTAGCACTTCAACTTACACCCCAGTATTTTCTGCTACTTTTAAAATAATCTTTGCAAAATGTGCATGCCTTTTGGTTGCTTTCAATAAGACAAATATTTCCACACTAGTGAAATCTTGCTATTACTAATTTGTGTGTTTGAACGACTTTTTTAAGGGCCACAGGGGAAGAATGGAGAGGAAAAATGTTGGGCTTATTCAAGGTAAAGGTTTCATCATGTATTTGCTATGGAATAATAGGTTGTTGCAAATATCAGCAAGAATTTGAGTGAGGCTGTGGACCAATCCTCCTGATTTACATATGGATAGTTAGATACCGAGAGGAAGTAAGTACATAGACAAGAGAGACAAGTCAGAGTCTGGACAATTCTGAGATGCCTGGTCACTCAGAGGCAGAGGTGAAATTGTGGGAGGGTTTGGTGTGAAGTAGGCTGAGGATTTCAGAGGAAGTAGGTTCTCTTTTCTGTGTAACAAATTAACCATAAGCCTGGAGGCTTAAAACAACACACATTTGTTATCTACAATTTCCGAGGCTAACAGAGCAGAGTCTTGCCCTGTGGGCGTGGCTGCCAGTCCTGTTTAACAGGGTTGCCTAGGTTACCTCTTAGATGAGGTTTCTGCAGTTTCTTTCATGCTCGGAGATTTGGACCCCGGCCACAGTCAGCCTCTGTGGTCCTTTACGGTGCTGATCCACACTGCTGAAGAAAATCTTTCAATCTCTAGATCGTGTCTGCACACCCTCCTGGACTCCACCCTCGACACACCTACGCTTTACCAGTTCCCGCTCTCCCGAACCTTTTCAGCCAATACAAATGATTGGTAAATGTTTCAAGGCCAATGTCTGCTCCTAGCTGTTAACCACAAGCTACGTCCACTCCCGTACTAGCAGGGAATTTAAGGGGGTCATGTGTGACACACGTGGACTCTGCAGCTGGCCCTTACAAAGTCTCTTAAGTTTGGGTTCATCTTTTCCCATCTCAGAGGTGGGTGTGTCTCTTTTCCGGTACGTAGCGTTACCAGTCCGGTCCCTTCGCTCAAGGGTAACCCTGTGAGGGAGTGGACTAGAAGTTTTCTCCGTGCAGCGCAGTCTCTCAACTTCAGTATTTCACCTGCAGATCACAGCCCAAAGGCCTTCCAGCTGTCTCGCATGCCACGCAGTCAACGCCTCAACCGCTGAATTCCAAGTTCAGCTTTAGCAAGAAGTCACCTGAATGAAGTCACCCAAAGAATGGCATCCAGGGGGTGATTTTCGCAGAATTCTAAGAGCCTTGCTCAGCATTGTATGGCTGTGTAAACTGTATATTCCAGATAGCACAGCCTACTGTATAGAGAACAGGAATGGTGATTGTCGCAGGGACATGCGAAGCCATGAAGCAAGCCACTGATGCATGGCTCTTTTCTCAGAGCGTCAGAAACTGTCTTTTGTGGTCACGCAAACCTCCTGCATTCTCTGTCAAAAGCCAAGCCTTCGTTAGACATGTTCAATGAATTGAGCAGAGAACCATCCACAAGTCTGGCAGACCTTAGAACTCGTGTCTACCTTGTAGTCAAGTGGCATTTCTGAACAAGTGTAAGTGAGGTCCAGAGACATACAAATGGTTTTAGTCCAGCATTTTGTATTACTTGAATCAGTTGGCTATTCATAATGGGAAGAAGTTCAACTGTAATTGAATGAGACAGCTATTGGTTATGAAACAATCTCTGAAATTAGGCCCTTGGTTAGTTTACATTCTAAGTTAGGAGGCAGTTTACTATAGACAGAATGAGGGTTTGAATCTGGAGCCCTCTTTGGATCAAATTATGTTTGGTTTAATATTCTTTAATCTTTATCTTTTTGAAAGTGGAGTGCAAATGAATTGTGTGTGGACTGGGATTATAAAGATACAGTGCTGGGATATGAGAGGCCTACTTCCAGGGAAGGCCCAGGTACTTTGAGGAGGCAGGATTCTCTTAACTTTGGTCCCTGGACCAGAAGTACCAGCATCATGTAGGGAATTGGAAACTGCTGCCTTTGCTTCTCACAGGACACCTCCTGAATCAGATTCTCTGGGGGAAACAATCCCATCAATGTGTCATTTAGCAGATTCTCTGGGAGATTCCGATCTGTACTCAATCATTGTCTTTAGAGGAGCAGGGCAGCCCTGCCCAGGACTAAATTTATTTCTTATTAGGGAAGTTCAAATTCATCTTAGAATGATTATCTTAGAAAACAAGGGGGTAGAAGGCACCTAGCTTCTTGGGGGCGAGAGCCCAGAAGCATGAAACAGTCGGAGTTCATAAGAATGATATCTTTGTATGCTTAGATCTGCTCTCTTTGCGAACTGGATTCTGGGAGTCTCTGATAATGTGGAAGAATTTGGTTTCTAGTCACTTTGAGTTCACAGATCTGGCTCCTGCCACAGGGAAACTGGATTTTTTCTGTATTTGTCATGACTCATCAGATGAGTGTTTGAAAATGTTATATGGCTTGTGAACAGGGACTTGAAGAATATCTAGTCATAATAAAATTTAAGAGTAATGTACAGAAGAGAGGCAGAATGTTATTTTGAATGATAGAATCATAATATTTAAAAAGGCTAAGAATTTTAAAAATCAGAAATGATAGAATGTAAAAACTTAGATTTGGGTGCTGGGGAGATGGCTTAGTGGGTTAAGTGTTTGCCTAACATGGATCTGAGTTAGGATCCCTAGAACACACTTAACCAGTGGTGCGTGCCTGTAATCACAGCACTTTCATGTGAGAGATATGGGGCAGAGAAAGCAGGGTCCCCAGGAGCTCCTGGGCCAGCTAGCCTGGCATACACAATGATGAGCAATATCTGTTAGAAGAAAAATGTCCTGGGTATTTTAGTTGGACATACAAGTAATATGAATCAATCCTATGGTTTAATTATAACTTATATGTGTATTGTTTTTATTCATTCATTTGTTAACTTATACAATGATTATTTATTGAGTCTACCATGAATGAGACGCTCTACTTAACAAAAGAAGAGAAGGTTGAGTAAGTCAGGAATTTAAAGAAAAGAGCAATGAACAGTTGTACAAGATTCCTTTTAATTATGGCGTTGACTCTGGTTTGGATGACTATTATCCAACGATCCATGTGCTGAATGTTTGAAGCTTAGAATAATACTATCAGGATGTGTTGTGGATCTCACACACGTGTGATGATGTGATGTGCTATGGAAGGTTCTTAGATCTCTGGAGGCAAGTCTTTGAATGAGATTGTGGACCACTGGCCTTCTTTCTCTTTGCTTTCTGGTTCATTAACAACCCGCTACACATTCTCACCAGAGCTCTGGGTCAAAGCAAACATACTCTCTTTGCATGTTATCAGCAACATCAGGCTGACTAATACAGAGTTGATAAGGATAACGAAAACCACAGAGATCATACTAGTTTTTATGTCTCTCGCCAATCCCACCTCTGTGATATGGTTCTTGGCTGAGAGTGAGAGATGCTTTGGGAAACTTAGAAGACAGATCAAACTTCCATGCAGTGGTTCTTAAAGTTCAGCACACATATGAGGTGCGCGTGTGGGACTTGCTAAAACCCAGAGCGCCGGGGTCTAAGCACCAGAGTTCTTGGTTCAGTTGATTTCAACAATCTGAAATTGGTTTCAAGAATTTGCACGTCTAGCAAGCTTCCCCAGGTGATGCTGATGCAATTAATTTGGGAGACTGCATTTGATAATCACCAAGTTAGCGTGACGACGGGCCTTGAGAGGGCCAAGACCAGAGGATGTTTTGCTTAGAGAATGCTTTAATGAGTCATGATAATTGTCTTGAAGCGTCTGCAGGAGTGATGTATGTAAAAGTAGATTAAATTTACTCTTTGTGTTCTCCGAAGTAGAGCATGACTTATTTGGTATGGACAGAGGCAGAGTGTGGATACGCCTCAATAATATTCATTCCTCAGATAGACTTAAGACATGATGGACATTTCAGCAGGATCAAGATTTTTTTCCCAGGGTTTTGAAGACTAGAAGCCTGGTGGTGACCTATTGGAGCCTTATATGAACAGAAGACAGCCAACCACCCACAGGGACTAAGGGAGTAGGGCAAAGGCAGGGAGAAAGTGCTTCCAGGTCCTCAAGGTTGCTCTGTTTCTAGTCTTTCCTGAAGTGTGATGCTTGGTCTTTGAACTTTGAAGAGTTGCGTCTGTCACCCCTGGATAACGTTTGTGTATGGTTAAGCTAGCTTTTTTTTCTTTCACGTTCTAATCATAAGCCTTAATGGACAAAAGTCTGAAGTGCTGCAGTTCGAGTGAGCAGCATGGAAGGCATCCATCCCTTGTAGTTGTTGGAAATATCTCGGGCTGTGTTATGGACAGATGCTGGATTAGGGTAAACTGGGGAAAGGGGACCAATAAGTAGAGGAATCCAGGATGGTTCAGAAGTATGACTCAAAAAGATGCAGGACTGAGAGAAAGGGAGGGCTGGGGCGGGGTCCGGGGGAGAATGACAAAAGCACATTGGGGCTGAAATCAAACAGGGTGGGATTAAAACTCAAAGGAAGAAGTTGGTCTTTAAGATCCTGGAGAAGGCCTCACCGGAGGGGCCAAAGGAAGAGCAGCTCAGCCTTAAATGGAGCAGTGTGAAGGGTTGGGGTAAATGTGGAAATTCATGCAAGTCTGGAATGGGAAGTATCTGAGAGAAAATAGATTATCCTGGCATGTGGAGTGTTGGGCAGGAAGCTTGAAGACAGGGTAACGGAAAATGGAAGGTCTCAGATTGGGAATTCAAGAGGGACACTGAGGTGGATTACCCCTTTTAGTAAGAAATTTATTATGAACCTCTTAATGCTGCGGACAAAGGTCCTGAAGAGAGTTCAGGGCTGTGAGACAGAATGGGGCTCCACTCTTTTAGGTTTCATGGTTGGAGGGGAAGGAAGGCCTCCTGCCACCACACCTAGTTACTGAGTGCTACAGGCTGGTGGCTTTTGCCACTGGTGGGAGGGAGGAAAGATCTGGCTCTTCCTCCTGATGGCAGGGTCACAGCAGGGAGCTTGTCAATTTCCCCAGGTCCAGCTACCTGGGGATGCTGCTGAACTTTCTGAGAAGTGAGGATTACAGACTCATTGATTGTCACAGCAGGGTGCCTGCCACTAACTCTACCCTCCCACCCTCCACCCCCCTGTTCCCTATCAGCCATGAGATTTAACATAGACGCCTGAGTAACTTCTGTTTTAAACTTAGATGATTTCCAACAGTTGCTCAGGGGAGATGAGGGTGTTGGCTAAAGACCTAACAAAGACTCCTGGGACAGCGAGGAATCCAGGCAGAAAACACTTGTGACTGAAGGGGAAGCAGATGAACCGGAAGCCTGAGAGAACTGTGGGCAGAGGACAGGAAGCATGAGGAAGATCTGAAGGCGAAGGAAACTGTTGGGAGAACTGGCTATAACACCGTGTCCAGAAAGCTGGGGCAGTGGTGACAGATTGGAGAGGGCAGATGATCAAGAGAAATGCTGAGAAGTTTCCTTTCTTTGTAAATAACTGAGTGATGTATTCAAGACCACATTGGACATAGTTCATCATTTTCCAAAATTTGTTCCTTGAGATATTGCTTTAGGGGTTCTTCATAGCTGTGTGAAATAATATAACCAATTTCTCTTCTCTCACACCTTCGATGATTTACCATGCGTAGACAGCTAGAGACGGGGGTGCTAAATGCCTGCGGATTCTGCAAAGAGAACAGTTGGCTCTGCTTAGCTTTGTGTGTTTCCAGTTTGAACATACGTATCTCACCTATAACTTCTGCACACATCAGAAGGAGCAGTGTTTTATGGGCACCCGTTTGAGAACTTCGATATGAAAAGCCTGGCATAGAACCCTGCCCTCCAGAGTCTCACGGAAGCAACTCCACTTCTGTTAAAAGGCCTACGGTGAGGACAGGGGGCCGAAGAATCCCCCCATTTCATCTCACGAGTCATCCCAGTTTCCATGAAATGTAGCTGTATCCTCAAGACTTTCTAGCACGCCGGCTGCCCTTCGTACGTCATATTCAGCACAGAGAGAAAGAAGCTGAGGTGCTGGGATTTGAATTCCAACACCATGGTTTTTACTACTTGCGTGTTTTGGGTAATGTTATTTTTTGTCTCTACGCTTAATAGAAAGAAAATCTTCATTTAAAAAAAGTGGAGATAATAGTTCCAGTCTTAGTCGCATAGAAGTGATGTGAGAATAAGTAAACTCTTAAATGTGAGGCGTACAGTGTGATCTAGGACCTAGATTAGAACAACTATTTTGCCACCCCAATATCACTCCACCTCTGTCCCTACCACTGCCATAATCACCATCAGCATCGCCATCACCATCACTACCACCATCAGCATCAGCAACACTACCACCGTCACCATCACTACCACCATCAGCATCAGCAACACCACCACCGTCACCATCACTACCACCATCAACATCAGCATTACCACCACCATGACCATCACTACCAGCATCAGCATTATCATCACCATCACTGCCGCTATTACCACAATCACCATCACTATCAGCATCGCCACCACCACGGCTTCCACCAGCACCGCTGTCACCATTACTATTGGTGTCAGCTTCGCCATCTTCCCTTCTTTAATCCTCTCAGGTAACCTGGAATCCATAAAGGCTCATTCTGGCTTTGCAAATGAATGTTGACTTTGGGAAGACTTTTCCTAGAGCGTTTGAATGGAAGTAATGATAGATACAAGTTGGTTGGCCATATAGAAGCTGTTGTCAAGAATATGCTTAGCAAATCGGTCTTCCTCCCTGCCACCCACCTTTCCAGGATATCCCTAATGCTTTCATCTGCAGAGTGAACTTTCAGCAATGTCTCACTGTCTTGTAAGTCATGTAAGTTTTCATCATCCAGCCAACCACTCATTCACAGTTTCAACCAGTCTCTCCAGTCCTTCAGTACATTCTCCAGACTGTTCTGGACAATGAATTTCCCACCCCCACATGGCAATTACAACAGAGGTAGAATCCTGACTCATACTCTTTGCAGAATTGCTCATAAACTTCCTTTTTCCTCACAGAGAGAAGCAGCATTCGTCATCATTGCCTGTCACGTCAGGGCGGTTTCTGAAGAGTGACCAAGGCAGTCTGGCATCTGGGACATATTCCAACCACAGCTGCTTGCATCCAAGTTTGCTTGAGGTGTGAGACCAAAAGGAGTTTTAAACTCGGTAGCCGGGAAAATTGTAGTAAGTTAAAGAGGCCACTGGGGGGAGGGGGGATGTATACATGGAATAGCTAGGACAAATAGCCACAGTGTGGAGACTTAAAATGACACAAAATATAGTCTTCTAACAGAGGAATAGAAGTCAAAACCAAGGGGATGTAGAAATGCATTACTTCCTGAGTAGTGGTTCTCAACCTGTGACCGTGACCCCTTGGGGTCTACTGATCCTTCTCTAGGATCACCTAAGACCATTGGAAAACACAGATATTTGCGTTATGATTCGTAACAGTAGCAAAATTATAGTCATGAAGTAGCAATGAAAATAATCTTATGGTTGGGGTCACCACAACATGAGGGACTGTATTAAAGGGCCACAGCATTAGGGGGTTGAGAGTGACCGTTCTGGAGGCTTCATGGCAGAATCTGCTGTTTGCTGTGTGTGTCTTCTAGAAGTCATCTCTGTTTTCGGGCTCATGGTCTCTCCTGACATCGCTCCAGGCTTGTCTTAGTGCCCCCGTATCTCTGTGACTGATGCTGAGCCTCGGCTGTGCTCTAATCGGGATATTTGTGATTCCTTTGGCCATACCTGGACAGTCAAGTGGCATCTGGCAGTCTTAATTCAACCACATGCATGATCCCTTTATAACTTGGGATGACATCGTCAAAGGTTCTGGGGATCAGAATGGATATGCTTTGAGGAGGGCACTGATCTTTCTGCAGCAGATGCAGCCATTTTAGGGGAGTGTGAAGAAAAACATCATTTCACTGTAAGAATTTCTTGTGTTGAATGGTATAGGATAGAGAGAGCTTCTTTAGTTATTGTGTTTTTACCTTATTATTATACTATGCATTATCACCATCATTAATTAACCAAATTCATAAAAACAGACAATAGATATAAAAAGCAGAAAAATTGTGAAAGGTCATGTCTCTGCAATGTTCCACGTAATGATAACTGGTGACATTTTGAAATGTATCTTAAAATTTTTTTTTTAGAAAAAGAAAACAACATATTTTTGGGATTAAAATGAGCTATTTTCTTCATAAAAACATATTTTCAGATTAGATAACATCATGAGCATCTAGTTTTATGTATTTTTAAAATTTGACCTCATTTTGAATATTATCTAGTGACTAATTTTGGAATTAGGGACATAGATTAACAAACAGAAGAGGGTTTGCCTGATATGAATTTGACACCTAGTACTGCAAATAAACAGACACAAACAAACTAAAATATCTTCATTTAAATAATTATAGACTATCCCATTGCATGGTCATCATCTATTTATGATAATATATCACAATATATATTATATTTTGGCAACATGTAAATGAATTTTAAAATGGAACCAGTTTTTTTTAAAAGAAGACAAACATTTTATAGCATAAGACAACGCTTTAAATTATCACTTAGAAGCATTGAATATGTTTGTCTCCTCCCTAAATCACTATGTCTTCGTCATTATCTAACAATATAATTGCCTTAAATAGGCAATTATAATATATCTTATTACATATATGAATGTAGTAAGGGGGCTGCTTGTTCGTTCTTGGCTGCTCAGCCCCAAAATAACCACTCAGGAAACCATATTATTTGCAAAACTGTTTGGCCAATAGCTTAAACATATTTCTGACTAAACTCATATCCTAAACTAACCCATCTCTATTCTTCTGTATATTGCCATGTGGCTGTGGCTTACCAGCTAAAGTTCCCAGGGTCTGTCTCCGGCAGCTCCATGGCTTCTCTTTTACTCTGCCTTTCTTCCTCCCAGCATTCAGCCTAGCTTTCTCTGCCTACCTAAGTTCTGCCTTGCCATGGGTCCAGAGCAGTTTCTTTATTTATTAATGGTAATCATAGCACACAGAGGGGACATCTCATCATGTGAAAATTAGCCTCTCAGCCACTTTCTCAATGATATCTTGTAAATGTTTCCTGACCATATTTATTTCTTTTCTGTTGAATTGTGTGCTTCGTGAATCACTCATTGCAACTTTATTATATAAAAATATACTTTATGATTTCTGTTTTTATTACTTTGATTAAAAAAGACTTATCCTAATATCATAGAAATTGTGATGTATACTTCTAGTTCACTTATGACTTTACTTTTCATATTCAAATATTATACCAATTAAAATTTATTTTTGTTTGTTTATTATCTGAGCCAGAAACACACATTCACAGCACACACACACACACACACACACACACACACACTCTCTCTCTCTCTCTCTCTCTCTCTCTCTCTCTCTCTCTAAACCAATTGTCAGAGTAGGTAACACTCAACTACCAAGTATATCATTTAGGAAACCCTTCAGACATCATCATTAGAAAGAAAAAGGTGGGACTTAACTTATTTTTTTTAAATAAAATGATAAACTTGTAGTGTATGGGCCATTTATATTTAATGTAATGATAAGTGTGGTTTGGTTTAATTCCAAATTCCTTCTATTTGATCTCTATTTGTCTTATTTATGCAATATTTTCTTTGTTTTATATTCAATAGTTTTATTGGTTTATTAGTCATTTATTAGTCAAATATTAGTCATTTTTTCTTTCTTATTTCTAAGGGGTTAATCAATAGTTTCAATATATGTCGTAAAACTTATCAGAATGTACTATAAATATAATATATATTATAGTATATATAATAAATATGATATATATATCAGTAAAGTCCATGATCCTTTGGGCTTCATTATCATACAGCAACACACTATTGTTACTTTAAATGCAAAAGAAAAGAAAAAACTTCTATTTACTAGTAGTTTTATCACTTCAGCAGCTTCGTTTCTCTGGAGATTCAAGGGTTTTTGTTGTTGTTGTTGTTGTTTGTTTTTTTTAACCTGATATCAGCTTCCCCCTGCTTGAAGAATGCAGTGAAGAAAGTACTTGCATTTCCTATAGCATTGGTGTATTGTGTCTGTTTCTTTAAAAAAGTCATTATTTGGTCTTAATTTTTAACTATTTTATTTTATTTAAATTGTATTAGCTGCAGGCAGAATTCTAAGTGGATTTGGATTCCCTTTGTCACAGCATTTTAAACATGCTATCCATGGTCTCCTGGCTTGAATGATTTATTACAGGAAATTGGAGATGATTTTTTTTTGTTTCTTTGTATAAATACCCCCCACCTATTACGTGTGTGGAGGTCAGGAGGTAACACTGAGTGTTTTCCACAGTCATTACCCCCCTTAATTTTTCAGACAAAGTCTCTTGGTGAGTCTGGAGCTTATTGATTTGGCCAGGTTGGTTAATCAACAAACTCCAGAGGTTGGATGTGCCATGGCCTGGCTTTTTACCTAACTACGAGTCCCTAACTCAGCTTCTCATGTTATGTAAGTACTTTTCTGACTAACTTGTCTTTCCATACTTTTAAAATTACCTCTGGACGGAGGGGACTTAAGAGGTGAGTGGACAGCCATCCTGCGGGACACCCTAGGACACATTCTAGGACCTCTAAAGTGGGACAATACCTGGGACCCTCCCTTGGCTTTTTTAGTCATTGAGCAGGGAGTTTCCTGCCGGTAGGCTCCCCTAAAACCCAACCCCACACCATAGCCCCTCTAAACAATTAGCCCCACTACCCCCAAATCTGCCTATTTTCCTGGAACTTTGGTGGAAATCTGAAAAAGAGCTTGCTCCAATACTGAGGGGACTTGAGAGGTAAGTGAACAACCACTGGGCTGGACATCCCACTCTCTAGGACCTCTACAGTGAGACAAAACCCCGGTCCTTCCCCCAACTCTCTTGGCTTTTCTAGCCAGCTAGCAGGGAGTTTCCCGTGGGTAGGCTCCCCCAAAAGCCAACCCTTACACAAGACCCTCCAAGCTACTAGCCCCATCCAGCCTAAGAGCTGAGAGGACCAAGGGGGCGAACCAGGAGAGAAGACCAAGAGAGCGAGCTTATAGAGACCTCAGAGGCTTTAAATGTAACTTTATGGAAATGATGAAAAACTTTATAGAGGAAATGAGAAACTCCCTTATAGAAATAGAGGAAAAACAAACAAAAAATTGGAAGAAATCAATAAATCCCTCAAAGAAGTCCAAGAAAACCAAGTAAAAACAATCAAACAGGTAAAACAAACAGTTTAAGACTTGAAGACTAAAATAGAGGAAATAAAGCCAATATAAACAGAGGGAATTCTGGGTATGGAAAATCTGGGTAAACAAACAGGAACTACAGAGACAAGTATAACCAACAGAATACAAGAGATAGAAGAAAGAATCTGAGGAGCTGAAGATACTACAGAGGAAATAAATTCATTGGTCAAAGAAACAATTAAATCCAACAAATTCTTAATACAAAACATCCAGGAAATCTGAGACACCATGAAAAGACCAAACCTAAGAATAATAGGAAAAGAAGAGGGAAAAGAACTATAGCTCAAAGGCACAGAAAATATGTTCAACAAAATCATTAAAAAAAACTTTCCCAACCTAAAGAAGGATATCCCTATGAAGGTACAAGAAACTTGTACACCAAATAAATTTTTAAAAAAAACTCCCTTTGTCATATAATAATCAAAAGCACAAAACATACAGAATAAAGAACGTAATCCATCATATAAATAAACCAAAAGAAAAAATCACATGATCATTTCATTAGATGCTGAAAAAATATCTGACAAAATCCAACACCCCTTCATGAGAAAGGTCCTGGAGAGATCAGGCATACAAGGAACATATCTAAATATAATAAAAGCAATATAAAGCAAGTCAATAGCCAACATAAAATTAAATGGAGAGAAAGTCAAAGTAATTCCACTAAAATTAGGAAAAAGTCAAGGCTATCCACTCTCTCCATTTCTCTTCAATATAGTTCTTGAAGTTTTGACTATAGCAATAAGACAACAAAAGGAGATCAAGGGAATTCAATTTGGAAAGGAAGAAGTCAAACTTTCATGATTTGCAGATGAGATAGCTCAAATAAGTGACCCCAAAAACTCTACCAGAGGACTCCTACAGCTGATAAATACCTTCAGTGATGTGGCAGGATACAAGATCAACTAAAAAAAAATCAGTAGCCCTCCTATATACAAATGATAAAGAAGCTGAGAGGGAAATCAGAGAAACATCACCTTTCACAATAGCCACAAATAACATAAAATATCAAGGGGTAACACTAACCAAAAAAGTAAAAGATCTGTTTGACAAGAACTTTAAGTCTTTGAAGAAAAAAATTGAAGAAGATAACAGAAAATGGAGAGATATCTCATGCTCTTGGATAGGTAGAATCAAAATAGTAAAAATGGCAATTCTACCAAAAGCAATCTATAGATTCAATGCAATCCTTATCAAAATCCTGACACAATTCTTTACAGACCTTGAAAGAACAATACTCAACTTCATGTAGAAAAGCAAAAAACCCAGGATAGCAAAAACAATCCTGTACAATAAAGAAACTTCTGGAGGTAACATCATCTTTGACTTCAAGCTCTATTACTGAGCTACAGTAATGAAAACAGCTTGGTACTGGCATAAAAACAGAGACATTGACCAATGGGATTGAGTCAAAAACCCAGATATTAATCTACACACCTATAAACACCTGATTTTTGACAAAGAATCTAAAATTATACAATGGAAAAAAGAAAGTATCTTCAACAAATGGTGCTGGCATAACTGGATGTCAACACGTAGAATGAAAATATATCCATATCTATCCTCATGCACGAAACTTAAGTCCAAATGGATTAAAGATATTAATATAAATCTGATCACACTGAATCTAATAGAAGAGAAAGTGGGAAGTAGCTTTCAATGCATGGACACAGGAGACCACTTCCTAAATAGAACCCTAGTAGCACAAATACTGAGAGCAACAATAAATAAATGGAACCTCCTAAAACTGAGAAGTTTCTGTAAAGGAAAGGACACAGTCTTTAAGATAAAAAGGCAGCCTACTGAATGGGAGAAGGTCTTCACCAACCCCACATCAGACAAAGGACTGATCTCCAAAATATATAAAGAACTCAAGAAATTAGATACCAAAATTCTAAATAACCCAGCTAAAAATGGGGTACAAAACTAAACAGAATTTTCAACAGAAGAATCTCAAATGACCAAAAGATACTTAAGAAAATGTTCAACATCCTTAGCTATCAGGGAAATGCAAATCAAAATAACTCTGGGATATCATCTTAGACCTGTCACAATGGCAGGTCTAAAATCACCAATGACAGCCTATGCTGGAGAGGATGTGGAGTAAGGGGAACACTCAACCATTGCTAGTGGGAATGCAAACTTGTCCAACCACTTTGGAAATCAGTATTACTGTTTCTCAGAAAATTGTTAATCAACCTACCTTAGGATCCAGCAATACCACTCTTGGGCATATACCCAAAAGATCTCAATCATACTACAAAGGCATTTTTTCAACTATGTTCATAGTAGCATTATTTGTAATAGCCAGAACATGGAAAAAACCTAGATGCTCCTCAGCAGAAGAACAGATAAATAGAATGTGGCACATTTACACATTAGAGTACTATTCAGTGGTAAAAAGCAATGACATCTTGAATTTTACATGCAAATGGATGGAATTAGAAAACAATATTCTGAGTGAGGTAATCCAGACCCAAAATGATGAATATGGTATGTACTCACTCATAAGTGGATACTAGCCATAAACAAAGGACATTGAGCCTGTAGTTCACAATCCTAGAGAAGCTAAGTAATAAGGTGAACCCTAAGAAAAACCTGATAAGTTGAAATAGATAAGACTGATCATCTGACAAAATTGGGAGCATGGGAGTGGGGGTGAAAGGAGAGTGAAAGGGGAAGAGGAGGAGAGAAGGGGAGGGGTGAGGAGAACTTGAGGGAATGGGATAGTTGAGATGGAGGAAGGACAGAGAAGAGAGCAAAGAAAGAGATATCTTAATTGAGGGAGCCATTATAGGGTTAGCAGAAATCTGGCTCTAGAGATTTTCCCAGGAATCCACAAGGATGACACCAGCTAAGACGCTAAGCAATAGAGGAGAGGGGGCCTGATCTTGACTTGCCCTGTAGTCAGATTGATGAATATCTTAAATTTCACTGTAGAACCTTCATCCAGCAACTGATGGAAACAGAGGCAGAGACCTGCATCAGAGCACTAAAGTGAGCTTCCAAAGTCCAGTTGACGAGTAGGAAGAATGAGAATATGAGCAAAAAAGTCAAGACCATGATGTCAAAAAAGTCAAGACCCACTGAAATAGTCTACCTGAGCTAATGGGAGCTCACCAACTCCAGCTGGACTGGGAAGAAACTAGTCCCTCTGAATGTGGTTGACAGTTGCATGGCTGGGGCAGACTGAGGGGCCACTGGCAGTGGCACCAGGATTTATCCCTACTGTATGTGCTGGCTTTTTGGGAACCTATTCTCTTTGGATGATACCTTGCTCAGTCTAGATATAGTAGGGAAGGTCTTGGAACTTCCACAAAGCAATGTGCCTTACCCCCTTTGAGGATTGGATGGGGATAGGGTGGGAGGGTATGTGGAGGGAATGGGAGGAGAGGAGGGAGTGGAAACTTGGATTGGTATGTATAATGAAAAAAAAAATATATATATACACACACACACACATATATATATATAAAATCTTCTTAATAATAATGTACTTTGGTTTTATGCTGTGACTGTGATTGACTTTTAAAAAACAAGTTTATCTTGTTTGAGATTAACTGAACTACATATTGGAATGTACATATTTTTCAATTTTGAAAACCCTTTTGTCATAATTTCAGTAGATACTAATTTAAGTCAGTCACTTAACTAGTCCCTCCTACCTATCACAGTCAATCATTTTCAACCTCTTCTTTGGCATCTTTAGAATACGGTTCCGCTCCTTCTCTAGAGTTCCGTTCCTTCCTGGCACTGCTAGGTTGGACTTCTTTTATCCTCAAAGCAGGATGCAGATAATATTGAGCTTTGCATTTGGGACCAGGCAGTTGGGTGGAGGATTGCTCTTATTGTTGTTTTACGTGGTGTTTAAGTCCTTTCCAACTGCTTGCTTTCCCATTTCTATTCTCAGTGTCTTTGAGGATCTCTTTCAGTTGAAACTCTGCTACCTGGAGAAAGAAACTTCCTTGCTACCTGATACTTTTGGATCCTTGATCTGTGACGTACCGCAAATACCACAATCCCCACTGTTCATTTTTCCTGGTGTTTCTGTGTGTTTACTTTTGTCTCAGTTACTTTTAAAGTATATATACTTTACTCTGATAAAACACTATGACCAAGGTACCTTATTGAAAGAAGGGTTTATCTGAATTTACAATTCCAGAGGGATAGGTGTCCATCACTCTCAGTGCAGGGAAGCATGGCAGCAGGCAGGCATGGTGACTGGAGCAGCAAGCTCAGAGCTTACAATTTATACTGCAAACGAGAAACAAAGAGAATGAAATGGAAATGATGTCTGGCTTTTGAACCATCAAAGCCCGCCCCTAGTGACATAGTTCCTCTTCAAAGTCAGTTCCTAGTGACATACTTCCTCCAGGAGGTCCCACCTCCTAAGCCCCCTCTAGCTATCCCCTGAGGATCAAAGATCAAATGCCCAAGACTATGAGGGACATCTCGTTCAAACTACCACAGCTTACATGTGCAAATTTGTGCAACTAGCCTCCAAGAATCATGTTAGCTTGCCTTTTTTTCCCTGTTGTTGTTTGTTTTGATTTGATTTTTTTCTCTTCTCTTAAGTTGCTTTAAAAGAATTGTTCTCTGACCAGATGTTGGAAGATAGTTTGGACTTGGAGTGAGGTAATGATGAATTTAATTACATTTAAACAATACAAAACTTGTCTGAGAAAAACTAACAAGGACCCACTCTAAGTGCTTTAAAAATTATGCTTTTAGATTTTAAACATTTCCTCATTACAACTGTAAGCAATTGTTGTGGTGCTTAAATTTGTCCATGCCTCTATCCAGATTATTTTTCTAGCTTCTATTTGTTTGAGAAATAAGCTGAAAATTTGATTATCTCAAATAATGAGACTTAGAGTCTGGAACGTGACTCTCAGAAAAGTAATTGGCTTCTAATGCTTTTTCTCATGAACATTTAAGGCTCTATTTTAATTCAGTAGGGATGCAAGGAACTTGGGAGTTAGTCTCTTAGTTTTTTTTTTTTTTTGATAATGATAGTCTTGAGTCAGGAAAAAAGTATTTACAAACCTTTGCTTTATTCCCTACATTGCCGTAAAGTTATCTCCTTAGTCACATGACAAATGGAAGCACCTGTCCCCATTTCACCATGGTAACCTACATGCACAGGGTCAAGCCATTCTAAGTGATTCGAATGAACGTGGGCATCCAGACCCCAGTGGGCTATATTTAAATCATGCACCATTTAAACTTACAAGGCTGGTGTTTTTAAATCTCACGATCCAGGGCTGACTGGTGTCTGGAACAACAACAGCAACAACAACGGAAACCTTGTAACAGTACTTTATCATTCTTGACACTTTTTCCTTTCAGTTTAATTACTGCTGAACAGCAGGACTGATACCTAATAAAAGTAAGGAAAATTTGAAACCCTCAAAGAGAATTCTCCTTAGAGGAGGGTTTGAAAGCTGTAGGGTGTGCCTGACCTCATCAATTGCCTGATTTGGCTGATGATTTTCATGCTAAGTCACCACAGAACTTCACAGAGAATGGCGTTTGAGAGGGAGTAAGAAATCTCCTTCAAAGATACATTAAATGTACTTGATTTTTGAAGATTAAAAAAAATGGCTCTTTAGGTTTTTTTTTTAAGAGTCATTGTGGTCATATTTCAGGAGGAAATGGAACCAGTTTTCTAAATAACTCACTTACCCTCAGATATCCTAAAAATGAAATGTTTCGTTCTCTTCTTGCTGGTTGTAAGAATGAGCTCTGAAAACAAGTGTGACATGTTGTGGATGAGGACAGAAGCCATCCGCCAAAGCAATACGACTTTATGGAACCAGAGGCTACCATTGCCTCTGAACTCTCCCCAGTGATGGCTCCTGTGCCTCAACTTCATGTTCTTTTTTTTTTCAGTTTGTTTCTTTTTTTATTCATTTACCTATTTATTTATTTATAAAAATTTCCACTTCCTCCCCTCCTCCCAACACCCTCCCATTTCCCCCACTTCCTCTCCTCCTCCCTCTCCAGTCCTAAAAGCAGTCAGGGTTTCCTGCCTTGTGGGAAGTTCAAGTTCCTCCCCCCTCCCTCCAGGTCTAGGAAGGTGAGCATCCAAACAGACTAGGATCCCAAAAAACCAGTACATGCAGACGAAACAAGACCCAGTGCCATTGTTAATGGCTTCTCAGTCAGCCCCCATGTCAGCCACATTCAGAGAATCCGGTTTGATCGCATGCTCGTTCAGTCCCAGACCAGCTGGCCTTGGTGAGCTCTCATTCGATCAGTCCCCTTGTATCAGTGGGTGAACGCACCCCTCGCGGTCCTGACTTCCTTTTTCATGTTCTCCCTCCTTCTGCTCCTCATTTGGACCTTGGGGGCTCAGTCCGGTGCTCCATTGTGGGTCTCCTTCTCTATCTCCATCCATCCTCGGATGAAGGTTCCCTCTGGACCTGTCTTCCTTGCTCACGTTCTTCCTCCTTCTGCTTCTCATTTGGACCTAGGGTATTAAGTCCAGTGTTCCAATATGTATCTCTGTCTCTATCTCCATCCATCGCCAGATGAAGGTTCTATGGTGATATGCAAAATATTCATCAGTATGGTTATGGGCCAAGGCCAGTTCAGGCACCCTCTCCTCTGCTGCCCAGGGAACAATCTGGGGACCTCTCCTTGGGCCTGGGAACCCCTCCAGAATCAAGTCTCTTGCAAACCCTAAAATGGCTCCCTTAGTTGAGATATATACCTCCCTGCTCCCATATCCATCCTTCCTCCCTCCCCCCTTCCCATTCCCCCAAGCCCTCCCCAGTCCTCCCCCTCTCCCTTCTCTCTAACCATCTCCCCTTACTTCCACGCCCCAATCCCCGTGCACCCAAGTTTGCCTGGCAATCTTATCTACTTCCAATATCCAGGAGGATAACTATATGATTTTCTTCAGGTTTACCTTCTTATTTAGCTTCTCTAGGATCACGAATTATAGGCTCAAAGACCTTTAATTAAGGCTAGAATCCATTTATGAGTGAGTACATATCATATTCCTCTTTTTGGGTCTGAGTTACCTCACTCAGTAAAGCGTTTTCTATTTCCATCCATTTGAATGCAAAATTCAAGATGTCATTGTGTTTTACCGCTGAGTAAAACTCTAATGTGTATATGCTCCACACCTAACTTCATGTTCTTTGAGTTTACGTTTCGAGGCCTTGCAGGTTCCTCATTAACAAGGTCTTGGCAGTGTATCATTAGCCACTCTGACAGGAAGATCCTTAGGGAACAGGAATTGAACCAGGAAGTGCCAGTTCTCCAGGCTGATGACCAAGAGAGACTGAGCCTCTGCAGATGACCGAGAGAGACTGAGCCTCTGCACAACTCCTTAGTTTGCAGCAGGCCAAAACTGAGTCATAAAGTGTTTTGTTTTGTTTTTTATAAAACTCAAGAGTTGTATAATTCAGGACAGGTGGGGGAAACAAACTGGGAGAGGCCTAGTGATTTGCCTAAAGCTGTACAGCTCGTTAATAATATGCTAGAGTGACCAAAGACAGTCGTGACTAGGGCACATTGCCTCCCACAGGCTCCTGCCGAGCTTCCTCCACGTAGGAATGTAGGAATGTTTCCTAGCTTGGTTTCTAAATGGTAATGACTACAGTGCCACCAAAGACCCGTGCACAAGGGTTCTTCCAGTGTTTGTAGAATGAGTGATTATCTGACTAAGATTTCAGCTCGAAAGAAAAATAAAGTGAAAGTTCTTCCAGTACTGGAAAATAACATAGATGAAATATGGCCACAAAGATAACAAAGCAATATTTTTGAAGTATCAGAAAGAAAAGCATCATTTACAAATTTAATGCCCCAAACGACTGCATCAAAAACCTCTGAGCTCAGTGACAAAGGATGTGGGTTTAGCTGTGGCCAGAAAGCAACATGGAGGAGAAAGATCAATTTCCATTAGTCAAAATTTCATGGATTAAAAGAATAAACATGCTAGGTAAAAAGTAAAAGCTAGTGAAAATTCAAAGCAATTCCATAATTATCTAAAAATTACTGAATTATACAGTTGCAGAATAGGCATAAGATTTTGTGGGGAAGATGATCAAATGAAAATTAGAATTCAGTACTGCTTATGTCATGGAACTGCACATAGATTGAACAATAAACAATAGCTAGAGTCCTCTTGTTAGATGCTCGACATCTCAGTTCTCTGTTGCTCCCCTTTCCCTCCCCACTCCCTCCTCACGTAGATTCAGAGATGCATAGATACAATGCATTGTTTTTATGGGGGTTCTCTCTCTCTCTCTCTCTCTCTCTCTCTCCCTCTCTCTCTCTCTCTCTTGCACGCGCACACACACACACTTTCCTTCTCCCTCTCCAATCTTCCCCACCATGTGTGTGCTGGGATTACAAGTACATCCCACCATGTCCGCCTTCCCCCTTCTTTCTTTCACAGGTTTTGGGGACAAGACTTTAGGCTTCTTGCTTGCACAGCAATCGATTAACTGAGCCATCTTCCCAGTCTCAGACACCGACAGACATCTTCCGTGTAGAGTAGAGTGTGGCAACTGCTTTGGAAGAGCTTTAGACTTGGTGCAAAGGCAGACTTTGGAAGGCAGAGATGAACACTGCCCAGTGCTGCTCATCATTCTGTTTGAAGAGGAAGCTGTCTGTCGCCTTACCTACTGTCTGCCTGGGATGAGACAGCTAACATAGATCTTGATTCAGCCAGACTTGTTCTGCCTGTGGGGAAACAACCACTTATCTAAAGAAAAATAGCGTATTTCATGTTTTTCCTCATTTCTTCTCCCCATGGCTTGTGGGGTTCTCTCAACATTACAGAGTCTACTTCAGTTTTAATGACAAAAGCCTGTGATAATTTGTCTGGGGAGCACACTCAGTTCAGTGGGCATGTTCCTCTTTAAAGTCATAGTGGTGGTTGGATTTATACAAGATGTTTGAAAGTGTCTTGGACAAAACCAGACATCACTGAACAGAAGAGAAAAATTAAATAAGAAAACTTGCGAACAACACAACGTAAGACAAAGTCATCTTTTGTTCATCCCATAAACAGACTCCCATAGACACATCAATCAGCTCCAGACAGTATGTTGTCTCTGACCTTTCCCTTCCTGGCCTGGCAATGGTTGTCTCCTTGGTTCTAGTGTCGTGCCATGAATAATTTGCACATTCGGTTTTCATCTTTTCATTCTTGGTAGCAAGATGAGCCCAGGTATTAGAGTTCAAGAAATACCTGGCCAGCCATTTCTGAGAGAGAGCACGGTTAAGACCTTCTTTTAGGGACCTCACCTCTCCATTCAGAAAGCTTTTAAGGAGCTCCCATTATTTGCAATGCCAATTCCAGGTCTAAGGGATGTGGACCCGGAACTGCCATAGCACCGGTGAACACCGCAGACCAGCTAGTACTTTCAGAGACTCCCCTGTGCAGATGGGGTGGGGCTGGTGGTACCAATCAGGGAGATTGGTTCTAGTGGTGTCGGCAGCAAGTGGCTGATGAGGGAAGTGGGATCGAGACCATGCCATCTAGAAGTCATATGCAAGTGTTGGCTTAGGGAGAAGAAGGTGTTAGCTAGGCAGAGGGCAGAGACAGGCAGAGAGTGTTCCAGGCTGAGAAGCAGCAGGCAGACAATAAGAGAGGGCATCTCCATGTGCACAGTGGAAGGAGAGGCACGGAGTGGGAGAACAGGGAGGTGGGGCTGGGAGGGAATTGGTACCAGGTCTGGAAGAACCCTTTTCTAGTCACTGATGCCTCTCCTCCCCGTCTTCCAGAGACACAGCTGGGGCAAGACTCCGACTCCAGGCTCCTTTACTATAAATGAGATGTTCATCTCTATGGGCCTCAAGGGTCATCTTGCAATTTGAAATGAAGGGGTGTAAAACCTGAGGGTTCTTTTTTATGTCTGATCCAATACACAGAGAGACGTAGTTTTGCTTTGGGGGGCTCAAGAGCCATGAGGTTATGGTTTTGGATGTTTTCACTGAGAATTAATTGTTGCCGAACTTCAGAGACTTAGAGAGATGGAGGGAGGCTATGCTTTGGCTCCTTATTGCAAGAGGTTTCTTGAGGAGGACCATGTTCTGCCTGTTCGGGTCTCATGAACCAATGTTCCCTCTAGGAATATTTCCCAGATGACCCAAGGATACTGATGCTCTGCAAGTTATTAACATTTTCATAGTGCTAAGTATGGTGTGTGTGTGTGTGTGTGTGTGTGTGTGTGTTAGAGGTGTCCAAAGCTGAGAGTATTAATATTCTTCACTTGTGGGAAGCACCATGGATGTGGTGAAGCTTTCTCCTATGGATTCCTCTGTGCGGAAGGACAATACTATCCTGCCCCACAAGGCGGTGACAAGGATATTGGCCCAGCCTCTGTTATTCATCTGGAGACATCTTCTTTGGAGAGGAGGGAAGTGGCTTTTCCTGGCTGGGGTGACAGACCCTACATCTTTCTGCAATGTGAATAACTGTCATTGTAATCATGCGACTGAAGGACTATTGACCTTTAGCTAGTGATGGAAAGATTATATTTTTGTGAGAGCATTGTAGGGGAATGGCTAAAAAGGGAAAGTTCGGTCAAAAGTGCATTCTTTTCAGGCTCACAATGCACAGGGCTCTAGGCAGAGCGCGGGGCTCACTTCCTCCATGTCCCTTTCTACATTCCGTTCTCACTGCTCACTGACTTTTTTTCTCAGGATGAAACTATAGCTAGCTGAAAACAAAAGTCTGCTCATTCCCAAGTCTCTTGTACCTGGGACTTGATATGAATTTGGCCAATAAATAGAATTCAGTGTAATGCGGACACTGCTCTTCCTAACTTTTTCATGTTCTTCATTCCTTCTTTCTGTCAGAAACCTGGACGTGACAGCTGGACACTAGAGGCAGTTAGGAAAGGCCTAAGGAAATCACAGGGATGTTGGACCTGAAATCTTGGGGCTGCTGGGCCAGTGACAGCAGCGGCAACCCTGAGACTTCGTCTTAGCTGACGACAGCCAATGCTTACCTGTACAAATCACAGCAAACACAGTTCACTACTAATTGCAGACAGACCCATTTCTTTCCAGACAGAGATGCTTCCACAGATGGAGGAAACAGCCATGGAAAATCATTTTTGGAATGGCATCCAGAACATTCTTTCAGGACCTAACTGCAGAGCTCTGTCCACTCTTCCTGAGTGGAAGCCTACACTCAGAGAGTCCTGGATCAGTGAGACCGCATCACACATGGCAAGTGTTGTGCTCTCTCTACATGACCAAGACACAGCCTGGGCATTGCTAATGCCTCTACTTCACTCTGACTTAATCCTAAAGAACTAGTTTGGTTCAGTTATCACATATTGGAAGCCTATGAGACAGTGGTAATATGTCTCGTATAGCTTGATCTCTCTTTTCTCTTGTTATAAGGGATCAAGCCTGGGCTGTAATGTGAGGGGGGAATGAATCCACCAATGCCTCTTGTTGCTTAGTTAATCAATCAGATGATTATTCATAGTGCCCACTGTATACTGGGACTAGGCTCAAATTTTGAGAGATAATGATGAACATTAATGATATTATCTTTGCCTTATGGTTTAGACTCAGGACCATATTATTTAGCTTATTAAATGCTTACAAGTCAGAAATTCTTTTAGATGATTGTAAACCTCATTATATGTAATCTTCGTACACATCTATGTCATTGCATGTTACCAACATTTTCTCTCTTTCTTCCTTCCTCTCTCTCTCTTCCTTCCTTCCTTCCTTTCTTTCTTCCTTCCTTCCTTCTTTTTCTCTTTCTTTTTCTTTTCTTTTTTTTAAAGACAGGCTTTCTCTGTGTAGTTCTGTCTATCCTGGAACTCACTTTGTACACCAGGCTTGCCTTGAACTCCGAGATTCACCTGCCTCTGCCTCCTGAAGGCATGTGCCATCACCACCAGCCTTATTTATTCCATTTAGAAGTAAAAAATATGAGAGGCTTTCTGAGTGCTATAATTCCCAGAAGGTTTTCTACCTGAGTTCTAGGTTATAGTTCTATCCAATCTGAAATCCCCTGTTGGTTATGTGTCTGTGAGGGAATATGTAAACTCACAGACTCCAATACAGGCACAGGAAGTGAGAGGAATCGAGGTGGAAATGGACACTAAAGGGGAGGGAGGTGAAAACAGGCTTCCTTGGATAGTAGGTACCAGGAAGGAAGAGATAGAATTATTCAGATGCATGCTCTATTCAAGTCACAGTAGAGAGGGAGGTGTGCTGGGTATGGTGTGATTGACGTGTACACCCTGTGTTGCCAGACGTAGACCGGGTATCTTCTTGAGGTCAGATTGTGCTATTAATGGCAAAAGCCACGGCTTTTCTGTGGCTTCCACTAGTTCTTGCAGCAGATATGAGCCAGCAGACCAGGGTTGGGGGAACAAGGCATCAAAGATGTGGCATGTGGCAGTCTGGGCAGCCATTTCCTACAAGTGAATATGTTTCCTCTTGGGGGTTATAGGGAGGCTCATAATACTCAAGAAGCCAAGAGAGCTTAATGAGGCTCAAGAAGTGCATACCATCCCAAGATTCACAAGACCTGCTGTGGTGGTTTGATTAAGATGGCCCCATAGGCTCATATATTTGAATTCTAGCTACCAGGGAGTAGAACCATTTGAAGGGATTAGAAGGGTTAGGTGTGGTCTTGTTGGAGGAAGTGTATCACTGAGGGTGGACTTTGAGATTCAAAAGCTCATGCCAGGCCCAATCTCTCTCTCTTTGCCTGTGGATCAGGATGTAGCTCTCAGCTACTGCTCCAGCACCTGCTTGTGTGTGGCTATGCTCCCTGCCTTGTGATAATGGATTAGCCCTCTGAAAGGGTAAGTAAGTCCCCAGTTAAATTCTTGCTCTTTTAAAAGTTGCGTTAGTCATGGTGTCTCTTCACAGCAATGGAACAGTGACTCAGACACCTGGTCTCAAGGTTGTGTAAGTAATAAGACATTAATTCTTAAGGTTGTGTAAGTAATGAGCAAATGCTCAGGGCAAGGAGACCTTCTTTGGTGGAGTTTCTTGGTGGAGAGCTTCATGGATACAGTTTGGCTCATGAAGATAATTCCCAGCAGCCCATTGGTTCACCAGGCTAGACTTGGATGGAATCCTTTCTTTAGTCTATGACTGGTGCACTATCTGAGAAGAATAAATATTTGTTTAGATGTCTTTAGGAAAAGTCACCCAAAATAAGCAAAACCCAGTATTAGATAAGGTCAAAGCAAGAACACTTTTATTACACAGATTCCAAGAAATAACAGATGCCAAGCAAAAGTTGTGTGTTTCCAAATAGTCCAGGCTTGAGAATCGGAGCGAGATGAGACAAGGTCACTGTCTTAGTGTTTCTGTTGCTGAGACAAAACACCATGACCAAAAGCAAGTTGGGGAGGAAAGGGTTTATTTGACTTAGGCTAACACATCACTGTTCATCATTAAAGAAAGTCAGGACAGGAACTCACACAGAGCTGGATCCCAGAGGGAGGAGCTGATGCAGAGGCCGTGGAGGAGTGCTGCTTACTGGCTTGCTCCTAATGACTTTCTCAACCTTCCTTACAGAACCCAGGATTAACAGCCCAGGGATGGCACCACCCACAACTGGCTGTGCCCTCCCCCATCAATCACTAATTAAGAAAACGCCTTACAGCTGGATCTAGTGGAGGCATTTTCTCAACTGAGGTTCCGTCCTTGCAGATAACTCTAGTTTGTGTCCAGTTGGCATAAGCTAACCAGTGCAGTCACACAAGACAGAACTTGGGCTGTCTGATACTGAACAGCAGGGAAGTCTTCCCCAAACAGCATCATGTCTGAGAGTTCTATTCCATACGTTTGTGGAACTTGGTCTCCTGCTTCTGGTGCTCTTTGCAAAAAAAAAAAAAAAATGGCCCACACATTCTTTATATTGTCTCAAAGGCTCGTATTTTATGTGTTCTTTCTAGAGCATATTTAAACTTTAAGGTGATTTGAGCTTGGGCTGTCTGGCTCTTATTTTATGCAGGAAGAGACTTTGTTGAAGTCTTCAGAAGCCTTTTCAAAACAGAAATCTAGAAGGTGTCTTCCATTCTGTGGTGGTGGGGGGTCATGTGACCAATGACTTAAATCTACAAGCTCAAAGACTGCCATAAACACCCTCCTGGGAACAGTTTTCTTCTGAGAGCATTTCACTATTCTTGATGAAGGTCATACCTGCAGCCTCACCCGAGGTGGGGAATGATCCAGTTGACCCTGTCTATTTAGCATCGACACCACAACAGAATCCAAAGATGCAACCAATCACTCAGGTACAAGCATATCTTTATCTGTTTTGTGACTGGTTGATCAGGAGCAAGGATATTTGCCCTTCGCCTTTCTAGAAAAGAGCCCATC
This sequence comes from Myodes glareolus, assembly GCF_982192425.1. NCBI lineage: Eukaryota > Metazoa > Chordata > Mammalia > Rodentia > Cricetidae > Myodes > Myodes glareolus. Next base: position 10,673,497 of record NC_142051.1, on the reverse strand, counting down.
TGCCATGATGTTTTGGTGATAGGAGTCATCCTTGAAAATAGCAGCTGTGTTACTCCAAACGGAGTATTTGGAAGAGAAAGAGTGATTTTACATTGCCTGTGGTCCTTTGAACATGAGGAAGACTTTTTAAAATCATGTTAAACCTTTAAAAACTCAAGTTGAAAAATTAGCCATGGTTTTCTTTCTCCCAAAGAGTGTTAGGAAACAGAGTGCTGCACCTTCAAGTTTGCTATTCATCTTCTGTTTTTCAGAGAGCCTCCATAGGTGACAAAGAACAACCTCCTGGCTCTCCTTCATTTCTGTAGATGATCACTGAGATCTTATTCTCACAGGTTTCCATCCTGTTCAGATGTAGTTATCATTTATCTCCAGATGTTTTGAGATAATGGCTTTCTATTTCTCATTTTTATTCTTTCAATAACACTTCCTCTAATTCTTGTATAATTAAACAAATTAAATCACATCTTTCCTCAGACTTCCTTTTTAGTTTAAGTCTTTGCTATCTCTTTTCAATGCCTTCTTAATGATACAGAAATTTTAGATGTAATTCAGGCCAAATCCCCATAACATTAAAGCACACACAACTATTTCAAGGACACAGGAAGTTCTTATGAGTTATTTAAAAATGTACTTTCATGTTCTTGGTTTCTACTTAAAACTGCTTAAAATATAAGCTTCCATTTTTCTTAAATCTTGAAAAATGCAGACTCGATACTATTTAAATACTTAGATGTTTACTTCTATCAGAAGTAAAATGTTGAGTAATTTGAAAAACTTTAAAGCATCTATCTACTTCTTGTGTTCAAGTTCTTTTATATTCAAGATGAGTTAGTTCTGCCTATGTTGTTGTGGGAGGTTTGAGGTACTACATCAGTGTTCATTGGGATAAAAGTTGCAGTTTGAATCTTTGGATATATTGTTTTATTACAACATGCCGATAGGTTGTGTGGAAGTTTTCTTAAGAAAGGCTTCTCAGGAGAAGGTTTTATTGAATGCATCATGCATTTGCTAAGCACAAGCTTGGGTAAGAGAATCAAAGATGAATGAAATTGCGTCTTTCCCCTCAAGTTGCTTGTAAGAGGCATACACCAGAGTAAGAGATGAGTTGTGGGAGAATGTGAACTGGGAAGAGTAATAGTAACTGAGAAAAGTTGTGGGCAGTGGAGTCTAAAGAGCTGGTAGACAGCCTTGCTGGGCAAGGAACGTGATGGCTAATCTTATTTTCAACTGGGCTGGGTTTGAAATCACCTCAGAAGTGTAATTCTGGGCATGCCTGTAAAGACCTTCGCCGATGGGTCTAACCAGGAAGAGAAGACCCACCCTGAATTTGAGCAGCCCCAGCCCATCAACTTTGACCCCAAACTGAATGAAAAGGGAAAAGGGAGGATGTCCCGCGCTCGGCCTCACCAGCAAGAACGACGCGGGGCACTTAGGATTCTTCTGCAGTAAAGCTTTAATGCGTCTTGAGAGGGAGAGTATCAGCTTCCAAAGCGGAGACCCAGAATGAGGGGAACCCAGCCCTTATAAAGGAAACAGTCCTCGCTTCTGACGTGTCACTCTTGGATTGGTCCGCTGCCCATTATCCCAGATGATGCCTCGGAAGTAGGCAGGGACGCAGCGGTAGAGAGTTATCAAGCACACGCGCTGGGACTAAAGGCATGTACCGCCACACCTTGAGGTCACAGAGGTCAATCTCTACCTTTGTTCCTTGAAGCAATGGAGAATGTGGTTGCGGCCCTCCACAGGAGGAAGCCAGCATTTCCATTTGTCAGCTTCCTGCCTGGTCCTGATGTTATGCCTGTCCCCACCATGAGGCACTGCAGTTCTGAACCATGGCTCTTCTTCCCATGTTCTAATTTCTGTTAGGCATTTGCAAGCAAATGGAAGGCAAGGACCAGGGCTTTATTTCGCATCATGACTCTATTGGGTGGAGGTCATGTGGGGAAATCTTTACATTAGGGCGCTATTGGGAAAGTCATGTGCGGAAGTCTTCACATCAGGGCCCTTTTGGGAAGGTCATGTGGGGAAGTCTTCACATCAGGGCCCTATTGGGAAGGTCATGTGGGGAAGTCTTTGAATCAGGGCCCTATTGGGAAGATCATGTGGAGAAGTCTTTACACCAAGACTCTATTGGGTGGAGGTCATGTGGGAAAGTCTTTGAATCAGGTACGATGGGGGTAATGCTCAAAGGGAGAGTGGGCGTTTGGTTAAGATGAAGTGCTATGGTCTAAATCTGCTACCCTGAAGTTCATATATTGGAAACTTAAATATGCAAAACTATGTGCTAAGGGTCATTTGGAGGTGGGAGGATAATTCTTACCTCCAAATAATCTTAAGATTAGATGGTGTGGGACTGTGACACCATGATATTAGTCATTTTAAAGGTGAGAGAGACTCCAGTTACCACATTGACTCTTTGTTGAAGCATGCAATGGCACTAACCATAGACCCTAGTGAATGTCGCCATATATATCTTGAACTTCTCAGCCTCTAGAACTGTGAGCTAAATGAGCCTCCATTCTCTATAAACTCAGGTGTTTTTTTATTTTAATAGCAAGATGAAATGGATTAAGTCAAGGGTGGAGCCAAGTATTCCAGTTAGAGGAAAAACCACAGTCATTGACCATTTTGTGTGCAGAGGGGTGAGAGACACAGCCAGGAGCTTGTTAGCACCATCCCATCTGGTGATAAAAACAATCAACAGCACCCGTGAAGGCTGCTACATTAAATAATGCACCACAGATATGTTCATATCCCAAGCTCCAGAACTTAGAAATATTGTCAGATGAAGTGGAATATCACCTTAGATGTAAAAAAAGTGATTAGATTAAGGATTCTAAGAGAGTAACCTGGCTATCTCCATGGATCCTAAGTATAATCACATGTCCCAAGGGAGAGGCGGGCGAGATTTGGTGTAGGGGACAGAGCAGAAAAAGATCTGAAGATATTCCTTGTTAACACTGAAGACAGAAGAAGGGGCATGAGCCAAGAAACCCAGCTCCAGAAATACACTGCAAAAAGCAAGGAGTGGATTTCTTCTAGAGGGTCCATTGTGAGCAGCCCGCCAGCACCTTGACTTTAACTCAGTGAAACTAATTTCAGGTTTGTGGCCTTTGTTCCACTGCAAGAGGGAGCAGACATGCTCACTAAATACTTAATCAATGACCTACAATGTTCAAGACACTGATACTCTGACTTTCCTCTTGATGTGAGAGAACAAAAAACAAGACATTTCAATAAAGGCAACATGTCCGAATTCCAAGGGCTATCATGGAAGAAAGGGTTAGAAAGATTGTAAGAACAAAATACAGCCTGTAGTGAGATAGTACTTGTTGGGCGTGGCAGAACTCTGGCACACATAGCTCGCAGTCCCTGGAACTGCTTGCAGAAGATCTGCACAAGATCAAGCCAACCAAAGTCCCAGTATGACTGAGGGAGAGGCTCGTGAAGCCCAACCCCTACTGAGGAGCTGTTGTCAAATGTTGGCTTCTTGGGGTGGGAGAGTTCGTTTTCTCAGGGTTTTGGCCCCAGAGGTCTACTCATATTCTGTAGGTTGTCCTATACTCATGCATATACAAGCAATGCTCAGTAGACTCAGTGGGTTTAAAAGGAGAGAGTACATGGAGTTGGGAGGGAAAAGTGATGGGAGGGATAGGGGAGAACATGGAGTGGAGGGGAGGGGAGGTGGATCTGATCAAAACATATTTTTGTATGTTTGTATAAAATTCTAAATAAAAAAATAAAAAGTCAGGTTTTTTTTTAAAAGAAAAACAGTTATTCCTTAGGTCAGTTCAGTGAGAGAGGAAACTTTTGAACCAGTTGATCAGATTAAGAAAGACCATACAGAAGAGGGGATGATGAAAATGGGGCAAAAAAGGAGTAAAAATTGTAGGTAGAAGTGTTTGCATGAACCAAAGAGAATGACTTAGAGAAAGAAAGTGTGCTTGAGGAATAAGGAATAGTCTCCTCACATCTGTAACAGGAAACACCCAAGTTTGGCTGGAAGGGAACCTTGGGACGGACGTAGGAAGCTTTAGGTGGCTGTAGGCATCACTGTTTCTACTTTTTCCTGGCTGATCGAGCACCAGGAAGGACATTTGCATCTTCAGTTTCCATCTGAAATATCTGGTTAGTTACAGCTTTTGATGGAGGCCATGAACATTGCTTATTAAGATAAATGCTGTCTGAAAGAGTTTGCCCAGCTTTTCAGCAGTGGGAAATTGCTCCAGTTGTTCCAAGAGTCTCTTCTTCTGCTGGGCTTACTTTATGTTCTATGGTAGCTTAAATCATACTTCAAATTCTTAAAACGTGCTTCTGAAACTCCAAACTTGGAAATTAAAAATCTATCTAAGGGCAAACAGATTTTCCCCTGGAATTAAAGCAGCAACCTGCTGACGCTGGCTTGAGATGGGGTCTCCTTAAAAACACAGCGCTTGATAAACTGGGCTAGCATACGGGTTGTGAACCTCCTTTCAGGGCAACTGAAACGTTCTAATGCAGTACAGACACGAGGAATTACATGAGCAAGAAAAGACGGCCTGTATGATAGCTCAGATACAGACGCTTGAAGTCAAGTCTGGTGACTTGAGTTCAATTCGAAGAATCCATGCGGTGGAAGAGAACTGACTTCCACAAGTCATCCTCTGACCTCTACACACATACCACGATGTGTGCAGACACGCAGGCACACTGACACACACACACACACACACACACACACACACACACACACACACACACACACAGTCAAATAAATAAATAAATGAAAGTGAGAAAAAAAATCATTAAATGAATTTTTAAAAAGCCTGATACATATATAGGAAATAATGGTACCCTGAGAAGAACTGCAATTAGGAATTAATAGGGAGGGGAACCCTTTACTACCAGAATGAAATATTAAGATGTTTTATTTAAGAATATTTCCCCTGCCCACCATTTTGTTCATGGAATTTGTTTGCAGCCGCCATGATTCAGAAAATATTTTTCTGAGCATTTCCTCCATGCCAAATACTGGACTATTGCTAGACCGTGTGTGTGTGTGTGTGTGTGTGTGTGTGTGTGTATGTGTGTGTATGTGTGAGTGTATATGTATGTGTGTGTGCATGTGTGTATGTGTTAGTATATATGTATGTGTGTGTATGTGTGTATGTGTGTGTATGTGTGTATGTGTGTATGTGTGTGTATGTTTGAGTATAAGTGTATATGTATGTGTTTGTGCACATGTGTGTATATGTATGTATGTGTTTGTGTGTGCATATGTGTGTATGTGTAGGTCAGGGAACAGATTTGGGGAGTCATCTCTTTCATTCTAACATGTGGGTATTGGAGATAGAATTCAAGTTATGGGGCTTGGATGGTGACAAGTGTCCTTACCTGTTGAGCTGTCTCCGGGCCTGAAGGACACCTTCTCATTCCTGCTGTAAGGTGATTGATGTCTTGAGCAGAAGTCGCGTGGTCACACTGCAGATCCTCTGGCACAAAGATCTGGGTGTCCTTCTCAGAGAGTGTTGCCTTCACTTGCCCTGACTCAGCAGTGGAGTTCCTCCAGCAAACCTTGCCCGCGAAGGTGGAGAACTGGAAGGAGATGCAGAGGCCTGGGGATCACAGGTCCACTGGTGCCCCTTCCCAGCTCTGCCTTCTCCTTCCCGCATTTCATCAGGTCTGGCACTTTATGGGCCTGATCATACAAACGAGACAACAGAAAGACCATGTGCTCTCTTCCAGACAATAGTCAATCGGGTGTTGCTTTATGACTAACTTGAATGGGAAAAAATAAGCATGTCTCAAAAGCATTAGAAATCACATGTGAACCATGATTAATAAAAGCTTGAGACAGAAATTGGGGTTCAACCTGAAGATCCAAACAGCAAAGCAGCCAGCCACTGACTCTTACTTTGACCTCAGTCTGAAAATGGCAACCCTGCCTCCAGAAAACCTCAGAATAAAACTGAGCCTGGGAGCTGTCTCCTCCTGTTTTATATTCCTCTCTAGTTCTGGGATTAAGGTTGTGCACCACTACCACCTGGTTTCTATGACAAGCTAGTGTGGCTACTGGGATTAAACGTGTGTGTCATTGCTGCCTGGTCTATAAGGCTGGCCAATGTGTCTGTTTTATTTTTCTGATCCTTAGGCAAGTTTTATTTTTTAAAATACAAGTGAAATTCCACTACACAATGCAGGAAATTCGTGACAAAAACCATCACCATCACAAACAACAACAAAAAGAAAGAAAAAAGAAAAAAAGAAGAAAATAAGCATATATTAAATGGAAGTTTTTAAAGACACCCCTTTAGTCAGGGTTCAAGATAAAGGAAGAAAAATTCATGTACAGAAAAAGATTATTTCCTTTCCTAAGAACCCCTCCCTCACATGTTAAAGTTTATTCCAAAGAGCACAGGGCATTCATTTGTGTGAATAATGATTTTCAGGCAGGAGATCTTTCTCCCAGAGCCAGTCTCTCAGCAAGGGCTCCTATCAGCCACCCGAATGATCCTCAGGGCAGAGCATGCTCTAGTTACCTCATTTTCACAGGGAAATGCCTCACGCCTGTTTCCTGGGAGTGTTCAAGGTCGCCGTAGCCATTCCCACTAAGGAAATCTGTCCATCTAAATGTCTGCTAAACACAAGGACAATTGTGGCAAGGAGGCCCTGGATCCTGTGACAGACTTTGGGCTGACTATCTACAGATGCCTTTGTAACGACAGAAAAGATGCTGACTTCTAGTTATTTAACTATTCTCTTTCCTCTTCCCTAAGAAGTTACTTGGGGTCAGTTATTGAAAGTCCAAATTTCCCTTTCAGTACCAAAAAGCCCCAAATCAAGATTCGATTATGGCTTGCCACTCAGCTTCATCTGTGAGTGTACTCTGTCAGCACGGACACTGATTGCATCAGCAGGGACTTCGCTGGCTCACGGAGTGGATATTCTGTGTATATTTGTGTGTGCAGATCTTTAGGCCACTCAGAACACCAGGCATGTGGATCATAGGCAGGGATTTAGGACATTCTTAAGAATGCACAGAATGACCATAGGGGTTGAGCTTCCAGTGTTGACTTGACTACAACGGAAAAAAAATAACAGAGGCTTCAAGAAGACAGGTGCTCTATCTTTTGTGTTGCAGCAGGGGTGGGCTGGAAGCCAGGTCTGATGGGTAGTGCCATTACCAGGGTTTTGCCAAAGGCTATTGTGGTCTTCTATGTCTGCAGAAGGAGGCATTGCTTTTCTTCACGGAAACTGGCATGAATGGAAGCCTGGGCTTCCTGTCTTCCAAGAGACTGCTATTCTTCATCCATAGAAACTGGCATGAATGGAAGCCTGGGCTTCCTGTCTTCCGAGTGACTCCTAAGGATGCAGGGCACAGCAAGGCAGCAGCACCCGCTGCCACCAGTGAGTTTGCCGTCACTTATTTATTTTCCTACCACTTTAGATAAATTGTGAACTTATTAAATACATGGTGACAAGTTAATTAATGAAGCTCAGCAAGACATGGGGCCAAATTAGCACTCTTAGGCTAAATGGGGTTCAAAGCTCTAATTACTCGAATTTCGAAGTTGTAATGAAACTACTGACACGTGTAAACCTTTAAATTGTGTCATTAATTATATTACACGATGATTTTAGGAACCTTCATAATCTTTTTTAATCATAACTAGAACGATACAAAGACTTTTAATAAGTGCAGAGGTTAAATTTTGATAACTGAATGCTTTGGACATAAAGGGCACATTTCAGGGTATAATTTAAATCTTTAGAGGCCCATCTGCTTTATAAGTTTTGTCATGAGTTTCCTAACCAAACCTAAGTCCTGTGACCAATGAGGCCCAATCAGCTAAAAGAACACTTCAAAAATGTCTGAGTTTTCTGTCCTGCCCTGTTCCCACAGTTGTTAAGTCCCAAAGAAATCACACAGAGCTCTACATTAACTATAAACTGATTGACCCATTAGCTCAGGCTTCTTATTAACTCTTATATTAACCCATTATTCTTTTCTATGTTAGCCATGTGGCTTGGTACCTTTTTCAGTGAGGCAGTTACATCTTGCTAGCTCTGTGGCCAGGTCAGGACTGCAGAAGGAACTTCCTTCTTCCCAGAATTCTCCTGTTCTGGTCGTTCACCTCTATTTCCTGTCTGGTTGTCCTGCCTGTACTTTCTGCCTGGCTACTGGTCAATCAGCATTTATTTAAAATATAATTGACAAAATACAGACCATTGTCCCACACCACAGACCCACAGACACATAAAGGTTTGTGGTCACGGACTCTGAGATTTTGGCACGTTTGTCTGGGATGAGTCTTAGAAATGTATATGTTCTTTATTTTAAAATTATTTGTTTATTATTATTGTCTTTTAAGATCTTGTGTATGTGTGGGTATTTTGTCTGCCTGAATATCTCTGTACCGTGTAAGCACAGTACCCTTGGAAGCCAGAAGAGGGTGTCAGATCCTTTGAACCTAAAGTTTCAGATGGCTGTGAGTTGCCATGTGGGTTCTGGGAATCAACCCTGCATCCTCTCGAAGAGCAACTAGTACTTTTAATCACTGAGCCATCTCCTTCCAGATCCAAGTGACACACACACACACACACACACACACACACACACACACCACATACAGACATACACTCAAGCCTTACAAACACTAGGAATCTCTTGCTTAGATAACTCACTCAGGATTAAAGGGTTATGGAAGAACAGTGCTTGACTGCTTTGAAATGTTATGGGTTTCTGGGAAGTACTTTAGGTAATTTTCTTTTGTATTAAAGACATACAAACCAACCTATCTTGATATTAGTATTTTGGCAAAAGAAATTATTCTTACCTTTTAGTCATTTCCAAGAATTTAATGACTAAATACATTGCTTAGAAAATTCACCTCATGCTTAAAGGTTTAGGGTCTTGCGTCCTTAGCATCTAAATATATTTTAGAGCAAAGTCTTTCAAATTGTTGTACTAACACTGTCATTTTCTCTAAACCGAGTGTTTTAAGAACCTGAAGAAAAGCGATGTTTGCTTAAGGAGATGGGAATGTACTGTTATAGGCTTGTTAATCTTTCAAGGTGGTGTTTCAATGAAGAGTTAATCTTCATGCTGGGCTGAGAAACCCTGCCTGGGGGGGGGGGGCGTCTCTGCCACTCATGGCAAAAGAGTCTGGGCAACTTTCCAGGTGCTGCCCACATTCTTAAACCAATGAGAAAGGTACAAAACATTTTCCAGCTTTTTCTTCGGAGGTGAGCTGGACATGTTGCCATGGAGATTGACCTTCTCCAGCAAGGATACGTTTGCCATTTGACCCCCAAGTAATAAATCAGTGACCTGACTCTGGCCATGGGGCAGCAGGCTGGTTCTCCTGAAGCATCGCCATCAGTTTACTTAACTCTGCCTGCTTTGAACAGGTCTCTCTCTCTCTCTCTCTCTCTCTCTCTCTCTCTCTCTCTCTCTCTCTCTCTCTCCCTGAAACAGTGCCATGGCATCTTTGAGAACGTGACTCACCTATACCAACAGCCCACAGAACTGCAAGTGACTTCAGCTGGAGGATTAATAGCCTTTGCAAACCCGGGACACCGTTTCTTTCCTTCCTTTCACAAGTGTCATGATTCATTTTCGGTAAACAAAGAAAGGATTTACCAGGCTGTGGTTCTGTCTCCTCTGAATGCACTTCCTTCAATTCCCAGGAAAGGCGTTGTGCATTTCAAACAGTCGTCTTCCTTCTGTAATCCACTTTCTTTCTTCCAAGCATGCAAAGATATATAATTTAGTTTTCACTCAAATCCAAATGAGATGACTTTCAAAGACCATTCGAGCCCTCGTGTTTGTCCTTTGCAAGAACACGCAACCGTGATCCTCAGGTTTTGAAATGCAGCCAGAGATGGTGTCACTGTTGGAATGCAAAGGAAAATGTACTTTACAGTGGCATTGTGTCACTCCTGACATTGACAGGTCCCATAGTCACCAGAGGGGAGAAAATTAAAATATCTTACCTGTCTGCACAATATCCTTGGTGTTATACAACAATAAAATATTCAGTAGTCTCTAAGTTTACTGCTAGACCCGACAGACCAAGTTGAAACTGGTTGAAGAACACGTCCAGTCTATCCTGTTCCTTCAGATTAGCTTTCTGTCATAACACCAGTGTTCAGTAGGGCTCATGTTGACTCAATTATAAAGTCAACTCAAAGGCATTAGCACTAGATTGCTTTCCCAAGTCTGAAATACTTTTAACTGTTGACAAAGGGTTCAGTCTCATTACACTGAGTTCCAGAGGAATACTACAGTAATATAAAATATGGTAATAGAAAACAGAACTATGGTTTTGTTTGGTCGTTTGTATGATCCCAGAAAATCACTATTGCTTTCTGGAATTATCTGAAAAAATGACTCAAAATGAGTGGTTTGTAGGCAAGTTAGAATCACAGAGGCAGCTGATATGTACATATTCAAGTATTTATTAGATTTATCAGAAACAGGTTGCAGAGAGCCTATAGTTTTTGACACAAAATGTCTTAGATTAAAAAAGAAATAGCCCAACTGAAATGTCATAGAAGTTCAGATTTTGATAATAAATCTAAAAAGTTTATTAACAAATGAACCTACTGTTGTACACGACAAAGCTTCACGTTCTCGCCCTGCCTTGGCCCAGTGTTCTTCCCTTGTATAAGTAAATTCTCTGAGCAGAAACCCAAAGTCAACTTAGAAAAAGAAAAAACACGGGAATATTTTTAGTCAAATGTTTCCAGTTCAAAGTGTAGAAGATGGCAGTTCTCTCCCCCTCTCTCCCCGTTTTATTCAGACTGTTAGAAAACCCAGCCACACGGAACACCAGGTCCTTAGAAGGGCTGTGAGCTGGGGAGGGAGTGCAACCAGCCCCATTACTGCCCATTATCCCAGGCAGATTGACTGTTACCACACCTTCCCCAGAGTCCCCTTTCCTATCCAGTGTGGCTTAAGTCACGTGTGTCCTATGTCCCTCTGTCACACAGGCTAGTATACATATTAACTGAACATGTTTCCTTGAGGTACAGGACTTCCACTTGGGAATCTTTAAGAATGGATGCCTTGCATTGTTGGGGCCAAAGGGTCTTCTTTTGGGTTTCTAATCAACTAAATGTCTTTCTCTGTAATCTTCCTTTCCCCTTTCCCTCAAACCCAACAGAATGGACCCTCAGGAGATAAGATAGATTAATAAGAAAAATACAAACAGAATTTCATTAACATGCATGCCTCATGTACACGTAGGAGATATCCTGTGAAAACCAGTAAACCTCAGACTGTGACTTCCCATTAGGTCTGTGACAATTGCTGATGTCATACGGAGAGGAGGAGGCTTTTCTACAACAGGAAGAGCACAGCACATAGTAAGGTTTGTGAAGCAGAGTTGAGTGACTTCTCAAGGGATAACTGACGAGTTATTCAAGACTTATAAGGCAGAATTGGGCCGTTATGAATGCTAACCAGGAGAGAACCAGGTCCTGAGACAGGTTCCTTTATTCTAATCATGAACTGTAGAGAGCAGTTGGAAATTTTGCTGCTGAACTTGGAGATTTGGGAGCATTTTCATGATGATCATGTGGGGTAGGGGAAGAGAAATCATTTACACTGCGTGTAGATGTGAGGGGTAGAATTATATGGAGCAGGGAAAGTTCTGAGCTTTGTGGACAATCCATCATGAGAATGTTTTGGGCTGTTTCAGAATCAATGGGAGTTAACAGCCAAGAAAGGCTGCTTATAAGTTGATGCCTCCTAATTGACTACCTGGAATTATACGTCAAAAATGCAGCATATAATCTGGAATGAGGACTAGGCTCCAGAAGTTAAACTGAGTACCTCCCCATCTGCCTTCTCTTCCATTTTCTGGTCCTTGTGATTAGATTATGGACATCCCTGAATTTTTCTTTTATCAGCTTGTTTATACTAATAGAGTAGGCATGGAGAGGGAATTCTTTACTTTGCAGTTTTCCTGTATCCACTTATTGACATAGGTCTGAGTCCATCAGGAGGAATTGTGGGAAAGTGCACAGTTTTGTTTTCTTCCACAGAGTTCTGCAAGTAGTCACGGAGCAGAATGGGTTTCATTTCTTTCTGCTCAGCAAGGACCAGGTATTTTGACTTTCGTTCATCATGCTTCAAGTTGCATGATTCATGAATTCGCTCATCTTTCCTGTGCCTACACTTTAACCAGGGATGTGAGCTGTTAGCATATACACATTTCTATATTGGCATTTTAGTTAGTCTCATTTATTGAGTTGAGGGTAATGCAGAGGGAAAGAAAGGTTTTGCTCTGTGTCTCCTGGGCTCATCGACAATAGAAAGAGCTGGAAGAAAAGGCTTGGTCATTTGTCAGTGGCCAGGGGCATCTTCTCGGGGGGACTTCCCTGATCATCCAGAGAGGTTAAGAAACTTGCATACTTTTCTCTGTACCAAAGGGGGAAAACATTGGTAGTTTTGAGTGAATGAGTTTCAGGGGACAGGCAATGGTTTGTAAATGATTATTGTTGGAAGTCAAATGGACCAAGAGGAGACAAGGTAACTTGTGAGAAAGCATGTCAGAGTGTGACCACCATACTGAGTCTTTATTCCCAGAGTAGGACTTTCTAAGTTGAGAAAGAACAGAAATTTACTTTCCACGGGGATTGGAGATCAACATTAAGGTACAAGGACCTGGTAAATATTATTGCTGTGTTCTCATTTGGTGAAAGCTGAAAAGTAAGTAGGCATGAATATTGAAGCTTCACACAATCAGGGAGCAAAAGAGAAAGAACTCACTGTTATGAAATAAAACACTCTGTCCCCGTTAACATATGGCTTTTCCTAGTTAACACAGTCCCACGGAGAACACTAAAGACAGTCGTAGTCTTCTTATGGGTTTAGGTGGGTAACGATACTTTAGAGCAAAGCCCCTTCCTGGACCTCTAGTAGAACAAATGAAGCTTAAAGATCTGAATTTTTTCCCTTCTGTTTCAATACAGGATTTCTCTGTGTAACAGTCCTAGGTGTCCTGGAACTAACTCTTTTTTTTCTTGAATTTATTTTATTGTGTTATATATTTTTTTTCCACTCCGTTCTACCTTCTCCCATGATCCCTATGCTCCCAATTTCCTCAGGAGATTTTGTCTTTTTCTACTTCCCTACAGATCAGGTCGATGTAAGTCTCTCTTAGGGTCCTCTTTGTTTTCTAGATTCTTGGGGATTTTGAAGTGTAGACTGGTTTTTCTTTGCTTTATGTCTGAAAGTCACTGATGAGAGAGTACATGTGATATTTGTCTTTCTGGGTCTGGGCTACCTCACTCAAAATGATGTTTTCCAGACCCATCCTGCAAATTTGCCTGCAAATTTCAAGATGTCATTACTTTTTTTCTCCTGTGTAGTACTCCATTGTGTAAATATACCACATTTTCCTTGTCCATTCTTCGGTCGAGGGGCATTTAGCTTGTTTCCAGGTTCTGACTATAACAAACAATACTGATATGAACATAGCTGAGCACATGTCCTTGTGGTATGATTATCATTTGTGCATATACCCAAAAGTGGTATTGCTGGGTCTTGAGGAAGGTTGTTTCTTAATTTTTTGAGACATCGACATACTAACATCCAAAAGCAGCTGTACCAGTTTGCATTCCCACCAGCAATACAGGAGTGTTCCCATTACCCCATATTCTCTCCAGCATAAGTTGTCATTAGTGTTTTTGATCTTGGTCATTCTTAGAGGTGTAAGATGGAATCTCAGAGTTGTTTTGATTTGCATTTCTCTGATGACTAAGGATGTTGAGCATTTCCTTATGTGTCTTTCAGCCATTTTAGATTCATCTGTTGAGAGTTTTCTGTTTAGGTCTGTACCCCATTTTTTACTGGATTTTTTGTTCTTTTGATGACCAATTTCTTGACTAAGTTCTTTGTATATTTTGGAGATCAGCCCTCTGTCTGATATGGGATTGTTGAAGATTTTATCCTATTCTGTAGGCTGTTGTTTTGTCTTGTTGACTGTGTCATTTGCTTTACAGAAGCTTCTTAGTTTCAGGAGATCTCATTTATTAATTGTTTCTCTCAGTGTCTGTGCTGCTGGGGTTATATTTAGGAAGTGGTCTCCTGTGCCAAAACATTCAAGTGTACTTCCCACTTTCTCTTCTATGAGGTTCAGTGTGGTTGTTTTTATATTAAGGTCTTTGATCCATTTGGACTTGAGTTTTGTGCATGGTGATTTTCATTCTCCTACATGGTGATATCCAGTTATGCCAGCACCACTTGTTAAATATGCTTTCTTTTTTCCATTTTATATTTTTTTGCTTCTTTGTTAAAAGTCAGGTGTTCATAGATGTGTGGATTGATATCTGGGTCATCAATTTGGTTCCATTGGTCCTCCTGTTCGTTTTTATGCCAGTACCAGGCTGTTTTCAGTACTGTAGCTCTGTAGTAGAGTTTGAAGTCAGGGATTGTGATGCCTCCAGAAGTTCCTTTATTGTACAGGATTGTTTTGATTATCTTGAAGTTTTTGCTTTTCCATGTGAAGCTGAGAGTTGTTCTTTTGAAGTCTATGAAGAATTTTTCTGAGATTTTGAAGGACATTGGATTTAATATATAGATTGCTTTTGGTAAGATTGCCATTTTTACTATGTTAAATCTACCTACCCAAGAGCATGGGAGATCTTTCCATTTTCTGGTGTCTTCTTCAATTTCTTTCTTCAAAGATTTAAAGTTCTTGTCATACATGTCTTCTACTTGTTTGATTAGAGTTACTCCAAGATATTTTATGTTATTTGTGGCTATTGTGAAGAGTGATGTTTCTCTAATTTCTTCCTCAGCCCATTTATCATCCGTGTAAAGGAGGGCTACTGATACTTTTGAGTTAATCTTGTATCCTGCTGAAGGTGTTTATGAGTTAAAGAAGTTCCTTGGTAAATTTTTTGGGGTCATTTATGTAAACTATCATATCATGAGCAAATAGTGAGAGTCTGACTTTTTTTTTCTTATTTGTGTTCTTTTGATCTCTTATTGCTCTAGCTAGAACCTCAAGAACTCTATTTAATAGATATGGAAAGAGTGGACAACCTTATTTTGTTCCTGATTTTAGTGGGATTGCTTTGAGTTTCTCTCCATTTAGTTTGATGTTGACTGTTGGTTTGCTATATAATGCTTTTATTATGTTTATGTATGTTTCTTGCATCCCTGCTCTCTATAAGACCTTTATCATGAAAGAATGCCATATTTTGTCAAAGACTTTTGCAGCATCTAGTGAGATGATCATGTAGGTTTTTTTCTTTTTCTTTTTAGTTTATTTATATGGTGGATTACATTGACAGATTTTTGTATGTTGAACCATCCTTTCATCTCTGGGATGAAGCTGACTTCATCATGGTGGATGATGGTTCTGATGTGTTCTTGGTTTTGGTTTGCCAGTATTTTAGTAAGTAATTTTGCATCAATGTTCATGAGTGATATTGGTTTGTAATTCTCTTTCTTAGTAATGTCTTTGTGTGATTTGGGTATCAGGGTAATTGTAGCCTCATATGAACTGTTTGGCAATGTTCCTTCTGCTTCTATTTTGTGGAATAATTTGAGGAGTATTGGTATTAACTCTTCTTTGTAAATATTGTAGAATTCTGAGCTGAAACCATCTGGTCCTGGGCTCTTTTTGGGTGGGAGACTTTTCGATGACTGCTTTTATTTCTTTAGCAGTTATAGGCCTATTTAATTTGCTTATCCGGTCTTGATTTAATTGGTAATCCAGAAAATTGTCCATTTCCTTTAAGTCTTCCAATATTGTGGCATACACATTTTCAAAATATGACCCAATGATTCCACTCCCCTGTGTCTGTTGTTATGCCCCCCTTTTCATTTCTGAGTTTGTTAATTTGGATATTTTCTTTCTGCCTTTTGGTTAGTTTGAATAAAAGTTTGTCTGTTTTGTTCATTTTCTCAAAGAACTAACTCTTTCTCTTGTTGATTCTTTGTATTGTTTTCTTTATTTCTATTTTGTTGATTTCAGCTCTCAATTTGATTATTTGCTGCTGTCTAGTCCTTCTGGGTAAGTTTGTTTCTTTTTGTTCTAGAGTTTTCAGGTGTTCTGTTAACTCACTAGTGTGGGACTTTTTGAGGTTCTTTAGGTAGGCATTTAATGCTATGAACTTTCCTCTTAACACTGTGTCCTATGAATTTGGGTATGTTGTGTGATCATTTTCATTGAATTTTAGGAAGTCTTTAATTTCTTCATTGATCCATTGATGATTCAGGTAAGCATTGTTTAATTTTCATGTGTTTCTGAAATTAGTGTTGCTGTTGAATTTTAATTTTAAGCCATGGTGATCTGATAAGATATATAGGATTGTTTCAATTTTTCGTATTTGTTGAGGTTTGCTTTGTTACCTAATATGTGGTCAGTTTTTGAGAAGGTTCCAGGAGGTGCTGAGAAGAAGGTATATTCTTTTTTTGTTTGGATAGAATGTTCTATAGATGTCTGTTAAGTCCATTTGAGTCATAACATCTGTTAGTTCGATTATTTCTCTGTTAATTTTCTGTCTGGCAGAGCTGTCCAGTGGTGAGGGTGGGATGTTGAAGTCTCCCACTAATGTGTGTGTGGTTTAATGTATTTTAATTAAATTTTAATTAAATTTAATGTAATTTAAGCTTAGAAGTGTTTCTTTTACATATGAGGGTGCCCTTGTGTTTGGAGCATAGACATTCAATATTGAGATTTCTTCTTGATGGTTTTTTTTCCCCATGACTAATATGAAATGTCCCTCTTTGTTTCTTTGGATTGATTTTAGTTTGAAGACTCAGCAGAGGTCACTGGCTCAGGGCTTTTTTGGTGGAGGTTGCTGGTTAGGGCCTGTGCCCATGGATGTCCTTGGTTGGAGCCTGCTCCTGCCAAGGTCCCTGGCTTGGACTAGGTCCTGCAGAGGTCTCTGGCTTAGGTCTGTTCCCTGGGCGCTCACTCCCTTGTACCTGCTTCCTACAGAGGTCACTTGCAAGGGCCACCTCAGGCAGAGGTCTCTGGCTTGGGCCTGCTCCCTAAGCGATCACTCCCTTGAATCTGCTCTTGTGGAAGTTGCTAACTCAGGCCTTCTCTGGTGGAGGCTGCTGATTTAGGCCTATTCCCGCAGATGTCCCTGGCTTGGACCTACTCCTGCAGAGGTCCCTCGTTTGGGCTGGTTCCTGCAGAGGTCTCTGGCTCAGGCCTGCTCCCTCAGCAATTGATCCCTTGTACCTGCTCCTGTGGAGGTTGCTGGCTTGGGCCTACTTTCGTAGAGGTCCCTGACTTTTGCCTGGTCCCGCAGGGGTCTCTGGTTTGGACCTGCTACATTGGAGGTTGCTCCCTCATATCTGCTCCTGAGATGGTCACTTGCTTTGGCAGGGGTTGCTGGCTTGGGTCTGCTCCCTTGGAGGTCCCTGACTTGGGCCTGGTCCTATGGAGGTCTTGGCTAGGGCCTATTCCCTCAGCAGTTGCTCCCTTGTACCTTCTTCTGTGGAGGTCACTGCTTCAGGCCAGCTCCCTTTTTACATCCTTGGCTCAGGCCTACTCTCACAGAGGTCCCTGGCTTGGGCCGGGACTCAGAGAGGTCTCTGGCTTGGACCTGTTCCCACAGAGGTCCCTGACTTGGGCCGGGTCCCATGGAGTCTCTACTGGGACTAGCTCTTGTAGACCAGGCTTGCCTTGAACTCACAGAGTTCAGCCTGTCTCTGCCTCCCAGTGCAAATGCTGCCATCAAAGGCATGCCCCACCACTGCCTGGTGAGATCTGGATTCTTTAATTCAAAGGGCCTGCCATATCCAAGTGCCCACTTTGGGTTGATATTTTCCGAGCCTCCAACACTAATGAATTTGAAGATACTTGAAATTTCAGTTGTTTAGAGACACACTTTGATGGCCCAGAGCATTTGAGGGCTCAGAATTGCTTTGAATTTGCATAGTTCATAATTTAATGTAGTTTCTCAGACAACTTCTTCGATTATAATTATACTATTTCTCATGAGCTAAAGATTGCTACTCTGGTTCATTTAATAAATGTAAACATTGGAAAACTTGAAAAGAAAACCTACTTATAGTTTACTCTTCAATACAGTTTAATATTAAAATTGGGATTGTGTTTTTTCAGTTTGTATAAAGGCTAGTTCAGCTCACATTTCCATTGCTTTAGGGAAAAACAGAAAGTAAAATTGCATTTGGGGAAGCAAGAGTCTAAACGTTTTAACCCTGGTAACCACCTGTCATTTCTACTTGCTGGAAAATGTCACTGCAGCCATGGTTTTCTAACGGGGAAAATTTGAAAATATTCCTTGAGGTATGTGGTTCCCAAGTTTCTCCCTGCTGTCAGCTCGAGAAAGGATGTCTTGTAAGACAGTTTCCTGAGAAACAGTTCTTGTAGTGGGTCATCCAGGACTCCCAGTAAAGGCTGGGAATCTTCAAACAATGGAAGGAAGCTGGAGACATATTTAAGTTAAAGGCTTCACATTTAAAGTCATCTTTGTTACAGCAAACCAAGATTAGGTTCTATTGCTGAGGGTATTTAACGTATTTTTAAAATTTTAACACAAAAAAGATGAACAACCCTATTAAAGATGGTGAAGGTTTTGATTAGATATATTTCAAAGGAAATATACAAATAATCATACATAAAAAAAAACACAGGGGCAAAGCACATCTCCATTTGTATACTGGAAAATTCTCATCGTGTGTGTGTGTGTGTGTGTGTGTGTGTGTACACGCACACACCCACGTGCACACCCACGTACATGGTCACTCATGCCACAGGGTGCATGTGGAGGTCAGAAGACAACCTTAAGGAGCTGTTTTGTTTTCCATTCCCCAAGTGGGTTCCAGGGATAGAACTCGGGTCCTCAGCCTTGACAGCAAGACCCTTTACCTGCTGAGTCATTGGCCCTTTTGATAATATCTGTTGATACGCAAAGATTTAATGATGGTAAGAAGTGTTTTATCTATTGTTCATGTTGCTTATGGTTTTCGGTCTTACATCTAAAAAGCTGTTGCTAAGTCTAAGGCCACGAAGACTTGTGTCTGTTTTCTTCTAAGACAGTGGTTCTCGACCTTCCTAATGCTGAGGCCCTTTAATACAGTTTCTTGTATTTGTGGTGACCCACAACCATAGAATTATTTTTATTGATACTTCATATTTTTGCTACTGTTATGAATCATAATATAAATATGTGATATGCAGGCTATCACTCACAGGTATAAACCACTGTTCCATGGGTTTGCAGTTTTAGCTCATAGATCGTGGCATGAGGTGTAAGCTCGATTTCAAATAAATTGCATGAGCATATTTATTTGTTTTGGTGCCATTGGTTGAAGAGACCTCATAGTATTTAAACATTATATTGATTTTTTTATATTTAATGTATGTAAATATTTAATATGTCTATAAAGCAAAAAGCTTAATAAAACTTGGAACACTTTTGCAATTGCTATTCTACTGATGAACCAGCATATTCTCAATAAATTGCTTTATGTTACATTTATCCACTTGTGTTTACTATTCTGCACACCAGCTACTCCTAGGGGTAAGCTGCTATCTTGTACTTCAAAGTTAGATTTCTCTTATTATAAAATATTCTGACTTTGTGTATATGTATGACTATATTATTTGAGCTTTGTTAGCTATGACGCCATACTCAGTTTCCACTTCTCAGATTTGCTTTTACTTTTATTCAGCCAACATATTGGAACTCTATTGCATCAGGTTTTCATTATTGGTGTCGTTTTCCAGTCTAGAATTAATTTCAGTTCAATTATTCATTCTCCTTTATTTCTTCCCTAATTATCACTGCTGTGATGAACAATATGACCAAAGCATCTTGGGGAGGAAAGGGTTTATGTGGCTTGTACTTCTGCACCATTGTTCATCACTGAAGGAAGTCAGGACAGGAACTCAATCAGGACAGGAAGTTGGAGGCAGGAGCTGCTGCAGAGGACATGCAGGGTGCTGCTTCCTGATTTGCTCAGCATGGCTTGCTCATTCTGCTTTCTTAGACCACTGGTGTCACTTGCCTCCATACCCGGGAGGTGGGGGTAAGATGGTGCAGAGTCAACATTGCAAACTCTTAGAGTCAGGCACGTGGCAGAGCAGACTCATTTATTGAGGGCATTAGACAGACCTTTACACCCGCTCCCAGGACCCAGTGATGGTGTCATTTGGAGCACTGTGTTGGCTAGCCTTCATTGGCTCAGGCCATCTGATGTCATGGTGTCATCAGTCTTTGGGCTCTGTGGCAGGCTCCCAATTGACTCAAAGGGAAGTCACCAATGGGCATGGTTGACTGGCCCTGAGGGGGTTTCCTCTCAGGCAGTCACAGTCAGTTTTAGTTGGCTGTTGGTCTCCTCCTACATATCATGTAGTGGAATGTCATTTGTATTTTAATAAATAAAGCTTCCCCAAGATTCAGAAAAGTAAAACAGCCACGCTGGCCAGCCTTGCAGACCAGGTAGCAATAATACACACCGTTAATCACAGTAGGCACACTAATTTGCCATAGAAACCTGGCAGTAGTGGTGCATGCCCTTAATCCCAGAACTAGAGAGGATTATAAAATAGGAGGAAAATGACTCTCAGTCACAGTCTCGTTCTGAGATTCCTGGAAGCAGGATCCCCATTTTGAACTGAGGTAGAGGTAAGAGCCAGTGACTGACTGCTTTGCTTTTCGGATCTTCAGGTTGAACCCCAATATCTCTGAGTTTTTATTAATTGTGCACCATATCCATCCCTTTAGTTTATTTATTTTATTTTATTTTGGGAGCTCAGTGGGAGTCAGAGTTCCATTGCCTTGGCCTCATTGTCCCCACTTTACAGAGCATACAGCATAATAGACTGCTTCTGTCTTAGGTGGCCCTGCCTTACACGTCCTTACCCATCACTGACGATAGCCCTACATGTAGGGGAAACTGTTGGCCAGACAACCCAAGCTACAGTTGCCTTGCCCAAACCAGGATTTCTTAGAGTAGCCTAAAGGCTGTGGTCTGGCTAGTCCAGTGATGGCTGCTTCTCAATAGAAAGGCTAAGAATCCAGTGATTGTATTTTCAGCTGACCCAGGACACTCCTTCAGGGGCTGGTGAGCACCTGGAAGACAGGGACAGTGTCTTCAGTTTAGCCCCTTGTGCCTAGCATGCCTGCCACATAGTTCTGACACATAGTAGGTACTTGGAAAATACTTGTGGAATGAAGAAAATCTTTATTAAATAAGCAATATTAAAAGTTGTCTCTCTTACTGCCTGCCATTACTTATTATTTATTTGTTTGGGCTGCTAAGCCTCTTTTTTCCTCTAATATTTATTTCTCCTTCTGAGTCCCCATTACCTTTGAAGTAGTAGTTTTGTCTATCACATGCAATATTAGTTGGACTCTTAATATGTCTTGCCTTCTTTCTAGGGCTCAGATAGTGTCTCTTGTCTTAGAATTTGTGTCTAGACGAGATGGTGTATGGTTCTCTAGTAATGTGTGGCTGCTGTTGAGTTTTCTAGAAGAGAGGGTGAATGGTTTTCTTTGGGTTGCCCCACCTAACATGCTTCAGTTGATAGTTACACACCCGTGCACATATGGGTGTCACTGACTTAGGACCTACTTTAAAGAAGAAAAAGACACAAAATTGGGAGGAAAGCATGTTGTGGGGATGTGGGAGTAGTTGAAGGAGAAACACACATACCCTTGATCGTATTTCATTGTGTGTGTATATGTGATATATGTATGTATATCATACATGCATATATATTTTATAAAAAAATAAAAAAAACTGGTTTGTACAGACTAATCAGAATGTCTCCTTGATTACACCCCTCTGGGCTCTTACTCCCTAGATCTATGAAAGTTTTCTAATTCCTGCCATTTATAAACCTGGTTGTGAAGATCCTCCTGTGATTTAGTGATGTTTATTTTGCTCTTGTAATCAAATCCCTTTGAGGGCTTCAGTGGTCAGAGTTGACCCCTGCTACATACCTCCAAAACATTCTTGATGCAACCAAAATTAGACCGCTTGTTACTTGGGTAACCAAAAGTCTGTTAATTATAGAGAATATGTGTATCTTTTTATTTGACCATCATAGTTAGAAGTAAATGCTCACTTGCTGGTCTTTTTGATGGTGGCCACTTATTTAAGCGTAGTTTCTCTTCAGAGTAATCACACCCCAAACCTATTTCTTGCGACTTCTAATTCTGATTTCATTAAGTGGGAGAATGTAAAGCATTTATGAGACAGCTGTGAATAGACTCCAGATGTTCAAAACTTTCCCTTATCATTTGCATTTATCTTACTTGATTTAATAGAACTGGATTTTTAAAGGTATATCTTTTGGTTCTCTCTCAACTTTCTACTTGTTTGCATAAAAATTTATTTTTTATTTATAGTTCATAAATTTACCAAATGTTTAATCAATCTGTGCAATTGTAACAATAAACAACTGGCGACATTAGATTTGAGAATGAATTCATTCTACCAAGTTGGTAACTGCCTCATTCCGTTAGAGAGAAAAAATTCAAGGCCATCTAGGAGAGAACCTGTCAACTTGTTTGCTCTTGGAACTAGTCAGAGAATAAAGGATGTTAGTCAAATCCTTCAGTAAATGGATGTCATTAAAGAACACTTTTCCTGGGGCTGGAGAGATGGCTCAGAGGTTAAGAGCATTTGATGAGCTTACAGGGGACCAGGATTCTGTTTCCAACATCCCCATGAGGACATAATCATCTGTGACTTTAGTTCCAGTGTGTCTGATACCCTTTTTTGTCCTCCATGGTGCACATACAGATGAGTAGGCACACACACATGCACACAAAGTTAATAAGGCAATAATTAAAATAACACTTACTGAACTTATATTTAACTTTAGAGCTTCTCAATGACAATATGTTTTTTTTTTCTCTTTTTCAATATTGCATAGTACCTCCCTTGACTTTCCCAGTTAGACAGCAATGGATTATTTTGAATGTTATGGCTACTTCTTTTGAAAAATGTTGGTATTGATCACACGGAACTAATGTTTGTTAATAAACATAAAATAATTGACATTTCTAATCTGATTGTTCTGCTGTTGAATGCAGGACTTACAAAGATGAATCAGAAATATCTTGGGCTTACACAACACACTATAGTAAGGAAAGTAGTTTGCATTTTGAACCTCAACACAGAACATAGAGAAAGAGATAGAAACGCCCTGTGTAGAGCCTGTAAATTCTCAAAGCTTACCTTCAGAGATGTACTTCCTCCTACAAGGACATACCTATTAATTCTCTTCAAACAGTGCCATCAATTGGAGAGCAAACATTCAAATACCAGAGCCTATAGGGGACATTTGATCTCCATGGAGCCAGACAAGGTTTCTGCTTTCGGAGTTGATAGAATGTGAAAGCCCTGGGCAAGGTGTAGAGACCCCATGGCAAATGCATAGACAGATGAGAATATAGAAGCACATGTTACCCAATGGAGGAAATAGGGTAGGAAGTGGATTAGACCAGTGCCTGGAAAGGCTGGCTCATGGGGATGAAATTTGACTTGTATAGGGGGATGGAGTCAACCTTGTAAAGAGGTGGGGAGACAGTGTTTTAATTGGCCATGTCATCAGCCATGCAAATGACCCCAGACAGGATTGATTGTGGCAGGCAGGGGGGAAAGAATGGTGATACTTCTAGGAAGTGGTTGGCTTCCATTCTCATAGACCAAGGCAGAACATAATAAGGATCTTTGCTGTACATAACTGGAATAGAGCTATGACCAGATTCCTGGGCAGTCACATTACTCTGTGAAACTGAGCTTGGCAACAGAGGAGCCATGTCTAGCAAGCCCCTATCTGTCCACAGTAAGTAGGCATGTTCTCGTTTCCTCATTCCTCAGGCTGAGCTTTCATCCCTGCCAATTCTTCGGAATAATGGAGAGAAAACTGCACTTAAAGAGGAAACTTCAACTCTCTCATTTTCTCTTTCCATTTTACCGCTTCCCTTTCTGTCCAAGCTCTGCTCTGACAAGCCAAGGCTTCTTGGTAATGCAAGCGAGCAGCTTATGCGGACCAATATGAGCTCATGGATCCAGCCTACCAGGATCACTATATTAGAAAACGTGTCTAGGCCAAATCTATTTTCTCATTCCCACAGCCGACAAAACTGCAGGAAAAATCACTCCTGTCTGAAAGCAGAGTATAGTGAAGTGCAGTATTGTACCACTGCCTCTGTCAGAGGGAAAATAAACAAGCCACAAACATCATGTTGTCAAAACTGATGGGTCAGAGGTTTATTTTAAAAGGAGAAAATTCTAAACTATCACATTGCAGCATGATCCCAAAGGCTGGTAATAAACCAGAAATCAAAACTTCCTATATATAGATCAGGATGCTGTAATTTTGAATCTTGGCTTTGGGCTTGGGTCACTATATCAGCAACAGGCTCTAATGCTGGGAAGAAAAATCAAGCAGCTGCTTGCTGGTTTCTCAAACGACAGGTTTGGTGTAAGTCTCATGCTAATGTCTAAGTGGAAGAGGGATCCAAACATTTTCCTTGTTTGGTTTTGACAGCTTGCTTTATCAACAAAGCAAGCCGCAAGTGGCGTCCGTCAGAAAGTTCTCGACACAAATGGGGCTCACGAGCCGTGGGTGACACTGGCAGTGACTGGGAAAGATGGATGAAGGAGGACACTCAGCGTGGCTGTGTGCGCACAGTGTCCATGGTTGTCCACTCTATTGCAACACAGTTGTGAACAGCAGCTTCCCTTCAGTCCCTGAACTGGCTCACAGCTGGAGTGGATGCTAGGAGAATTTCTCCCCGGGATGGAGTCTGCTCTACAGCAGCTAGGCTTCTTCTACTCTCATCGCAGGGCCTGGCTTCTCCAAGTATTCACAGATGTATCTGAAAAGTGAGCGATTCTTCTTACACTCAGGACTGAGAGGAGGAATGCAGCACAGCCACCAGTAGCTTCTCCCAGCTCAGTGTGATGCGCATCCATGAGAACATGGCCGGATTAACACTGGCCAGGCGTCAGGGGTCAGCATGACACCTTGCAATCATTGAGAAGTCATGCCAGCTGATGCACTTGGCTTTCTGTATCATCCGGTGCCAAGAGCCTCCAACGACTTCCCAGATGTGTATCACAAACTCAACGCCTTTCATCTGCATTGTCCTTGGACCTTATTTTGTTCTCCTCTGCCCCTGACCCAGTGAACTCCAGACATCCTGGCATGGCCCCAGCTTCTGTGTGCCTCAGGGTCTGTGCTATTTACTGTTTCCACTGCTGTACACAGACCCCTCGCTCAGGCCTCATTTTGTGGCCAGCTCCTTCTATAATTTATTCTAGTTTTATATGCGATTTCTTATTAAAGGACTTCCTTAACCACATATCCAAACTTCTGCCCTCCTTATTCTGGAATCTATCTATCTGTCTATATGTCTACCTATGCATCTATGTATCTATCTCTCTTGATCATCACCTGTCTAATCTATCTATCTATCTATGTATCTATCTATCTATGTATCTATCTATCTATGTATCTATCTATGTATCTATCTATCTATGTATCTATCTATGTATCTATCTATCTATGTATCTATCTATGTATCTATCTATCTATGTATCTATCTATCTATGTATCTATCTATGTATCTATGTATCTATGTATCTATCTATGTATCTATGTATCTATCTATCTATCTATCTATCTATCTATCTATCTATCTATTTTTCTGTCTGTCTCTACCTATCATCAATCGATGTATTCAGTGTGTGTGTGTGTGTGTGTGTCTGTGTGTGTGTGTGCATGTGTATGCGTGTGTGTGTGTGTGTCTGTGTGTGCATGTGTATGTGTGTGTGTGTCTGTGTGTGTGTGCATGTGTATGTGTGTGTGTGTGTGTGTGTGTGTGTGTGTGTGTGTAGGTCCTCAGACAATATGCAGGAGTCATTCTTTCTTTCTACAATGTGGGTTCCAGGGACCAAACTTGGGAATTGGTGGCAAGACATTTATCCACTTAGCTGTCTCATCAGCCCTACTTTCTTCAGAGCTAGTATCACCTCTGAACTTTATTACTATACATTAACTTTTAGATTGTTTTCCTACAGTAAAGAGCAGTCAGACATCTTTGTTGGTCATCCCCAAATATATGCACCTCAGACAGTGTCTGGTGGAGCTAGAGAATACATATTTTTGAATAACCATATTAGTAAACTTAGTGACTTTTTCCTGGCTTCATACTCTTCCTCGTGATTCAGCAAGCATTGTGAATGTCTCTTTCTTCCACTTTTCTTGTGGTTTCTTTGCATTTTGGGTCCTCGAGTCTGTAATTTTCAGTCCATTCTCATAACAGAAGAGCTATTTCATTGTTGATTGAATCAATGTGCCAATGTTGACTTCACAAATCCACATAGGTATAGAACTATGATGTTTGTATCCTTCGGTGCCTCTCTGCTCCAAAAAAACCAACAAATTAGTAGACTTTTAGTTATTTCTCTTGCCTGCTTTCATGTCTAGGGTAATTCACGTCAATTCACTTGAGTCTGGAGAACTATTGAGAAGCCTGGTCTGAGCCTGGGAGTGGTGGGCGGGCGGGGGGAAGTTCTGTGTTTTAGATTAGTGTAGAACTCCTTAGTTTAAATAATATATGAATTCTGCATTGATTCCTGTAATAGTGACAGTTTGTCTGTTCCCATTAG
Source organism: Myodes glareolus (assembly GCF_982192425.1). Lineage (NCBI taxonomy): Eukaryota > Metazoa > Chordata > Mammalia > Rodentia > Cricetidae > Myodes > Myodes glareolus. Next base: position 10,646,880 of record NC_142051.1, on the reverse strand, counting down.
AAGCAGAGCTGTTGACGCTGCAAAGGGATGCCTTATTTGTGCTCAGTTCAAAGTAAACTGGTTATCGAAGAGATCAGCCTCGCAGTGTTGGCACATGAAGACTATATTCCACCTAAATGGGGCCAGGCAAGAAAATTGACTAGGGGTGTGCATTCATGTTATTTTCAACCCTTTAGACAAAACAATCTTATATTTGCTGTAAAATAGCATTCTGAGTCTCTAGTAAAAATTTACAGACCTTATTGAAGACGTTGTACTAAATACAGGCAGTGCCCTAAGTGATAGTATTTTTGTTTTCTATACAGAGTCCATTGTAGGAGACAGTGTAGGATGAACCTCCAAGAGATGTGGGTAAAGAAGCCGACGTAATGGAGCTAGACAATGGCAAAGGAAGAGCCCTTCTCAGCTTTCCCACGGCTGGCACATCATACTTCTTTTCTTTGGCACACTACATTTGTCCTGTATAAGTCTCCATTATTAGCTAACCCTTTTCTCTTAAACAGGGCCAATACAATAACTGACCTTTCATTGAGCTCATTTGCTCACCATTTGCATAGAGTTCATTGGTAGCCAAGACTCCTGAAATAAACCAGACATTACTAGTCTTGCCTCATGGTATCGGATACCAGCTTGGGATGAGATAGCTAAGGTTTTGTTGGGTGAAGTAGCCAGGAGGACTGAGGGGAAAGAAGTGTGAGGGGGAGGGAAAACAGGAAGTATAGTACTGACACATGTAACGAGAAAGAGAAGAAAGGGTAGGGTGGAGAGCTTGACGGGGGGTGGGGCAGTGGGGAGGAAGAGAAGTGGGGAGAAGAAGAAGAGCAAGAACACTCAGAGTATAATCTAAGAAACTTTCAGCCCCGCTAGTGGGAGACCTTAGGCTATAAGTCCAGCATCCTTAAGCCTTATAGGACAGAGCTTGTCGAACTAAGGCCCACGGGACAGATGCAGGATGACACCTGCTATTGTAAATAACGTTCCCTGGTGAGGCAGTCACACCCATTCACTCACAGGCTTCCTAAGTCTGTGTGGCTGCTCTCATGATGAGTTAGTAGAACTGACGTACCCGAATATGACTAGAAAAGTCTATAAATATTTATTATCTGGTTCTTTGCAGGAAACAGTTTCCTGGCCTTTCCTTAGGCTATTTCAATGTAGGGCATCCGTGTAAGGCAGGAATGGCCTCTCCAATACTCCACAGCGCTCAGTTATTGGCTGAGAACAGTACTTAAAAGATCGTGTTGGTGCATACTCTTCCTTTAGTGGGCAGCTGGGGTAATCTTCCTAGCAGGTCCCCCTGCAGGGTGACTCGTGTGAGGCAACTCCACAGCTGCCACACAGCAAGTCTTAACTAGATGGTGACTACATAACTTGGCTTGTAACTGGGGTTTCCAGGCTCCTGTGTTGAGAATGAACCCGCAAAGATGGGTTAGCCAATGTAAACTAAAACATTTCCCACCTGTCACTTTCCTGAAAATTTTTTACTGGTTCTTTACCCCATTAAGAGGTGTTTTTAGTTTGCAAGTGAGCTGATTTCTTCCTCGAAAAGAATAAATTAGCCTGCTTTATGAAAAAAGAAGGAATCACGTTGGTGGGGTTTGACATGGTCGTTGCTGACTTAGATAAAATGTGTTGCTGAGGGAGGTCCATAGGGTTGGACCTGGGCCTTCTCTAGCCATGACCACTCATTATGCATTACTTACCATGTCCCAGAAACACACTGTCTTTCATGAGTTCTGCACAGAAGATGTAGGGATGGGAGTAAAAGAGTTCTAATGCTTTCTGATGCTTGTTACTACAAGAATGTAGCACAAAGTAGTGACGACTAAATGCGTGGACCTAAGCAGGTGGCTTGGTCCTTCTAGGTGGGTGGGGTGAAGATCAGTGTGCCTTGCGCACGATCTCTCACTAGTCTGAGAAAAATTTTAGCAAGAATGGGGTCTGTCATCATCCAGTACCACAAATCACTTCCCTTTTAAATTTCAGAATCTAAATACTAATTATAGGTGCTATGGCACCATGGTCCACCCAATAGAAGAGACCATGGTGGTGCAAACTCATGGAGAGGAAAACGAGAGAGCATACGCTATGTGTGTGCCTGTGTGTGAGTGTGTGTGCCTGTGCATGTATGTGTGCCTGTGTGTGAGTGTGTGTATGTGGACTAAACTCCCAGGCAGCTCAGAAAGCTTTGCCATCTCTCTGCAAACTAGTCTAGATTATAGATGCATAACCAAGACTCACTTGTTTGAATGTCTATATCTCTGTGGTAGAACTGTGAAATCTAGGGGTTTCTAGAAGACAGGGAGGGGTCATAAGAAAGGGAACCATTCCTTCCAGTCATGTTGCATGTGAGGTTCTTAGATCTGTATTTCAGTTGGGTTTAGGTAAACAAATGGGTGGTTTTAAGGATGAATACACCTCATCAACGTTTGGATTGTATTTAGCTAATTGAGAACGATTCCTTTGGAAAGTAAAAGAGTGTAGCATATTTTGGCACTGTGTATCTGAAGAAGAGAATGGATGGACCTCAGAGTAGAGGTCACCACAGTCTTTTAAGCCTTCTTTAAATGCCCACAGCCTTTCACCTCTTTTTCCATCCTCTGGCAGTCAAAAAAGAGAGATGCTTTTTAAAGTGGTAGAGTAAGAAATGAAGCTTTAACACTACACATTGTGAATCACCAGAGTTTATTTGCAGAATGTTCCAGAACTTTAGGTCCAGCTGTAAGGACAGTGCTGACCCAGAGCCCTATCAAACACTTGGATAACTGAATTTTCAAGTCATAGTGAGACTGAGTTGAAAAGCTATGTTATGGCTGGACTAGGAATGTACTCTTTCATTTTATGGAAAAGCACAGTGTCCTAGAAAGATGAATGTCTCTTGTGGGGCTCTTCCCTCAATTTTATTGAACTCACAAAATGCAAAGCTCTTGGTTAATTCAAAGCAACTTTGAGACCTTCACTTGGAGACTGGCCTTTAGCCAGAAGGTAGACCTACAAGTGACTGTCATCTGGAGGAATCTGTGTGAGAAGAAGCTAACTTGCCTTTCCTGTACCCTTGCCGAGGCCACTGTGAACAAGACAAGACAACACCGCTTTGCGTCGGAGTGGAACATTCTAAGCCTTCTTTTTAAACACCCTTCCCCATTGTTATTCACCATGAGTCTGTGCTTATGCCAGCATAATTCTGACAGCCTCAAAATATCTGCAGTTGTAATTGTAGGATTTTGCTTTTAATACAATACAAATTTGATTTTGATTTGCACCAGGAGGGAGGGAACACCCGGACTTAAAGGCACGCGAATGCACAATCCAAAACAGACCAATTTGGTGGGATTCCATCAGTTAATCAGTACAGATATTATCTGGAGAGTTGACCTTCCCAAGGCTGGACACTGATGGTGGTATTCCTGCATGCTGTAAGTCTTTAGAGGCCTGGGGTCTCTTCTCTTCACTGTTGCTCTTCTTTTGATCCAGCCATTCTTGTCTCCAGGTGCCTTCTTTCTCTCCTGTCCCTTGATCCTTTATTGACATGCACTTAGCCTCCTTATTGGGCCACATTGTGCTTAACAGAAACTCAGATTTACTATTTCTTTTCGTATGTAGATATTAAAAAAAAAGTCATGTTCTCAGTCCAGGCTCTGTTCTTCTCCACTTACGGTCTGCCTGAATTTTTTTAGCTCATGTTTAGGATGTTTCTGTTTCATTGAGCGACACTGTCACATGGAATTTTTTGCCTCGAGAGTCTCATAATGAAAGACCCACACTTAATGATGGAAAACAACAGCAGATTTCCTTGCTGTCAGGATGGTATCCACAGAACAGTCCCAGGGCAACTGTGGTGATGGCTGATGGTGAGTGTCAGGTGGGTGGGGCTCATGCTAGTCAGGGAAGATTTTGCTTTTACATGTACCACGCATGCATGCACACCAGCCCACCCAGCTTTTGTCACGTGTTCCTCTGTCAAGAACCCAATCACCCCACTCATTGGAGAAATTCCCAAGCCCATCCCACTTCTTTGAGCTTCTGTACTACTGTAGCTGTATTCTCCCTTGTTACCTCCTGTGGATTATAGGCTCCTTAAGTGGACTCCTTTTCCTGTCCACCTCTGTGCTGTGTGCCATCACATCCTAGTAAATGGCTGGGTCTCCATTACAAAGTAACTTTCCCAATCAATTTTCTAAGCTTTGAAGAGTAAGCAAGCATGGTGGTGAATGACCACAGTTTTAGTATTAGAAAGTCCAAAGTGAGAGGAGTGTCATAAATTTGACAATAGCCTAGATAACAAAGCAAGTTCAATACCAGCCTTGGCTATATAGTGAGACCCCCATCTCAAAAAAAAAAATAAATAAATCTCCCAAACAATGCCAAAAAATCAAACAAATGGAAACATTGAATTTGGTATTTTTGTAATACATGTGAATAGTTTAGTACCTTCTTATATCAGGAAACTGATTATGAATTTGCCTTTGTCCTTATATAATATTAAAGCCACCACCTTCCTGCTATGGTTTGGGTATGACTTGGATGTGTCCCCCAAAAGTTGAGTTGTTAGAAATGTCTTTCACTACAGTGATATTAAAATGGTAGAACTTATTTTTTTAATGGTGGGGCCTAGTAGAAGGTGATCATGTCACAGAGGCAGTACCCTCAGAAGGGATTAATGTGGTTCTCATGGTATTCCCACTAGTCCACGTTTATGAAAGTCATTAAAGAAAGAGGAAGTGTAGGCCTTGATGCCCCTTGTTTTCTGTCTGACCATGCACCTGTAGCTAGAGTCCACACAGGATACTAAGCAGGGACCCCTCACCTTGCACTTTTGGCCATGGAAGCTATGAGATGAATACACTCTTTCTTTGTAACATCCCCAGTCTTAAGTGTTTATGATCATAATGGAAAAAAGCCTGAATGTCCCTTTAAAATGATAGATCATAGCTTTATGATGGCAAAATGCTTTTCACTGGCAATTGGCAAACAGCCTAGAATTGTGTGCAATACTTATGGTAGGCATTGTAGTAATAATTGTGTATATGTGTATGTGTGTGTGTGTGTGTGTGTGTGTGTCTGTGTGTATGTGTGTAGGTTTTGGGTGTCTTTCTCTACCTCTCTCCACCTAATATGTCAATGTAGGGTCTAGCCATCTTTCTCCAGGCATTACCTGTCTCTGCCTTCTGGATGCTGAGATTTAGGGGCAAGATTGACAGGCAGGCTGCTGGGCCCACTTTTCATTTTTGTGGTTTCTGGGTATTGAATGTCTGTGGAATAATCCTTCTGTACACTGTAAAGATTTGTCACTTGAATTGGTTTAATAAAAAGCTGACTGGCTGGTAGCCAGGCAGGAAGTATTGGTGGGACAGCCAAACTAAGGGTGCTGGGACAAAGAAAGGCAGAATCAGGGGAGATGTCAGCAGAGGAAGAGGAAGCAGGATGTGTAGAAAATGAGGTAACATTTTCTACATGAGTCATGTGGCAGAAGGTAGATAAGAAATTGGAATAATTTAAAATGTAAGAATTAGCTACTAATAACCCTGAGCTATTGGCTGAACATTTACAGTTAATATTAAACCTCTGTGTGGTTGATTGGGAGTGGCTTGCTGGAAAGAAACTTCCACTACATGAACTCTGGTCCTCATGCTTGTGTGGTAACTGTTCTATAATCTCCCAGGCCCTGTGATAGGCAATCTTTCTTCTTTGTTTTTATTTTGAGACAAAGTCTCACTATGTATAGCTGGCTATTCTCAAACACATAGAGATCTACATGTCTCTGCCCCAATCCCAAGATAATCTTTTACAATGAAGACTTTATTTATTTATTTATTTGGTTCTTTATTCACACCCTCTCCTACTTTTAGCTATAGCATGAAGGGTGTTTCCTAGTTTTCCTCCATAGAAGTTCTATTGTTTGATTTATCTTAAGAATGAGGAAACTGAGGTCTAAAAGGGTTAAGTAGATTAGCAACCTTTCACAATAAAAAGCAGTCAGGATTTTAGCATAAAGTAGTCACGGCTATGAGCTGACTTCTTATACATCATGATTCAATACCATCTTGGGTAACTGAAGGTCACAAAGACTTCCTTCCTCTTTTTGGAGGATAAGCTTCAGGCCACCCCTATAGCCCATCTTTTCTCATACCTGTTCCTGAAGGACTGCGTGGGATTGCCGCAAGGAATCACAGCAAAGGCAGTGAGACTAGCGCTTCCAGAACAGAAGGGACCAGTTGGAGTTGGAGCTGGAGAAGAGAGGATGGCAGAGCCCATGTGGCTTGGGAGAAGTTTGGATGTTATGCATGTAAAATTGAAGTCAAGGAAGTGTTGATTTGCTCTAGCTTGGATTTAAACACTAATAACATGTGGTGAAGGTGGGGTAGAGGCAAGGGTGATTCGAAACTATTCGGGCTCTTCCAGAGAAGGATGGCAGGGGTCCTGCATTAATATTTGCTGAATTAATGTACGCATGGTGAATATGAAAAGCTGTTACTGTCCAGAGGAGTGCCCAGGAACTGGTGTTTATTATTGTCACTGTCATCTCTTCCTTCCTACCAAGAATAGAAGTGACAGCATCAAGAGTCTCAAATGACCAGCTTCTCCCTCCACCACCACCTCTGCCCCATTAGTTCTTGCATTTTGCAGAGGTGGATCTCTTGAAGAAGTGATGCCCAAGCTGTTGAATTCTATAGTGCTTTCTTACTTTTCATTCCTGGATGCCTCTCTGTAGCCTCTGGTCTCTCAGTCATTAGCATGCCTTGATGCTAGGTGTGACACACTCTTCTAGCCCTCCTTGTCCAGCTCTTGGGCTCGTTTTCCGTGCCTCCACTCTCTCTTTTGCCCTCTCAGAATGGAGGTTGCTGAAGATTCTGATCTTGAGCCTTTCAATCTCCTTGGTCAGGCACAGAAGGTCGAATTCTCATCTTTGACCCTTTCAAGGTCAGCTCCTCAGTTTCAGGATGTCACTTTCTTCCAGAGTCTAAGTTGAAACTAGAAGACAAGGGAGCTGCATCTACGCCTAAATCCTTTAATTTCTTTCCTAAGACCATAAAATACATAGAATTGGGAATCTTGGGATACACACAAGACATAATTTTTAAAGGATAGGATTCTTACAGAGAACGAATTTTCTACTGAAGAAATTAGGAAAAGTTTTGAATTTGGCTTAAAGTATTCATTCCTGAAATTAATCTTATATATAGTTTTTTGGGTAGCTTACATGATACTCATTTTCGTTTCTTGAATAATTCATGTAGCACTGACCAGCACAATAAAATATTTTACTTTGAGCATTCATCTACATTTCTTAGCTTAGCTCTCAATTCTAATTACTGCATTCAATTTCTGTTCCTTGATGAGAAGAGGAATCCTACGTAGACCTGAACAACAGGCAATGAGCTCCATTAAATAGACCGGCTGAGCAAAGCGCCTCTAGATTTACACATAAATCAAATTTCCTTCCCGAGTGAGAACTTGAGCAAACTGTTAAGTAGGCAGAGGTTTATCCACAGACTTGGCAGTCTTAGAGATGGTGCTAGTCTGTCTTTGTTCCCTTCCTCTATCACAGCTTCATGACTTAGGGATCCCTGGATACCAATACCAGGAAAGGGAGAAGGGGGCACCGCTCTCCAGCTTCACACACACACACACACACACACACACACACACACACACACACACACACCCCTCTTCTCCCAACTGTGTTGTTCTCAATGAGTTTTGGAGTAGAAGGAAGAGTGGGGCGCTTTCACATCCTCTTGGGTCCTTGTTCTTGCTTTCTCAGCGCTGTGGGTAGGACCATCCTGGCAGTTCAAGAAATGGGGTATTTCTCAGAGACCCTTAGGAGATATAATAAAATTCTGAACTCCTCTCAGAAGGACCAAGGGGAAAGAAAACCTTTTCAGGTAGCTTCATCCTCGACATAAAGAGCAGGACTACTTTGAGCACAGGCTTCATTCAGCACCCAGGCTGCCATCTTTGCAGTAGATAGGGGGAGGTCAGGCAACATTTGTATTTCTCTATCTGTGTACAAGCTCCTCAAAGCAGGGGAGTGTCCCACTCAATATCCTAAATAGTGCTGCACACATAACAGATGCCCCAAAATGAATAAGTAAATGAATAGTTGAGAGAATATGGATTGTTTTACTTTATAAAGAATGTCAAAGCTCAGTAGAGCCTTTACAGTCAATAATCTGAGTGACAGACTCCAAAGGAACATAATTGCTCTTCTTCTTTGATTTTTCTGACCAGACTTTCAAAATACACCCTTATGTAAATTCCTAGTTTACAATTGCGTGTGGGGGCCCACACCTGTTATCCTGGCACCTCGGAAGCAGAGGCAGAGCCATCTTGGACCTCTTTGCACATCAGGCCAGCTTGGTCTTTATGAGTTCCAGGCCAGCCAGCACTCTCTGCTGAGACCCTGTCTCGAACAACCAAACAAAATACCAAACCAAACTAAAATCTGGATGAAAATTTCAATAAGTAAAGAAGTTTTTCTAGCTTACAAACACAAAGTTTTCTATATGGCTTCTTCTACTAGGACAAGGAACTTTTATTTATTTATTTCATTTTTTGAGACAGGGTTTCTCTGTATATCACGTGGCTATCCTGGAATTCTCTTTGTAGACAGGCTCATAGAAATCCACCTGCCTGTGCTTCCCAAGTGCTGGGATTAAAGGTATGTGCTTAAAAGCATGTGCCACCGCCACCCAGCCAGAATAAGCAACATTTTAAATGCTCCTGGCATTCCTAACCTTTTCCCCACCATTCCATAGAGAATCATGTTTATGTTTGATATAATTCTTTTCCCTCTGTGTTTTATAAGATGTGTGTTATTAATTTTACATGCCTTTATTTTTTAATTATATCGCACTATGCTACAAATCTTCTCCCTCTTATTTATTTTAACTTTCACGCTGAACACAGTGATCCATTGTATAGCCGAGTGACTATCCAGTCCAATTACTTTTCATTGCTGCCTAGTCCATCAGAGACTACACAGTAATCTCCTTACATTTGTGGTTTTGCTTTGTAATGGCTTCAGGTAGCTGTTAATCAACAGACATCTGAAAATATTAGGTAGGAAATTTTCTTGATAAGTAAACATTTCAAGTTGGGCATTGTAGAAGGATGAAACCTCACACCATCCCATATTGTCTTTGCTTGGACGCAGAATGTTCGTTTGTTCTGTGTGCCTGTGCTGTGTACAGACCCACCCCTTACTTAATTAGCCGTCTCCCTAGCCAATTATAACGGCACCGCAGTGTTTGCTCGGAAACGACCTTTAGCTTGTTTATTTCAATCGCCCAAAGCACCGGGATAAATGGCTTGCTATTTCCATGTGTATTGATTATTTTTCTCATAATTGTCACACAAAAGCTGCGTAAGGAAGGAAGCTCGTTTGGACTCATTATGTGAGCATGCATCATGGCAAGGAAGGTAGAGCGGTGAGATCGGCAGGGCATGTTGTCCTCAGTCAGGAAGCACAGAGAGAGATGAATGCTGGGTCTCCACTCACCCTCTCTTTTTCATTCAGCCTAGGACCCCAGGACATGGGATGGCACCCACACATTTAGAGGGGGTCCTTCAGTGGCAGTTATCCCTCTGTCCAGAATTCTGTCTCCTAGTTTGATTCTGAACAACCAGAGCTGACAACCAGGATGGACCTCCACACACCATGCTCTCAGGCTTCCATGGAGACCTTGGAATAAATTAACTATGGAGAAAGGCAATTGATCTACTTACTCCACAGAGGCCAACACCTAGATTATCTTTGGTATCCTGTTCCCAAGCTGACTGGAGAACGTCTTGGTGTTTGTCTCCTTAAAGATAAATAGGACTATTTAGTGCAGCAGTTCCCAGCTTGTGGGTCGCAACCCCTTCCGGGGGAGGCAGTGACCCTCTCACGGCGTCACCTAAGACCACCAGAAAACACAGATATTTATATGGCACTTCATAACAGTAGCAAAATTATACAGTTACGAAGAAAAAACAAAAATAATTTTATGGTTGGGGTTTGCCACAACATGAGATATTAAAGGGTAACGGCATTAGAAAGGCTGAGAAGCACTGATTTAGTGGGACAGACATGCCTAGGAGTTACGTTTGTAAGGCAGAAGTGCGAAAATCATGTATTTACCTTAGGCAACGAGAGGCAGTGCATTAGCAGGCTACCCAGTGCCGTCCCGCCAGCAGGGACAAGCGTGCCGGTGTCCCTGGGTCCCTGCCACAGAGATGACCTATACGATGATATCCTATTATTGCTATAATTTACACATATTAAATTCATGTGTTTTGATTAGGACTTCTTTTTAAACTGGCCGTTTTCCTTGCCTGTTCATATTGGGTCCTTTGTCTTTTCCTTGCTAATTGTGTGAGTCTCCCACCATTTTCAGGCGTTAAAGGTGTCTTTCCCAGATCGGTCACTGACGTCTCTGTTAACGCTTCCTACGACATCTTTTGTCTGACAAGATCTTTAATTTTTATAAAATGAAATTCCTATGTTTGATTTTGCATTTTATGCCTCTGGGGTTGAGCTTTATTAAAGTGATATTTTTTGACAATAATACAAGAGATGGAGAGGTTTTTTTTCTCCCCCAATGGTTTTATGTCAGACAACAAACACCATTTCCAGAGTCGAGCATGAACCTCTTCTAAGGGCCCCGGGCTTCTGCATTACTGCAAATAACTCTGAGTTCCTGTAGGGCCGAGGGGAGACTGTGGTTTGCTCATGGCTTGCGTGTGAACGAGCTTTCTCACTGAAGCCAAGACGGTTTTCTAAAGAAATGATGTGTTATAGAACGCTGGGGCTGCTGGCACCAGACTACCTGGCAAGAAGAACGCTCTTGCACAGGGCCCTAAGAACTGAAACACCCGCACACTGCTCTCCATCGGCCTCCTCTGAGCACCTTTGTTTTTCTTATCTTTATTGCAAACACATGAGAAAAAGACTGCACAGTGGAGGTTTCCACAGTGGTTTGCATCTATCTTCCTTGTTGGCTGATAACTTCTGTTAGCTAGGAAAAAAAATGTAGATTGGCTCCCTGAGTGCTAAGTTCCAATTTGGATCACAGTTGGTATAAGTGGCCCCTATCCTGGTGGCATGGGTTAGATCAGAAAGTGACCTTATCCGAGTGGAGATTCTCCACACACAACCAAGTGAAATCACTCGGTTAAGTGGGCCTCTGATCCAATGGCTGGCCAGTGTGTCCGCAGAGTGGTGCCCAGCGAAGCAGGGCAGCTGCAGCTAGAGTTTGGAGTGCCACAGACTAGTCAGAAGAAGTCTCTGCTGTGCCTGCAGCTGGAACCTGGCTCCACCACGTTCTGAGGTACCTAGGCACAGACAGTTAGCACTGGCAAAGCGGTGTTTTTCAGCGGTGGGTGTGGAAAACAACACAGCTCTTTGGTTTTTTCCTTTGTTTCAAATGACCGGGCTGTCAGAACAGCTATCAAAACAAAACATTGTTTGTTGCCCCCGTTGTTCGTCTTTTTGGGGGGTGCATACTTTGTTAAAGGCGTCTTTACTTGTTTAGTTTGTACTGTAAAATAATAAAGTTCTGTGGCTGTTGATATAGTTAGTCAGCTTGATAGATGAACCCAAGGGTAGACTTGTAATAAATTATCCAGATTTTAGGTTAGACTTTTGGTCTGCCGGGGAGGGATTCTCCAGAGTTTGTTAACTGAGGGGGAAAACCCTCTTTAATTGTTGGAGGTCCCCTTCCATGGCCTGGGGTTCTGGAGGAGCAAAAAGGAGAAAGCCAGCTGAGAGCTAAGTGGCATCTTTCCTGACAGTCGACACAACGTAATCAGCTACCTCAAGCTCCTAAAGTCGGGGCCCCCCAGTATTGTGGTGGGTACCCAAGGGTGTGAACCCCAATAAACGTCCTCCCTCTAGGTGCTCATCAAGGTATTGTTGCGTCACTAAGACAGGCACGTTTTGTCTCATCCTTTATAATGCCCTCAATCAGAGCTATTAGAAACCACTCACAAGAATAAAGCAAGCTCTCAGGGGCTGGGAGAAAGCCGAGACTGGATAATATTCCCCTTGCAAGCACAATAAGCCACTTTACTCCCTAGAATGCATTTTTTTTTTTAAAACAGGGCCAGCCGTGGTGGCATGGTTGCTATTCCAGCATCCGAGAGGCAGGAACAGGCGGATCCTGGGGGCTGCCTGGATTGTCAGGTTAGCCAGCTTGGTGAGCTCGGGGCTAGGGAGAAATACTGTCTCAACTAGAAAGCACAGTGCCTGAGACAATGTCTCTAGCCTCCACTTATACAGCTGCACGCACATGCACTGACATGCATAGGCAAAACCTTCAGCCTTTTTTCTCTTCTTAATATTGTTAATATCTGAAGGCTCTTATTTGTATTTTTAGCTAAAAACCAATGCTCTTGTTATTGAACTATTGCCATGAGATTTTTTTTTTGACTAACTTTTATGGAGAAAGACACATGATTACCATTTTCAGTATAAGAGAGCTGAGGTATAAATTAGACTTCAGGATCAACTCTGGTCCCAATGCACACAAGAACAAACCAACAAATCACACATCTGTGATAAACTCAGGTTAGTGCAAACAGGTCCTCATATTTAAATTCCCCTTGTGTTTAAAAACATCCACAAATGTTCAACGAGTTACTTTTGTGGCAGCTTTTTCACACATGCCCTAAGGTAGATCCATTTTCTCTCGCAGTTTTCGGATTTGAATCAATACTGAAAACTCACTGGCTAGCCGCGTCTCCTGTCTCCGAGTCGTGCATCTCATCTCCAAACGAGGCCTGGAGGAATGCAGGAGGAGATCAATAAGAGGGCTCGGCCAATGTTCAATAGAGGAAGGACAGTCTAATGAACAAAATATAGGACTGGGAGCTGAGCCAGCTCTGAATTCCAGTCTTCTCTCGGCCTTGTAAGCGGGAGCCTAACTAGTGAATTTCTCTCCTGGGGTCGGTTACGCATGTGCGCGCAGACACAGAAACAAACAATGGTCAGCACAGAGCCTGCCCTCACGAAGCTTCTGCCGCTGCACGGAGGCCTCCCTGCGGTTTTCCCACCCATGTGCTGGCACACATATATTGTTTCTCTCTCCTTTAGCCTATATTGACCATTTCTGGCCTCCAGTACCTGACTAGCAAGTGTTCAGTCAACACTATTTATCCCGTGGGGAACTGGCCTGGTGATCAAGGGTTCAGGCATGGGCAAAACATAAGGAGAACCTCACCCTAGCTTCTCATTAGCCCATGAGACAAGACAAGAGTATTTGGCTTAAATGAATGAACACGTTCAAGGATAAAGAACCGGGAGACAGAAGAGAAATCCCAACGCATCTATTATCCAATTTTATGAATCACCGGCAGATGGCGCACGCTGCTTCATAGCTACTTTTACCTCCTACGTTCTCCTTGCTAGCCTTGTGCATGCCTGTGTACCAGCTGGTCATGATGCAGGTCTCTGGTTTCATACTGCTCTAGTGAACAGTTCGGATTTCTTCAGTTGGAGTAGGATGTGAGGTCTTGCCAGTGTTCGAACCTCTGCCTTAACAGTGTCTTTATCTCCCAATGTCAGGCTTCAGACATCGCCGACGGCTGATCATTCACACCAGGACCCTGGACGAGTTCATTTCTGCTTTCAGAAGGTGCCCAAGTCCCAGTTACGAGGAAGGAAAGGCAAAGGAATAAAGTTTGGAGTGGTGTATGACAAAGCTGGCGACTGCTCTGCCTACCGTATGCATGTGGGCTGCTGCTGCGCATGGTCGTGCATCCAAGCTTGCCTGAACATTCAAGTTTAGCGTGACCTGAATTCTCAGCCATTGCTATTTGTGGACTTTTATTGTTTCTCTGTCACTGGAGCTTGGCGTCTAGGACGTGGGGTGAGCAACTGAAAAGTGAGTAAGAAAGTAATAGTAGTAAGGATGATCAAAATTTGATTAAAATGATGCCTATTGCGTTTACTGTGCACTGGGTGCCGAATACCCCATGAACTGGGTAGCATTTTCCTCCTCCTTTAGTAGGGGATTAGCCAGGCCCCATAGCAGCTGTAGGCAGAGCTGAAATTGAAAACCAAGCAGTCTTGTTCCAGACAGGCCCACCCTGACGGACACAATGCTACAGATGGTTTTTACGGACTGGCGACACGATGGGGCGGGGTGGGGGTGGGAGACTCGAAGGTACACGGAATGGGGATGGTGAGTGAGGGTGAAGTGAAGGAATGAACACAAATCACTGTATTCACATTAATAGATGCACACGATTTTCACAGCAGGAAAAGGTGTGTGGGGAAGCAGGAGTTTTATTCTTTCTGCAGAGTTTTTTCATGAGCCTAAAATTGCTCTGAAAGTAACATCTTTTTAATAAGTGAAGCTTTCCTAAGGTGATATTGCACGACAATTTCAACAATTTAACACAGTCTAGTTGAAAGCAAACACTGTGGACACTTTCATGCTTCAATATCATGGTCCTATGGGGGAGTTTTTTTAAAAAAAGCCCTTATTTACTTCTTGTGCAGTGCTGTGAAGATTAAACAAGATTCGTGGTTCAGCGCATTCATCTATAGCAATGTCTTAATGAAGGCCCTCCATTTGTACAATTAATATGCTCATAAAATGAGATTCTTATGGTAAACCTTACTGGTTTCCATTGACGCGTTTGGCTTTGCTCTTCTACCTGTGTTCTCTTTTGCTTCCTGATTCCTGCAAGTACTTCTTGCTAAACCACCCTCTGTTGCAGGGAACTGGTCCCGTGTCTTCTGGGTTGTACCTATATCTCTGTTTCTGTTTGCATATTGGCAAGATTGGAATACCCCAGAGACTTGCTCCCTTGGAAGAACTGTAAGGAACACTTTGCACATATTATAGTCAGTCCAGTGTGAGGGTCAGGTGAGTGTGAGCCTGGACTAGAGTGATTGGTATGGGTCGCTAGGCGGAAGTTCCTGCTCCAGACATTTGCTTGAGCAGACTGCATAGGCAGATACCCGCATTACTGGCCTATACACTTCCATTTTTCTTTTCTTTGACAATGTGTGTGTGTGTGTTTGTGTGTGTGTGTGTGTGTGTGTGTGTGTGTGTGCACGCCACTGCCTACAAAGGCCAGAGGGGTTTGTTAGATCGCCTGGAACTGGAGTTACAGGCAGTTGTGAATCACTCCACTTGGGTGCTGGGACCGGAACTCCATCCAGTCCTCTGAAAGAGCTCCAAGCACGCTTGACTGCCAAGTCATCTCTCCAGCCTCCTATTTTCCTAGTAAGAGTATGCCTTCTTGACTTTTCTTGGGGATAAAGAAAGAAAAGAACTGAGCTATGTGTACGAGATTGTGTAAATAACAGGACACAAATTCTCCAAAGCAGAGAGATGTTGTAAGGAAGGCTGCTTGTTCGTTTCCCTGCCACCTGGCAACTCAGACCCGAAATAATCACACAGAAACTGTGTTAATTAAATCACTCCTTGGTCCATTAGCTCTAGATTCTTATTGGCTAGCTCTTACATATTAATTTAACCCATTGCTAGTAATCTGTGTATTGCCATGTGGCTGTGGCTTACCAGGTAAAGTTCCAGCATTTGTATCTTGTGGTTTCTCTCTGGCTCTCTTCTCTCTGACTCTCTATTTACATTATATTTTTAAATGAGCTGCACAGTCACAATATTTTAATCAAGAGCAGAAATATATATACACAAAATTGACCTTAAATTTGTATCAATAAAGCAAGATCCATACCAATGCAAATCTCTATAGCATATCCCCCTTTAAATATAAAGAAATATTTATAAACAATATTTGTGAATATGGGCATAGTTCTCTCCAAACTTCTTCCTGCCGTTGATTGGATGAAGTAACTTTTTTGAGGGGTGTTCAAGATGACCTTTCAGGGGCTCTTGGTCCATCAAACCACATTAGTCTGAAATTAATCCACAGGTTCACATCTTCTGTGGAAACAAAAGAACAACTTTTTTTTTCCAAAGCAACATATCCTTAGTTCCATATTTTGAAATCAAGGTACCTTTAAAGTATACATGTTGGTTACTTAGCTTCTTCACAGTCAAAAAAATTCAAAGAAAACACAATAATATGCATATCCAGACTCTCTGTGTATTCTCCATCTTTACATGACTTATTTGTTTTAAATTGATTACTTTTAAATATTTATTTTATTATCTTTACTCCTTTAATCTATGACTGTCTGTATTCTGTCTCTTTAAAGACTTCATTTCATTTTTTATAAACCATTTGTTTCTTTTATAACTCTATACTCTTTTTCTTCTCTCTCCCAAGCCTACATACATTTTTTAAAACACACTGTATCTCATTTAGGCTCTTTTTCATCTGAATTTGTCTTTATTGTTTGTCTGTAATTATTTTCTGATCAGAAGTGCTTCTTAAAATGCTAAGCCCTTCTTATGAACTTAAGTGGTGCCATTGCTAGGGGAAATACGGCACTGCCTGCTTGCCCCTCCCAGCCCAGCATGGTGGAGTTATTTGCTGCTCCTGAGAACTGTGCTTACAGCCCCATTTTTAGGCACACAGCCAGTCTATATTGCCATTAAACAAGTTATAGTACTCTGTTTACAAACCCCATTTAAATGCTCAGCCTCCTGAAAGACCCAGAGGTCACACTGGCAGCATGGCTCAGAAAGCTGGCATTTCAAAATTGTGTGGCTTTTTTTCTGCTACTGCTGAATTAGGAAAACCTCTCTTAAAGGAGCCCTGCCTCTGCTTGCTTTTAGCAAACAGAGACCAGCCAAGAAAATGCCGCTAACCAAACTATGCTTAACTCTGTTTTTTTTTTTTGTTGTTGTTGTTCATTTGTTTGTTTGGGTTTGTGTGTGTGTGTGTGTGTGTGTGTGTGTGTCTGTGTCTAGGATTCCTTTCTAAGATGTTTCAGGTTTTACATGGATTTAGTCAACCACGTTGGAGCCAATTTATTATAGGGAAGACTGCTTGTTCATTTCCCGGCTGCCCTGCAGCTCAGACCCAAAATACTCACACAAAAACTGTATTAATTAAGCCACTGCTTTGCCCATTAGCTCTAGATTCTTATTGGCTAGCTCTTACATATTAATTTAACCCATTTCTAGTAATCTGTGTATCACCATGTGGCTGTGGCTTACTGGGTAAAGACCTGGCATCTGTGTCTGGCAGAACTTCATGGCTTCTCTCTGACTCTGCCTCCTTTCTCCCAGCATTCAGTTTAATTTTCCCCACCTACCAAAGTTCTACCCTATCACAGGCCCAAACAGCTTCTTTATTAACCAATGGTATTCACAGCATACAGAGGAGAATCCCACATTAGAGAGATGGTGAATTTGTGTGTCTGTGTGACCTGAGAACTCATGATGGAGCCTGACTGGTTACATTGTGTGTTTCACTTTGTCTGATGGCTTACTATTTTGAGAGTAGATTTGAAAACTGAAAACCAGAACTTTGACATTTTGATTTGGTTTTATAGCTCTGTGTAGTCAGTGTTTAATAAACAATGGGTAATACGGCTCAACTGATAATAGGTCTCAGGGACAACATGCATCAATTGTGCAGATTAGACTATGGCTCTCCCTGTGTACTGCCATTCAGTCATAGCTCAGATGGTTTGGTTGTGGAAAATTGCCAGAGCTATCAAAGTAACAATTCTCCTCTCTTTTCTTTACCAGTTTTGATAAATATCAAACAATCTAAGATAAAAATCAAAACAAAGGAAAAATTAAGCTCACATGTTTGCTGAAAGAAAAAGAAAAAACAGAAAGGTATAATTTAGAATAAATAAAAGCACAATGTTTGAGAGTATAGACATTTTGAAAATTGTTTCCAGGTGCAATAGGAAAGATTAAAAGCTATTTCTAGTCATTAACCCACAAGAGTTGTTTTGCTTGTTAGCAAGATGTTTGGGCACACATGTGCCAAGGTACAAACACACAGCTTTTCTATGTGAAAGCTGTGGAGTATTCTGATCTATCTATCTTTTCTCTTCAATGTCTACCCCTTCTAGGGATCATCGATATCTGAAAAAGATTCTTAGAAACTCAGACCATGCAGCCATGAGTCATCCCAAACATCAGTTGACACCACTTGGCCTCGGCCTCTACTTGGCTCCTTTTCCTCTGTGTTTAAACTTTGATTACCTGTTCAAAAAGGGGACCTCATCTGTTCACACATCTGCCCATTATGTCAGGTCTTGGATTTATACCCAACAGCTTCTCCCCCACTTCTCCTTCTTCCTATAGTCACAGGTGTGGTATTCTCTTCATGTCTCTTTGGTTGAAATGTGACTTTCAATGGAAGAGCCTACGTTTTACCCATGGATGTTACATTGTCTGGCCATGTCCTGCTTGTGCATGCGGGAGTGTACAGGACACAGAAACAAGCTAAAACTAAGTCTGTTGCTCTTGTCTACTTCATCTTAGGAGAACGACATCATTGCATATGAAATTAATGGGAGTGGAGGCGTTCTGCCCCATTTGTCCTCTGAGCATTGTAGACCAGACATGGGATTTTAGCCTTTGACTTATATGGAGTTCCTTGGTGGGTGTTTATTTAAACTCTTTGAAGTTGTTGACCTGAAGAACTATTGGGTCACAATAAAATCCTTGCGGTGTGCCATCCTGAACTGCATGAGGCTGTTTTCTGGGAATAGGAGCTTATATCTCCTACATTCATACAGAAACATTGACTTATATATTGTGCTTATTTATCAAGCATCTACTCAATCCTCACAACAGTTCAATGAGAATAATGTAAGTTTCTCTTCTACTCATGAGAAAACTGTGATAAAGGTGGTCACTGCTTATTCTGTATGGTGCAATTCAGCTACACCTCCCAAAGCTTCGCTGTGGGAAATTGCTAGAACTGAGAAAACATGCAACATCATTCAGGCAGCAGTCACAATTCGAATCAAGCCACCTTTCAACTCTGTGCCCCCCATGCAGTGTGTGTGAAGGCCCAGACATCCCCAAAGTTTACGTATGAAGTGAGGCGGCTGGTGAACTGGCAAAAGTTTGGAGAGGAGGATGCTCGGTGGTCCTTGGAGGAACCTAGGAGAAGGAGTTTGAATTTCCTACAACTGTCTTCAGTCCTTACGTTTCCCTGTCTCTGTCCTCTAAACATGCTGCTGAAGGAGAGAACAATGTGCTTGCTGTGGAGTGTATCATTAAACAGTGTCCAGCGCCTCAGGCTGCCAGATCGCTGCCAGAGGCCCTCCTTTATAGAATTCCCAGATCACCCCTCCCCCGTGTTCAGTTTCTAAGTCTGAAAGGTTGCACATGGTCTCCCTGCTCTAAATATACATACTGTGGGCCTTTGATATTTGAAACCAGATCATCTCATGGTGGACTTTTCTTTAACATCCTTGATAAATGGAGTTATGAAAGTCACATAAAAATGTGTTTCCAAAAGGTTAGCGATTTTTTATTAATATTGAATTTAGGCAGTTCCCTCCATGTTTCATTTGTATGACACATTTTTATCTTCTGAAGAAGACTTCTAATAACTTTTTTATGTCAGTACATTTGTGAATACATTTGTGAAAAGCTCAAAGTCAAAGCAAGCAGCAGCATTAAGATGGTAGTTATGAAGAAAATCCATGTGACTAGTCATTACTCCAAAAAGACTGCTGGCGTTTTGCCAGGAGAAAAGGGGAGACTTCTCCGAGAAGAGATTCTGATAGCACAACCTACGTTAATTTCCATTCAGAGCCTCTTTGGGAAATTTGAAGCAGAAGTGGGCAGTCATGGAATGTTCTGCTTTCTTCTCAGTTGCCAGTGGCACTTGGAATTCTCTGGAGGTAGAGACTGAAGTTTCCAAGCAGACTCTCTGAGTCCTGAGATTATTCATTCTCAGAGACCTACAATTTTCTCTTCGTGAATTATGCATGAGCTATAATATTCCTCATAACCCTTAGGGACCTTTAGCTCATCAATTGATTCCACATCGTGTGAACTATTGCAACTAATACAGCTGTTCCATATTTCGAAGTGAAATGTCCCTTTCTTGTGATTGATAGACATGTAGAGAGGTGTTTCTCCTTATAAGGAAGAGTGTGTCTGTGTGTGTACTATAATTTCACACACATAAGGAACCAACTTCTTCCACATTGCTGTGGTCTGTGAGCTGAAAAACACATGCCCAGAAAGAGTTCACCCTCTTGAGTGTAGAAAAAGCTACCTTCTTTGCTTTGTAATGAGTTCCTAGAATATCAAAGTGCAGTATAAATATTACTATGATGTGGAGAGCAACACATAAACACAATTAAAAATCTCCAGGACTGGGGAGGCTGCACAGCAGAGAAGAATGCATGCTTCTCTTGCTGATGACCCGAGTTAGGTCAGCACCCATGCTGGTCAGATCACAAAGGCCCAGCTTCAGGGGATCTCCTGTCTTCTTTTGGCTTCCCCAGGCACGTAGACACATGTGTCATGTTCACACAGACACACATGTGCACATAAATAATTCTCATGAACCAGAACAGGGCATATTGCATCCATGAGAAGATTACGAGTTAGTACTCATTGAAACGGTGATGACGGCAGTCTGCTCTATAAAGTGTTGTTACTCTGCCTGGGTCCCAGACACCTGATACCTGATGGATGGTACCTGACACTTTGAAAAGTTTTGTTTGTTTATTCCTGTTTGTTGAGTCAGTGTCTTCCCAGGCTAGCCTTTTACTTGTGGTCCTCCTGCCAGAAGTGCTGGGATTGTAGACGTGCATCCTCATGCTTAGCTTTGCTCTTATTTCTCAGTTATTCATCCATTCGCTTATATGATGCGAATATATCTGTGCGGATGTGCATACAGAAGTCAGAGGTTGATGCCAGGTGTTCTCTCTATTACTCTCTTCCTTAGAGTTTGAGAAAAAGTCCTTCAGTAAACTAGAATGTGCCCACTGGGTAGGCTGGCTGTCCTGCGAGTACTAGGAACCCTTCTGACCCTGTTTTTTGCTTCATTTTATCTATTTATTATTTATTTTGTCAACTGGGATCACCTGGGAAGAGAAAACCTTAATAGAGAAAATACCTCCATCTAATTGGCCTGGGGCAAGTTTGTTGGCTAATTTTCTTGATTAAAGATCGATTTGGAAGAGCCCAGCCCACTGTGTGCAGAGGTGCCCCTGAGCAGTAGGGTGATCCCAGAGTGTATTAAAAAGACAGGCTGAGCAGGCCATGGGGAGCAAGTCGGTAAGCAGCACTCCTCCATGGTCTCTGCTTCAGCTCCTGCTCCCAGGCTCCTGCCTTGTTTGTGTTCCCACCCCAGCTTCCTTCCGTGATGCACTGTGACTGAGACACATGGGCCAAATGAACCCTTTATTTCCTAAGCTGCTTTTGATCGTGTCCTTTATCACAGCAATAGGAACCTAAGTAGGATGCTGTATCTCCCCAGGGCTGGGATTCCAGGCAAACACGCCTCTATGCCTGGCTGTGAATGGGGGTGCCAGAGATTCAAACTTAGTTCCTTATGCTTATGCAGCAAGGACTTACTGGCAGAGCTTTTGCTCCAGCCTTCTGTTTTTATTTTATACACACCAATTTGATTTTTTTTTAAAAAAAAGGTATATTGAATCTTAATAATTAAAATAATAGCATGCACTTGGGAAAATGTAATTTATAAGATTAATTTTCCTGAAAATGATTATACCTATATTGATTGTCTCCTATAGATATCTGTATGTATCATGAAGGATGTACAGGTGAAAATATCACAGCCTCGGGGCCACAGCAAGTCTACATGCTTGTTAGTTACAGTGACCTATCTGAGCAGTACCTGAAGATTTCCAATAGCCAGTACTGAATCTTTTCATGGACTCATGAGTTTCATTTCCTTCCCGTAGTGGGTGCAATATTGTTTTCCCTGGAATTTTATTAGCTGGGGATTCGCTTGCTGCATATCTGGGCTATTTGCTTACCCGTTTACTTTTCTCTCTTTAGATCTGGCCCCACTCTCTCTTCATTATATGTATGCATCCTACTCCTGGTCCTGGTTCTCGGTGAGTTTTATTTTGCCTTCTTTGGTTTTGGGGGGTAACGTTTGCTTAAGGTCCAAGATAATAATGGGTGGTCTATGGTGGGATTGTGTTAGGACACTTAGAGTGTCAAGTCAGCCAATCTCTTGTGCATCTCACTCAAATCCTGGAGATTCAGAGATCACCCTTCTGATCATTTCATTGGCATCACCCACGACCTGTGCGGGCCCTGCAGTTGTTTCTAAGTGACTTGAGCTCGAATTCTGTCCACTAAGTTTTCTTAAGTTAGGTCTGTCATAGTACTCTTGGGTATGAAAAAAAGGTGCTTGCTACAGTTCCCTGTCTCTTTTTTGCTTCAGAACGATTATGCAAAATTCTAGTCTGAAACAGCAAATAAATGCTTGAATTAGTGTTTTCACCAAAAATAAAATTCTTGCGAATGAGATTACATACATGAGATACATACATTACATGTTTTGTATGTAAACACATACAAAATACGTGAAGTTAGGAAGAAGTTTAAGGTGAAGTTAGGTTGTTGATTGATTAAAAAATAATCCCAAGAAATATACGAAAAAAGTCAACTGGTCAGGTTGGACTCATCGAAAGATTGCTACAGGAATGGATTCAGACAAGCCTCTTTCTCTGAGAGCGGCATTTGGTTGTGCTAACCAACTATCCTGGCAAGTTATATGACCGAGGATTTAAATTAAGAGATGTTATTTTAGTGGCAATTTTTTAAAAATCAATGCATAAAGCAGAGAGCACTTCCTAATTTATCCATCAAGCTTGTTTTTGTCTATTTCTGGGCAAGGAGAGGTCAGGGCATCGATTCATATTTCACAGATTCCTTAGCTTTGATTCATAGATCTCAAGTGTGCCTAATTGCAGTGAGTAAAGACAGCTTTGGAGCGTCATTCTCCTGATGGTGAAATCTTTTCTGGTAAATTAGACATCAGAAGAAATTGCTCACGGAGCCTGTATTATCAGGGGAAGGTCGGCAGGACATTTAGGGCCATGTGCTCACAGAGCCTGTGCTATCGGGGAAGGTAGGCAGGTGTTTTAGGTCCATGTTCTCACAGAGAACTGAAAGGGCCCTCGTGTGCTCTTGAGACTTCTCGGATGGATGTTTGAGTTACAGCTCTATCCTTGAAAGGACAAGAGCACTTGCAAGCAAGCTCTATTTTGTTTTTAAATCTCAAACCCGGAAACTGCTTACACAAAGACACTGCAGGCTCCTTGTCAAATAAACACAATGAGAGGGAGCTGGGTTGTTTTTTTTTTTTTTTGAGAGAGAGAGAGTTGCCAGTTGAAAAGTATCATCCTATATGTTTGCTTAACATTTATAAAATTTATTCATTGCTTAAAGAGACACATGATTTATTACTTACTGCTTTGCATTCAGGATGTCTGATCTCTCCTAAAGAAATCTGCGTATAAAAAGAGGTCAGCCAAAACCCAGAGGAGAATATCATGCCCCACCAATGTTCCATTCTGATATTATATATATATATAAAACCTGTTTGCTACCTGCAAAGGGCTCTGTGTCTCCAAGGGAATAAAAGACAGCAGCGGTCACATGCATTGTCTACTGAAGGGAGCTGAGGGATACTGACTTTTCTAATATCCCTGTATTTTTACCAGCTCTTACTAACTGGCCCATTGGGAGGTCTTGCTCCACCTTCTCCAGTCAGTGATTGGATTTCTGTTTTATTTATGAGGTGCTCTCATTCTGGGCTCTAATTCTTGGCTCTGGCTGTGCCTTACACGATTCCTGTGACCCATTGTGCGTGGCTGCAGAACCCACACCACTGCTGTTCTCACCCCTCCCTACCTCACCCCTCCCCTCCCAGTCACCTCATACAACACTGTCATTGTAGAGACAAATGACTTCCAACGTCCTGAGTGGAACCTTAAAGAGATATTTTACAGGGGGTAAAACCACATAGACAATCCCTTTGTACTGAGAACCTTTGCTTGTTCCTTGTTGGGGCACTATCTAGGTAGTTCAGGGGAGCCAGAAACTTACTATGTAGGTCAGAAGGGTATTCAGCTTGAGATTTGCCAGCCCTGGCCTTCTGAGAGCTGTCGGTAGAGCATATGCCGCCACTCGTGGTGAAGATTTCTTACAATGAGGGCATCAAAAATATTTGTATGCAGTTTTCTTAAGAACGAGCCCCTGTGAAGAACTATAGACATACACTATAGACATAGAGAACTTTAGCAAAATGATAACTTATTTATTCACTAGTGCTGTGGGAGCTCCTTCTGCTCCTTCAGCCAATAGTCCTTAAGATACAGTGCTGTGGGCGTGCCTTCTGCTCCTTCAGCCAATAGCCTTTAAGATACCAGCCCACTTGGGCGTGGCCTCTTACCCTATAACTTCAGCTATAAAGCCTGCACTTGCTCCTGCTTCCGTCTCTCACTTCCAGCTGCTAGACTCTGTTCCTGTTCCCCATTCATGCAGAGGATTGTGATCTAGAATAGTGAACTCTAAGTCTCCCCTAAATAGATAACCCTTTACTAAACGTAATTCTGTACTAGTGTGGGATTACTTTGTATTTTCCGCTATCACACGAAAAACTGTCACAGGACACAGAGTGCAGAGAGTGTCAAACGGATGGTACAGCTCACCCTTGAGTGCAGCCTTACTTTCCCGTGCACTTGTGAGAGACAGAGTTCTTATTTCCTAGTTGTCAATATTTGCTAAGTTTCTATCAGGACCAAGTTGATTTGGACGTTCTAAGTTTGACAAGATGCTAAGCATGATGACATTTTTGTTTCCTTGGTGGGGAGACAAGATATATGCTAGATAAATGGCAACTTGGAAATGAAATATAGGGTTTGATTTCTATGCAAGTGGCAGAAGATTTGTCACCCCGTGGCTAGCTTTTATTTTTAAGTCTGAGTAACACCTCCTTTCATCTGTTCATGTTCTGTCAAAAACCCGAAGCACTCAGGTTTATTTTTGACTGTTGGGAGGGTAATAATTACTGTGTACACAGGGCGTGTGGAGGTGATTTTAGACTTTCATTTAGTACCCTGCTTAATGCTTCTTATTTGAGGCCAAGGATTTTTATGATTGTCAAACATGTGTCAATAGCAAACATAGATACAAGTAAAGACATGTGTGTATATATACATACAATCATCTATATATGATTATTTTGCACCTGTATGTGATGTCTGTGTATGTGTGTATCATCATATATGGGTCCGTGGAGGAGAACACATTTGTGCACTGTGAGTTTGGGCTGGAGATGGATGCTGGGTATGTCCCTCTATTGGTCCCCACTTTTATGCATATTGAGGCATAAATTTGGTATGCCACAGAACTTGCCTGTTTGGCTCTCCTAGCTAGTTTACTTCAGGGAATCCTTTGCCTCTGTTTCTTGAGTGCTGGATTGCAGGTGGGCACTATGAGGTGGTTCTAATACTCTGCGGAGAAGGGTAACTGCTGCTTCACTCATCCTGGGTACAGTAGTGCAAAGGGTGGGTTTTCAAGAAATCAAGATTTGAACACTAGACCCGTTCCTTCCTGACGTGCAGGTCTTGGATGAATTATTTCAGCCCTCCACTCCTCCCTTTCTTCATATGTAAGATAAGAACAATTGTCTTTCTCGAAAGCTTTGCGCAGTAGATAAAATAATAGCTTATGTTAAATTTAGCATTTGTGGCACAGGAAGACATCTGTGTCACAAAAGCAAGGCTGTGAAATAAGCAAAGTCACCGTGCTTCTTGACGAGAATGATGTCCTGTTGACTGTGTGTGTAGCTATCGTTTTTATTCCACTATAAACACTTGTCTCACGGAGTGACACTTCATCTGGTTTGATCATGAGCTGCATCAAGGTTCTCCTAGCCTTCCCTCTAGCAAGGGTGATTTAGAGATTTTATGGCTTCATCATATTGTGGTCAGTGTTCTATCTAAATGAATGGCCTTGCTATGACATATTCTTATGAGAGTCTCTGCTTTTCTTCAGCGGGCTCTGCCTGCCACCTTCTGCAAACCCTGTTTATAAACTTGGGAGGTTATGGCCGATGCACAGAGAGGAGACACACGTGCTGTTGTGGAAATCACTTGGTGTTCTAGGGGCATCAAATTATAGCTACTGCAATTTATCATTCCATTACTCAGTGCCACGGTTAGCACCTAGAGAAAATCCTAATGTTATCAATAACACGTAGATACGTAGGTGGCTAAATGAAGTTTTCAAGATGAATGGGCCTTAGAAAGGGTTCAGCTGATAAAGTGGCTTGCAGCCAAGCCTTGTGATCAGAGTTCAATCTTGAAGACTTGGATGGTAAAAGGCAAAATCTGACTCCTGCAAGCTGTCATATTGCCTCCAGAAACACACAGTGACACGTACACCCACATGTATGCACACACATGCATGCACAAGTGCGCGCGCGCGCACACACACACACACACACACACAGGTGTGAAAGAACAAATCAATCTATCAATAAATGTAATATAAATTCTTTAAAGCTTCCAAGATAAAGTGTCAGTTTTTAAAGGTAGAACAGGAAACTCTATAACCATGCAAGACAGGAGAGGCAATAAGGGTAGAAAATCCACTGTTATAATTCCTCTTGTATATGGATAATGAAGATCCTAATAAGACAGGTGATTGCAGAGATGTGAATGAGGTTTGAGGTTATTTAGTACCTACACAAACTATATCATGTGATTATGAGGAAAGAAACCACGAAACTCCCACGCAGATAGTAAGCTAGAAGCAAATTGAACATTCTAAATTATTAAAGGGCTTTGACGTGGAGTGTGCTGCCAGCAAAGCTTGCAGAATATGCAAGCAAACAAGCCAGATAAGAAAGCATAAATGACCTAGTCATTCAAATATCAGATAGCATCGCCAAATGAAGAGAGCCAAGCATCCCTCAGAGAAATTATCCAGGCCACAGGGAAAGGTGCTTGAAGCTTTTATGCACACCCAGCACATAGTCACTCAGAGATACACACACTTAACTGGTTTAGTAATTTCCCTGCACCTGACAGATTGCAAGCATTATCAAAGGAAAAAGGCCACTTAGAAAGCTACCAACAAGAATAATAAGCAATTGCAGGGCAGGGTTCGGATCAGAAACTTGAGCCTTCAGTGAGGGAAAGTGTTATCCTTTAAATCATAATTGAGAGAAAAATGAACACTGGGCTGTGGAGAGAGGAAGTGAACGTTTCTGTCAATATCATTGCCTGGGACTCTGTTATCTCGCTTTGTAGCGAATGCATTACCAAGGCCACAGCTTGAAACATTTATTACCAGGAGACTGGTTCATTAATTTGTCAAGAATCTCTGTGTACCTGGCAACGTAACGAACATAGGAGATACTGAAGTAAATAGAAGGCCTTGCTTTAAAGAAGGTTGTAGTTGATTTGAGAGATAAAAACAAACAGGCGAATTCTAATAGAATTCTGGAACTGTTGTTACCTACGTAAGGAAAATTTTTTATTTCCCACTCAACTGTGCCTCAATCAGAGCAAGGGAAAATTTGCATTATTTGAACGCAATCCGTATGAATCCGTATATATTAGTACAGATTTGATGAAGAGAGAAATGGAGGGGGGAAGAGAAAGAGGAAGAGAGTAAGGAAAGGAGAGAGGGGTATGAGAAAAAGAGAGAAAGAAAGAAAGAGAGGCAGAGAGAGAGAAAGAGAGAGAGAGATCATATTAGCATGGAATTCACTCAAAAATTAGCTAATGGTGGCACTATATGTTGGAAGACCAGAGGCTAAGCAGGTTGGGGTTCCGCCTGACACAGACATGCCTTTCCAACAGTAACTGTGATGTCTTGCTTCCTCCTGAGCAGATCCAGCAGAAGCCAATCTCTCATCACTGGGAAGATCCTTTTGGAAATACTTATGGTAAGCAGAGCCAACTTTCATGATCCTGCTAATTCTACCCATGAAATACCTTCAAAATTAATATCTATATGATTGTTTTATTTTTAAAATGTCTCCCACAGGCTCATATGTTGGAAGATTTTGTTTTCAATTGGTGGTGGTGTTTTGAGCGGAACCTTTGCAACTGCAGCATACCTGGCAGAAGTGAGTTGCTGGGGACAGCCCTGAAGGTGATAGTCACTTCTGGCTCCCATATTTCAGACCCTAGGCATATTCACTTGAGAAATGACTGTGGCCACTGCAACACAGTGACTCTGAGATGGTGTCTACACATGTCACTTGAAAGCTCCCCATTGACGAGTGCTTCTGAGAAGGTGACATGTATTGAGATACTAATGGTGACACACTGAACATTCATTCTAGAAGGCATACTTCTAGAGTTCATTGCAGTGAATCTGCCTTTGAAACGGGGGGGGGGGGAGCATGCAGACTAAGCCTGTGTTCCTTCTGGGAGAGGCTGTCCTACCACATTGCCTGAACATAATTCTGTACTGAATGTGTAAGGAAACTCTTGGGGACAAACATCACCTGGGAAGCATAATATGCCCATAGGAGGGATGGGACTAGAATATGTTTGAAATCTCTCTTTACAGTTTGTCCATCTGACCCCAAAGTGAGTGTAAATACTGATGGTTATGCCTGGTCTTGTCTGTCAACCTGATGTGCCTGGGAAAAGGAAACTTCACTTGGGGGAATAGCCTCCATCGGATTGCCCTGTGGGCACGTCTGTGGGGGCATTTTATTGATTGCTAATTGATGTAGGAGTAGTGGATGATATCATCCTTAGGCAAGTGGTCCTGAGCTGTGTAAGAAAGTTAGCTGAATGTGAGCTTGAAGCAAGGCAGTAAGCAAAGTTCCTTCATGACCTCTGGCTCTAAGTCCTTGAATGGGGTTCCTGTCCTGGCTTCCTTCAATAAGGGACTATAAGCCATAAGTTGAAATGAACTCTTTCCCCCCCAATTTGGTTTATCACATAAAACAAACTAGAAGAGAAAAGGATCCTAATACATGTGGGTGTTGCTGTGATAGACCTGCCCACATGGTGATCCTAACACATGAGGGTTTTGCCATGATGGACCTGCCCACGTGGTGATCCTAACGCGTGGGGATGTTGCTGTGAAGGACCTGACCACGGGGCTTTCAAGCTTTGGGCTATTTTCTGGGAGGAAGTGGAGGATCTGGAACTTTTGGATGGAAGAAACACTGCATATTAGAGCTTAATGGATGTAGAAAACAATGCTGAGAGATATTCAGACAGTGGAGTCCCCACTTGTGAAGTCTCAGAAAGGGAGTCTGAATGACCTCCAACAACTCTATAAGGGCCGCTCATGTGATATTATGAATTAAGAACCTGTGGTTTTCAGTCAGGTAATTACTAAGAGATCAGCCTTGTTGAGGAAAATTCTGAGACATGTTTCCGCAGGGTCAGTGCCAAGCAGCTGAGGTCCAGAGGAGACCAAAGGGGTGCAAATGAAACTGGCAGCAGCACTTGGACTTTACCGTGGAGCAGTCTCCCAGATGATACTGGCTTTGTAGGAGTAAAGGGATCATGGACAGCAGCCGAGGCTTGTCACTGTGAAAGTCCAGGACAACCGCTGGCCAAGGTGCAGCTCTGGTTGTATTGGAGATCCCAGGATATGCCAGAACCATGGAATGGCCACCATGACATGTATGGAGTGGAGCTGACCCAAGTCTACGACACAAGATGTGTGTGCTATGAGTGGCGGAGCAGAGAGGCAGCTTAGCCAAGTCCTTTGGAATCCAAAGGATTATGAGTGAGCAAAGGTTAAGCGATTAGATATGAAGTTGCATTGTTGGACTTTGGTTTTGCTTAAGTGTGATTGTTTTTTATGCCTAATCTTCCATTTTGGAACAAGAAATACTAACTTTTTAAAAAAGAGGAACCCACACTAAGAGATTTTGGGTTACTTTAAACAGACACTAAAATTTTAAGTGGTAGAATTTTTAAATCCCGAGGGACTTTTAAAGTTGCATTGTGTTTTACGTTGTGATATTAATGGGAAATCTTGGGGACAAAGAGGAAAGTAAACATTATAGTTCAGCAGTGATGTGTTTGTGTCTTGTGGAGACGTATTGCTTAGTCTTGGTTGTTGACTTGACACACCTGGGAAGACAAAACCCAAGCTGAGGAATTGCTGCCTTCAGATTGGCTTCTGGGCATGTCTGTAGGACGGTCTGGTCATTCCTTCCTATGTTCTGGTTCTTCATTTTAAACAGAATGTTTGGTTAGCGCTATTATATCCTGGGACTGTGTAACCAATAGCCTTAGGGGTTCTAAAGTGCCAGAATTGTTGAAGATGATGAGGACTATTAAAGTTATTTTGAATGCATTTTCTAGTATAGCATGGTCATGAGTCTATGGGACAAAGAGAGGGAGATTATGGCTTAAAAATTCTGCATCTTAGTGACAAGTTGCTCAGGTGTGGGGGTCAATGCTAACTGTCTGCCTGACCAAGTCGGGGCTTATCTGGGGTACGGCTCTGGACTTGCTTATTGGGAATCATCTTGATTGTGTTCACTGATTTGTGGAGAATCATCTTAAATGTGAGCAAGACCATTCCAAGCCTAGGATCCTGGGCTGTATGAATAGAGACATGGAACCCAATACCAAGCATGTGTTCGCTGCTCTCTGTATAAATAGAGGCAGGGAACTGATCACCCAGCATGGCTTCGCTACTGTCTGTTCCCAACTGTGGTTGTGGTGTGACCAGTTGTCTCAGACTCCTACGGGACTCTCAGGTCATGATGGGCTATACTCTTAAATAGTGAGCTGAAATCAATATCACATTTTCCCTTAAATTATTTTTTTTTCAGTTTTTAAAAATCGCAGGAACATGAAAAGAATCCAATTTACAAGTTACTGTGTTTTATATTGAACAGAAAAGGGCTACAGTTTTTCTTTCCTGGCCTGAAGTCGAGAGTGAAGCTTAGAGTGCTCACTGCCATGGTCATTATTATGGTCACAGATTACATCACTGCATTTTTTAAAACAAGCCAACAACCCAGAGACACAATATTTGTAAATCCCATGTCAGGTTAATTTGGCCTCTTCTACATGAAGAAGACAAAGATGTGTTTTTCTTCCAATGGAAACAAAATTATCTCCACTTAGGGTAAAGCTTTTGTCATTATATTTGGAAAAGAGATTTATAGGGAACAGCAATCAACAAAGAGAGTCTGTTGAGTCTAGAAGTGGGTACGTTGGGCAGGAATGAAGAGGATGACCTACATGGACATAGGAAGACCTCACCCCACACTAAGATAGGAAGACCTCAAGCTAAGATCAAGTCTGTTCCAAGTGTGTTTGGCAGAGGGAATTACAAATCCCTTGTGAGGACACATTGCCAAGAAGTCCAGGAAGGGCACCTATACAACTGACGTATAAATAATTATTTGAACATGAACACAGATATGCTTCCCATAAATACTTTCCTAACCACATATTTTTATTGTTCATATTTGTTTTAGATATTCTCAAATAATTTTCTTCTTCTGACCTCTTCTCTGTTAAGAATGTTTTTTTTAGTAGACAAGCACAGATCTGGGAGGAGTTCGCTAATTTTGTGAAGGGTCATTACTATGGAAGTCAAGTAGCTTGGATGGCATGCTGTGTGCCCCACCAACTCATCAGCTGTGGGTAAGAGCCCAAACTGTTCCTATGTGAGAAAAGAGCCAAAAGGCAACATTACACTTGGAGAGCCCTTTTATTCTTAAATCTATATTGTTTGTTTCATCAAATGCAACATAAATGATAATTTTTGTACAGTTGACATCACAGCCTACAAAAGCTTTAGAGTTTGGAACATTATCTTTGTATGCTTTATATCACAAAATAAGCAGAGTAAACGCTTCATAATTATTCATTCAGGCGAACCCGACTTGGTGTGGTATTAACAGAACTGACACAGGGATTGGGCTCACTGATGTTAGAACACCTATTTCTGCTAACCTCATTTTCGAGGTGTGAAATGGCTCCTAGGGGTTTGATACTGATATTTCTCAGATGGTTGTATTTGTCAACAACTCTACAGAGCGCCTCTAAAAAGACATCAGGTCAACAGTGAGCATTTTCTTCTTCTTTGAGTGTGGTCATACATAATGGGTGTTCCCTGAAGGCTGCATGAGTTGTATGGCTATAGCAAGCACTATAGAATCCAGTGGAGTTCATTTAGTCAAGTCTGTAATGGCGGTATTGACTCTAAAATCTAATGAACTGATACTAAACATGGATGATTTGAGACTGGCATGGGGGTGTTTAGAGACACATTCAATGCCATTTATAGCCTCAAAATATTGCTGAGGACATAGAAGAGAGTTATGACACTGGAATACTTCTTTGTTTTTATTTTGAAAATGGATTTCTACTATTTTTGACTTGAACGAAAGCCTTCTCTAAAATACACTTAAGGCCAATGTAAGCAGGGAAATTAATGGAAAAATTAATGGAAAAAGAATGGAAACAAACCCGAATCAGGAGGAACTCGTGTGAGATTTGAAACACAAGGTCTTATAAACTCTGCCTGTCACTACTGGTCATTTAGTGACAAAAGGAAAAATAAACGGCAGGACATGGTTGTGAGCTGAAATGAGCACAAGGCATCGTGTGGAGGGGACAGGAAGAAGAAGTGACTTGGAGACATTCACTGGAAGGCTTCAGAGAGATACGGGGCTTTCTCTAGCAGTAAGACTAAGAACAAAGCAAAACAAAACAAACGCTTTAAAATAAAAAAAAGGAAAGGAAAAAGCAGCCCAGGCTGGCTGGAGATGTAACTGGGAAAAGGGAGAAGTGTACTCATTCGGGAGTCGAGAGGAAAGTCTCCAGCTTGCTCATGCTCATTTGAACTTTCAGGAGTAAATGACCTTGCCAGAAATAGCAGCGATTAAACCAGATCTCTGCAGAAAGAAAATGCTGAGAGCAAAATCAAGGTAATAGGATGAGAGACATGGAACAAAATGATTCAGTACATTGAAGTATAAAGCAGTCACCTGCAAATGCCAGCACACAAAATGGATACTTGGGAAATATCACTGAAGGAAAGAGGAAATTTGACATGCAATACCAGCACAGAATGTGATAGTTTATTTCTGTGTTTTTAAAGGATGCTTGCAGCTTAGTGCCCGAGTTCATCAATATAAATAAAATTACATAAGTAAGTGTTTACAGAAAAATAAAGAAAAAGCTTAGGATACCAGAAATTACAATAGAATATATCTTTTCTTATTTTAACTTAGCCCACCATCTAAAAATCATCCATCCATCCAGATCTCATATTTATATTCATATTCAGAAAGATGATTCTATTGAAGCAAAAGTAAGATCTGTGTCCTCCTTAGGTGACACTGAGTGTTCACACTAATGAGCCAGACAGGGCTTGTGTATGGCAGGAGAAATCGCAAACTCAACTTCTGGAAATTTCCTTGATTTGCTTACTTTATTATCTTGATGTGTTTGCTCTTATTTGTTCACTTTTTTATTTTATTTTTTCATATTAGAGCCAAAGGACACTGAAAATAACATGGTACTTCTCTGTGTGGGGGACGAAGGCCCTCACAGACTACTTCAGGCCAAGGTAAAACGTTTGCTAATGTTAAGCAATACACGAAGTAACACTATTTAAGAAATTACCTTTTGAGCTTAGTAAAATTTTTATCTTTAATTTGAAGTCTCATCTATTTAACATAAAAAGTTGAAATCTTTGAACTGTGGCTTGTATGTTTTGCTTTTTTTCTTCCCTTATATTTTTATTGACTCTCAATATTTTAATATATTGAAAAATATTAATTTTTACTTCTGTATGTTTAATGAATTTTTATTAATTTCTGGTTTGCTTTTATGATGGCCAGGAGGAAGTATGGCCCAAGGGAGGTGGAAGAGAGAAAACTTTTATAAATTGGGGCAGGGGCATGTATGGTTAGGATGGAGGGGGCAGTATGCTGGCCTTGGAGCTGATGTGGATCTCAGTGTGTTCAGTCAGTTGTCTTCCTGGATGCAGTATAGTCAGACTTTCTTTGGACTGCCAGTTCCCAAATAATGACACTGACATTCCTTATTAATTATAAAAGCTTGGCCTTAGATTAGGCTTGTTTCCAAGTAGTTCTTTTGACTTAAATTAGCCTGTTTGTATTAATCTATGTTCTGTTACATGGCTCATTACCTCTCCCCTGTACTGTACATCTGACTCCTCCATGTCTGGCTGGCAAAATCTACATGCCTCAGATTCTTGCTAAGTTCCCCTCTCCCTGGAAGCCCCACCTATCCTCTCCTGCCCAGCTATGAGCCATTCAGTTCTTTATTAAACCGATCAGAAGATGCCTTAGGCAGAGGCATATCTTCACAGTATACTAAAAGATTACCCCATAACATTGCAGGATTGCTCATCCCATTCCGGCAGCACGTCCTGGCCAAGGACATGTGGTACTTTCCCAGCGTTGATCTTGACATTTCCCTCTCCACTCTGGCTGATCTCCCTGGCCAAGTTTCTGAAGGACGCTGGCAGAGCAAGCAAGCCTGGCCAGTTGCCAGCTGTGTCCTCACTTTGAAAGGTGCTCCGGTAAACCAACATGGCACACGATTAGAACAAAGACCATGTCCAGATTTCTTCTACTTGTGTCTGAGCTGGGCTAGCCCATTCTGACTTGAAACGTGAACAGGGTGAAGAAGTGGAGAAGTAGAGTTGGGAGAGCCTTTTTAGTGGCCATGAACTCAGAAAGCTCACAGGGACTGAAACCTCTGACCAGCCTCCTTATATCTAGAACTCGGGATCACTTTCATTTCCTAAGCCCAAGTCCTGAATGCCAGTAACTGTTAAAGGAAAGAAAAGAACCCCTGCCCAGGAGCCTCCCTGAACATTATTGTATTCTTTGCCTAGACTCTGCAGTCTTGCGCTAGTCACAGGACATATTTGCTGAAGAGGTGCTGTGTGCTGGGAGCCCTGGTTCATTTGAGGCTCTTACCTTGTGGGTAGCTCGTGATTACTGGATACAGAGTATGCAATCATATTCATCATCTCATTGACAGTTCATCATTACTGGATATGATGTCATGACGTACACTATCGTTTTCATCATTCCATTTATAGATGGGGAAACAGTGCAGGTAAGTAACCTGCCCAAAGTCATATGCTGTGTGTTCTCAAAACCATTCTCAGAATATTATTGACTCTGAGACTCAAATATTAAGTCCTTCATTTCCCCTATTCTCTCATTTTTCTCTTGCCATCATAGATTTACAGCAGAAAAAGGGCACCAAGGGGATGGAGCAGGTTCATGTTCCTCGACTTCTTAGTTGGAGGTGGGTGTCATGGCTTAAACCTTGACTTTCTAATTGGAGGTGAGTTTTTCATGACTTAAACCTGGACTTCCTATTGGAGGTGAGTGTTATGGTTTTCACCTCGGCTTCCTAGTTGGCAGTGACTGTCAGGCTTTACCTTGGACTCCTAGTTGGAGGTGAATGTCATAGCTTTCACTAGGGAGGAGTGAATATGCTCACATATGCATGTCGCATAAACTCCAAAAGAAGTAATAAATCTCTTTTATAAATGATATAAGCAGGTCTAACCTGTCTGACTGCATTTGCTGGTCTGGCGTTTTGCCTCCTTCTCTCTGATGAGGGACATCACCTTGCACCAGAAAACTTGGGATTGTGTTGGTAGTGTTGTGCATTTATGTCAGCTGTGTGGTTGCTGTCAGCTGCACAGAATCTAGAACCACCTGGAAGACAGGCCTCTGGGAACTCCACTAGGGGTGACCCTGATGACACCAACTGAGATGAGAAGACTTTCCCACAGTGAGAAATCTTTCTCTGGCTGGGGTCCTGGGTTGCATCAGCAGAGAGGAGGAAGTGATCAGAAGCACAATCTGTTCCGTGTGCTGTTCTGGCTGTACTATGGGTTGTTGCTCCAAACTCCTGCTGCCTTCATTTCCCTGTTGGGATGGACCGCACCTTGAACCACAAGCTAAAATAAATGCTTTATCTCTTAAACTGTTTCTGTCAGAGCAGTCCATTTCAACAACAGGAAGTGGGACTCAGACAAGTGGTGATTACTCTGTCCTGCAACCGTGAACACAGGCATCACCATGGAGAAACACTGGTTGGGTTAACGACAGGCAGGATGTCTCACCATGTCTGGCTATTGGCAGTGCTGTCCCCTCCCCTGAGTGACATAGAATGCCACACGAATCAGGGAAAAGGTAAACTCCCCACTGCACAGAAGAATTCTGACAATTCTTACCATTCAGACATTGAAAAGTTAGATCTACTTCAGAGGAGGATGGGTGAACAAACCCTTCCGACTTGTACACCCTATGTAAGTTAAGAATTTCTGGCCTTTTCACCTCTTCCAGTGTAAACGTGAGGACACAGTCTCGCTAATTCTACCCACACACAATGGTGCCTCTAAGTCGTCTCACAAGATCCCGAGACACCAAGGCTCTTTCCTGGGTATCACCTGCTCTGCTGAGAGGCAGAACACTCTTCTTAGGTTAGCGGATCTGCGTCGTTGATTGGTAGTCTAAGGTCTGGCATCTTTATATCTGCATTTCATTTCATCTTGTGGAGATCTTTTCACAAGACAGATTTTTACATGGCTTCAATTTGCCCTAAAAGTTAAAATTAATTACACCAACTCTAATTTCCATTTTTTTTCTAACTCAGGATCTTGAAATTCAGGCAACTGCCAACTAAATCACTTTGATCCTTTTTACTTTCTGTAGTAACCATTCCCTGGAGCTGTTAGTAAGAAAACGTCCAGTTTGGGCTAATTCCCCGCCACTGTGCCTGTCTTCTTAGGGTCTTCTGGTATTTCTGACCACTTTGGACATGATGGGATGGATGGTCATCAACAATTTGTTGAGTTCCTATGAGAAAAGTGAGAGAAGAAAAGGCTCAGGAGAGTGGTTTTCCACTCTGTAATTCATTTGTCTTTAATTGTTATCATGAACTTCATGCTTGAATTCCGTGTTAGCACGTGACTGCAGTAGCAGAGAAAAAGTGCAGATTTTGTTATTATGAATCTTTTTCTGTCTCTCCTCCCCAGTGAGAAACAAAGAACAATTAGGTCATCTTCACAACTGATTCCCGGAGCCATTGTGAGCATACTTGAAATATAACCTTGTTTCACGTGGGTCTTTCTAGAACATTTAAAAAACACATTCCAGTTGACTTTGTTCCTTCAGTAAATCTTATATTCAAGTTTTAAAGAATCAGGGGGAACCAGATCTCCCTTACTGATTCCCGCCTGGGTACCTTTTAATGTTTTTCCTGCACTTGTTAAGGTCAGATGTGTAAAGTTTCTTTTTAGAAGACCTCAAACTTAGCCTCCCACCAGAACTACAATTCTTTATCAAAAAAAGCTTTATTGTTATTTTATTTTGTGTGTATGGGTGTTTTGCCTGCATGCATGATTGTTTGTGTACTACAAGGACCCCTGGTTCCTGCAGAGGTAAGAATAGGATACTGGGTTTCCCTGGAAATGGAGTTATAAAAGTTTATGAGCTTCCATGAGGGTGCAGGGAATTGAACCCAGGTCCTCTGGAATAACAGCCAGTGCTCTTAACCCTTGAGCCCTCTCTCCAGCTCCTAGAGTGATTCACATGTGGTTTATGTAACCAGAATTGCATTGATTATATTCTTATAAAACCATTCAGTGCTTTAAAATGGTTAGGTTTTTATCTTCTTCTCTTTGGGGATGAATATGAATACAGTCAGGCAGACAGACAGACAGACAGACACTTGTGCACTCACCAACAGCCATGCTCTCGGGAATACCCTCCCCGACAGCCTCTCAAGCCCTGGCTGCTTTTCTCCAGCGATGCTTAAGTGACTGGTTTGGCCATGAGCAAAGCACCCGCTGCTCTTCTCCTGCTCCACACGGCCCACCCTGCACTTGGTTGCCCCTCCCATCGGATCCCGTTAAGCCCCGTTCCCTTGGCGCTGTCGGGCACTGACGCTGGTGTCACTTTCCCTCACGTTCAAACAACTTTTAGTCCAGCGCACTGTCAGGGTTTTTTGATGCTCCTGTTCTTTTCATTCTTCCTTGCAAGGCTAGCTAGCTACACCATTTGCAGGGCTCAGTGAATAATCAGGCTGCAGAGCCCAGCTAACAGGGGTGATGAAGACTTTCGGGACATCAATGAAGATCATCCAAGTCAACCCAGAGTCCCTCTGAGCATGCGCCCTCCTCTCCCCTGAGAGAGCACATAGGTGACCGAATCAAGGTTGGTCCTGCTGGTTGGAATCTACAGTTCATTTTCTGATTTTCATCAGTGAGAGAGCTTCAAAAGCTCTCTGGAAAAGTACTGGGGTCTTTCTGCCTTTCTCCCCACCTCTTGTCTTTCCTTTATCTTCCCTGGGGAGGGAGAAACTCTGAAGTGAGCTAGTAATAGTCTGATTCCCCTGGGCCACATACTTTGGTCCTAAGGCGAGTATTCTTACCTCCTCCTTGTAGCTTCTCTTGCTGGGCTCAGGGAAATCACCTTCTGCACCCAGCTACCCTGCTGTGAATCAGCAGTTGGTTTGCCTTCCCTCACCTCAAGTCAGTAATGTGGGCCCCACATCCTTGATTCGGTGGAAATAGTTCTTTGGAGCCAAAGCCTTGCTTCTCCGCACTTCACCCAACACTCCTAGGCACTGCCATCTGCCCAACACGAACTGACTAATGCATAAATAAGCTGGTGCTTTGATCTCCACGTGGTTCCCACCTCTCTGTGGCCATTTCTACTAATTATTGTAACACATGAGCCTATGGTATGTTATCCAGCTTGGGCTTCTTCATGGTGAAACATCCTGAGATACTATTAAATGATCCTCCTAGCTCTATTTCTCCTCCCCCGCCCCTCTTGCTTAGTTAATAGTATTTTCCTTTAAAAGAATTGAATTTGAAAACAAACCAAGCCATGTCTGCCCACACTTCCAGTGCCAGACTTTCATATCTCTGACTGGCAGGGAAAACAATTTTGGCAGAGGTGACCATGAATTGACCCTCTTTGTTTCTGACAAGCCGAGGGAAGGAAAAACATGACTGATAATAAGAAGTGGTTGCTCTGGGGCCAGCCTGGCTGACAGTCTTAGTCAGGCGATGTCTTCAGTCCCGGGTCTTTTTTGACAAGTAATATCCTCTGAGTAAGCAGGGAAGACAACGCCAGCAGTTTGTGCTTGTAGAAAGTGAAGAAATGTCCTATGCTCTTATTCCTCAGAACCCCCATGCATTCCTTCTGTATAGGCTGAGGATGTTAAAGAATCCACAGGGTGAATTGAATTCTGTTTACCTCCAGGCTGTGACAGAAGTTCATTTTCTCATGGATAGTTTTCGTGTGGATACAAGTGAATAATTCTTTTCTGGTATTAAGATCAATAATTGTGTTCCCTGTGAGCCTCATATTTTTTTTTATTATGGACACCGATAATCTCCTTGCATTTGCCATAGGCAGACCAAGCTCTATGATTTGTATCCCGCTTCTCACAATGTAAATGTCCTATGCTGAGTGAGCGAACTGACTCGGACTTCATCAGACTTTTTATTTTGATTTCCCTTTTATCTTCTAACAATATTTTTACTCTTTCAATTTAAATTTATTTTTATGTGTGCTATTCTCTGCATGTATGTATGTATGCCGCATGCATGCATGGTGCTTGTAGAGGGCCAAAGGAGGTCACCCAATCCCCGGGGACTGGAGTGACAGAGGGTTGCGAGCTGCCATGTGGGTGATGGGAATCGAACCTGGGATCTCTGTAAGAGCACCTGGTGCTCTTACCCACTGAGAATCTCTGCAGTCCCAGAGCTCCTGATTTAGGTTTCATCCCATTTGCTATTGAGTCTCAAGAACAAGTCACAGTGGACTAGAATTTAATCCATACCAGAAAATAGGAGAGTTCATGAATTAAAGGACAAGCTATAATAAAAGCACATCACCTTTATACAAGCTATGGCCAAATGATTAAAATCATGAAGATTTTAAGTCTGAAGAAATGGTCCAGCAGTTAAAAACACTTTTCTTTCTTCTGAGGATCAGACTGTGATTTCCAGAACCCTCACGGAGGCTCACAACCATCTGCAAACTCCAGTTCCAGGGATCTGACACCCATGAGCACCAGGTATTCACATGGTACACAGACATGTATGCATGCAATAATTTTTTAAAAAAAAATTGAGTTAGAGAGCTTTGAAAGTGTATAGAAATGGGATGAGATACAGGAAATTGAAATTCTTGATGCTAAGTATTGCCACTTGTCATTGCTATGTGGCTTTGTTAAAGTCTCATAAATATAGATTTACTCTGAAAAAAAAGTGTAGGGACTGGTGTGCTCAGAGGCAGTGTGGAGACTAATTTGTTCATGTAGAGGTTTGACAGGCTAGCTGCACGGAGAGGAAGTTAGTAATGAGAGCTGTATCTTCGGGAGACAGGAGGGCGGGTGTTCCATGTAGACCCACAGTTGAATATTCAATCTGCCCTCCTAAGAGTTCCTCGTCACACTGTTTATTTCTAGCTAAAAGCCATGGTAGAATTATTACTGACACCAGATATGGGACTTTTCTGATCTAATTAAAAATTCATAGCATCTTTAATGAAGCATGTCACATTGACTTTTATATCAGAGGCTTTACCTAACAACATGACCTTGATTCTTTGCATCCCCTAATCCTTTCTGCTTTGTTTGCACATATAGATGATGTTGATTGACATTTTGTCTGAAACCACTCCTTTTAGATTGCTGTTGACAAGTGACCATCTCTGTTCTGAGTGAAACTTAAGTCCTTGTCATTGTCAATGTGCCGGCTCTTTTTCCTTTGTGTTCCAAGGCACTAGGAACATGACTCTGCCTCCCTCTTTGTGGAAGTGAGTTGGTTCAGGGGAGGGGGATCTTTCAATTAACATTGAAATTTTGATTACGTAAAGTATTTAGCCTGTTCAATTCCTGTAACTTCACTTAGCAAAGGCAGTCTGGAACTGTCTACATTAAATACATAGAAACCAAGACTTTAGGTAACCATTCATATGGTAGGTTCCTTCCCGGTGGAAGCAATACCTACCTACTTATAGCAGTCCACTGTGTGTAAACCAACTGTCTTAAAAGGGCTGTGCTACAGGCTAGGCGTGCTGTGTTTCTCTCTTTCCACATTCAACTTTTCAGGTCCTCATGTGTGTTTGTATTTGAAGGTGGGGCTCTTGAGAGGTAGTTAGGGTTAATGTCATAAGTTAGAATAGGAATCGTGCCCTATAAAAAGAGGGAATGACACCAAATCTCCATTTCTCTGATCTGTCAAGGAAAGGCCCTTTGAGGTCACCGTGAATGTGAGGTCATCTCTAATCAAAGGGTCTTTATCAGCTATCCAATCTCCTGGCACCCAGGTCTCAGACTTACCAGCCTTCACACTTTAAGAAACAAAGGTTTGTTGTTTAATCAGTATGATTTATGTCATTTTGCTGTGGTAACACAACCTGAATGAAATCGATTATATTTGCTCCTGTATTGGAATTATCAAAAACTTATGTGAACATGAGGGCATATTGGAAGGGTTCAAGTCAGTAACTCTTTTTGGTTTGTATATGCACGGAGCCTTATGACAGAGGACAGCTTTGCCCACAGCATGTGGATAACTTAGAGGCAGTACTATTGCTAATAGTTTCTCTGCTGATACTCTGCTCAGGGTTGTACATATCTTTGTTAAGAGACCAAGGCTTCTTACTTGATTGTATGTTTATCTTTGCTTTTGATATCAGGGATCTTATGGACATCATAGACCCTGGGTTGTTGTAATATGCAAGAAGGAAATGCCATTTTAATCAGAACACTAGTTTAAAATAGGAGTTGTGAAATATTTCCTTGTCTTATGGTATGGAAAATTACTGAAAATTGATCTGAGTTTTCCATGAATAGTTGGAAAAACTATTGGT
The DNA here is from genome assembly GCF_982192425.1 of Myodes glareolus. NCBI lineage: Eukaryota > Metazoa > Chordata > Mammalia > Rodentia > Cricetidae > Myodes > Myodes glareolus. The sequence goes on along the minus strand of NC_142051.1, from coordinate 10,605,129 downwards.
TCTTGGGCTTTCTTTGTGTATATGCTATTTTTAGGATGCGGATTTTCTTTTTAAAAGATTTCTATTTCTATTTTCTGTTTACGAGTATTTTGCCTGCATGTATGTATGTGTAGCATGTGCATGCCTGGTGTCCACGGAGGCCAGATGAGAACCCTGGATCACCTGGATCCTGGAGTTAGAATTGGAGTTAGAGATGTCTGTGAGTTAGCATGTGGGCACTGAAAACTGAACCTATGCCCCTGCAAGAGCAGTCAGTGCTCTTAACTGCTGAGCCTTCTCTCCAACCCTGATATGCATTGTTTTTATTCTCAAGACATACATTCAATTAAAGAAAGCAGAAGATCTGCAAAAATTATAGTAGCTGTATAATGCTTAAAGTGAAAAATGAGTGTGGCTATTTCCAGAACCTGCTTATAAATACACATGGGTATGCATAGAGATTTATTAATTTACTCTATCAAGTTCAAGGACCTACTTAAAGTTGCAGGTTCTAAAGAATTCCTGGCGATTTTTGTTTTGTCTCTTCTTCTGTTCTGAGATAGGATCTCATTATATAGCCCAGACTAGCTTCACACACATGATCCTCTTGCCTCAGCCTCCTGAGATTTAAGATTGCATGTGTGCACTATGCCTGGCCTTACTTGGCGATTTTGATCAGCTGTGTTATAGTAGTTACTTTGGTGATGATGTGCCCGTGTCTAGATGATTAGAAGGGACAGAAATCATAAATAGGAAAACGAGTGGGAGTTTATTGGCATTACTCAGGCAGAAAGTACTGAGAACTTGACTTTGGATAAAAACTGTAGAGAAATTAGGCAGAAAGAATGCAGGTAAAGGGAACAATCATAACAGGGTTTGCTGTCTGAACATCAAGGGTAGGGGAGAACAGGATGCTTCTACCCAACAAGAAACCACGTCTGAATGGCAAGGAGGATGCAGAAGAATCTCTGAAAACACCCCAGAGTTCTTTTATATACATCCTAACATTGATGTTTATTAAATTCTGCTCACTAATTTTCCCTGCATTTTAAAAATCCTGGTGCCCTGGTACCAGACCTGGAGTTCCAGTCTTCCAACCTGGGTCCCCGAAAAGCCCAGCAGTGAGCTGTTTTTCACTCAGGAGCAGGTGGACTGGCCTGTGCTGGAGGTAATTACCCTTTCAACTGCCATCCCCTCCGCTCTGCCAGTGTTTAATTCTGAGCTTCACAGGCAGGCATCATTAACAGCTTATCTTCCTCACATGTCTGTGCAAAGGAAGGAAAACTGATAAAAATTTAAAACTATGATGGGTTAATTATAGTAGCTAAGTTTGGAGTAAGTAATTAAAATTCATATAACAGAACAAACATATTGAAATGTAATTGAAATGGGGTGACTATGTTCAACAGACATTTATTCATCTGGAACACAGTATGGTTATGAGAAAGAACAATAAGATAAATCTGATTTAGGTTATGTTCAACACATAAATAAATGCATTTATTCAAGGCATTAATTGATCATTGCCAAACATGTCTAAATTTGGTATTTCTCTATGTGCGAGGCATCTTGCTATTAGCAGCCGAACAAGCCACTCGAGGGTGGAGTGTCCATCACGTGTCCTTTAGTATGATACAAACATGTACGGAGAAAAGTTGTGGAAATTTCCTTCACCACTCATCTCCTTATAGTAACGAGCATGGTCTGCCTCACTCTGTAGGAAGTTCCTATGTGCTTCTGTTTTCATCACTGAGGGTCATGCCTGTAACCCTTTGCAGCCTTTGCTCGTAGCCGTCATGGATACTGGACTCTCTGGTTAAGACCACGAGACATAGTGAGCTTCTATCTCCTGTTACATGGTACTGGAGCACAGTAGAGGAAAGATATATAAGGACCCTAGAGTCCGCATGTTTGCTATTGCTAGTGATGCCCTAACCAACCTCTTAAATGGTTATTATTTTAAATTTAACTTAAAAAAAAAATCTTCATACTGAGAGTATAGGCTTCCTGAGATTGGCACCATGGGATGCTTAACCACGTGGAAGAGAGTTGTTGGTGTTTGGTATTAGAACATTGTATCCATGGTGGAGAGATAGCACAGTGGTTGAGAGCACTGGCTGTTCTTCCAGAGGATTCAGATTTGACGCCTAGCACTCACATGGTGGCTCACAACCATCTGTGACTCCAATTCCAGGGACTCCAGAGCCCTCTTCTGGCCTCCGTGGGCACGGTGTGTATGTGGTTCACCGACATATTTGCAGACAAAACACCTATACATATAAAATAAAAGGAAGCAATCATTTTTTAAAAGAAAAGAAAATTGTAACCCAGTGTGTTTACTGCCACGAATGCAGAGGTATCGAACACATTCAGAGGCTAAGAGACAGACCACAGCTCACAGGAAATGCCATTCTGCCTATGTTCAGGAAAGGAGGACAAGGGCAGTGGGGAAGACTGCTTCGAATACTCCAAGTCTGTGTAACTAGACTGCCTATAAGTCTGAGTTACTTAGGTTCAGTTACCTCTTTCCTGAAGGTTCTGAGGACAAGACCATTATAGAAAGCTGAAAGTTGTATTTGTAGTTCTGGAACATGTGACGGTAAAGAGAAACAATGACAAAAAATAAACCATTAGTAAGTTGTGTTTATTAATAGTAGCTATTAATTATACTACCTTACTAAGTGGTTTGATTATAATTAAGGTTTTATCGATATTTGACAAACTTGGATCATAGTAAATATTTAAATATTAGTTCTGGTTATTAGTTGCGTTCAGTTTAGTAAACAGTTGACCCACATGCTACAGACTGAATTGCACTTAAATTTATTCATTGCAATCCCAGCACCAGATATGAGGAGGAAGGGTCTCTGGGTCATGTTTGTGGAGACAGCAGAGTCCTCATGAATGGCATGAGTGGTCTTATATTAGGGCGCAGAGAGCTTACTCCTTTTCATTGGTCACTGCCATGCGATGAGAAGACGAGTCTGCCAAACAAGAACCGGCCCCCTCTGAGTTCTCCAGCACCTTCTTGGACTTTCCAGCCTACAGAATTGTGAGAAGCAAATGCATGTCCCTGAAGCCACTATAATATTCAGCCCAGGATCACTGTGCCGTTACATCTCATTTAATCCTCAGAACCTCCCAGCAGAATGTAGGTTTTGATTCTGCCTTCTTCCCGGGTGAATTGAAGTTTGCACTGGTAAATACATCTCTTAGGATCTCACTGGCACTTGTACATACATCTCTTAAATACACCTTTTAAGATTGCTCTGGCTTCAGTTGGTGGAGGCTTCCCTGACTCTTGGCTGCTTTGACAAGATTTTTTTTTTCCTGAGAATGTCTTTGTGGTTTGCAGAGCAGTACCAGTGGAGTGAGAAGCAGAGTGGAGAAGCCACTTCTAGGGACAGCAGTGGATGTCAGAGCGCCACCTCACGCTTTCTCTAGTTTTGGCCTGCATTGTGAGTGGCAGGATCACTGGGAGGAGAAAGCTACCGATGGGAAAAGGACTTCTGGAGAAGCAGATGAGATGTAACCTTGAGATCTCCTGAATTATGAGAGACCCCGAATTCTTCAGATGCTATGGATTTGGAGATCCCCCTCTTTTGTGCAGTTGTACACCTGCATATAGCTTTGGGTGTAGTTCAGAGCCTGGTCTCTGTAGGCTCCCAGGAGCGGTTTCCTATGAAGTGACTGAAGGGCACGGGAAGGAAGAGCTAGCTTATGTAGTGTGAGCCAAGGTTTTACCCTTTAGGCTCAGAACAGAAACAGAAACTGCTTCAGATTTGTTCTTTTATCTTTGAGGATTATAATACAGTTGCGTCATTCCTCCCTTCTCTTCCTCCCTTCAAGGCTCCCATGCGCCCCTGCTTGCTCTTGCCTGGATTCACAGCCTCTTTATTCATCACTTGCTGTCATATGCATACATGAGTTACATGCCTCTATACACATATAAATATAACCCACTCTCAGAGGAGAGCTGATGCTAGGACATGGAACAGAAGGGTCCCAGCCGCTGGGCTCCATGGGGCCACTTCTGAAACAGCTGGAGTACTGGTTACTTGAGTGAGATGTGACACTTGTGGAGACATGTGATCAGACGGAACAGAATCCCATGTACGCTTCAAGGCTTCCTTTGACTGTTAACGGACCCACCACCCCGATACAGTATCAGTTGCAGTCTGTTTAGCAGATTCATACTATTTCCTATGTATCAGCCATTACAGCTATGTATTGGGGCATCTTGTCCAGCTAGACCAATGCCTGCTCCCTGGGCAAGTTTTGATTCATGACAGGAATACAGATTCCTGAAGATGTGAGACTAGGAGCCTAGAGCTACAATGACTTTGAGAAGGTGAGAAGCTAGGAGGTGGGGTGGGAGGGAGTGGGGGGCAGTGCTAGCCACACTGGTAAACTCTACAGTAGGAAGTCAGATGTAGTTCCAAAGCTATTTAAAGTTTCTGCAAAAATCATAGACACACATATATATTTCAATATGATAATGAATTCTTCAACTGCTAAGTGACAAATTTTAAATAGTGTCAAATTTGAATAATCGCGCCACTTAACAAATCACGGATGCTCAGTGGAGTGAACTGTGAAACTTATGGACGTCTCACGTGATTATCATTAGCAATTATGGCCCAGGATTAGCTGAAGAATGAAATGACATCTTCTATTTGTTATCCCATCGGGTGGCACAGACGTTCTCCTATAGCCTGGCCCATCTGCTATTCTCATCGTTCAGGTTTACTCTGCAATTATCTAACTGTGTGATTTCTACTCTTTCAGTAATCTTATCTTATTAAGATTTTATCGTGAGCATTTACCCTGCCTAAGCCATTGAGATAATTGTTATGTTTCGGTATATGGCTTGTGTAACAGCAGCCCCAGCATCACCTCTCGCCTCTCCTTTTGTGGAGTTGCTCCACAGATATGTCCTTCCCCACTTGCTTCTACCAAAATCTATATTTTTTAGTCATGAGAATAAAGGGTTTTATTACCTGTTTTGTGTTCTAGATCTTAGCACAAAATTAATGTCTTTCCACGGAGACTTAATTTAGAACACCTAGGTATAAATAGCTTTTTAGATACAAAGGCAATATCAGATGGTTATAAGACAATGCTGTCGTGACTGGTGGAATGAGAATTTAAAAGTTTAAGGTGCTTAAATCTTCTTCTCCTGCTATGGGTTCCTGTAGCATGAAGGGGCCTGCTTGTTAGGGTTTCTGTCCTGCCTAGTACCCCACAACCAGCAAGCCCCAAAGAAAATCACACACAGGACTCCATAAGATTATAAACTGATTGGTCCATTAGCTCAGGTTTCTTGTTAACTCCTATAGCTTATATTAACCCATTATTCTCATCTGTGTTAGCCATATGGCTTGGTACCTTTTTCAGCTGTCAGCTCACATGTTGCTTCTTTGGTGATCTGGGCAGGAATGGAGGAATGGACTTCCTCCTTCCTAGCCTTCTCCTGTTCTCATCGCCCCGCCTATACTTCCTGTCTGGTTGACCCTCCTATACTTCCTGCCTGGCCTATCAGTGTTTTATTAAAATACATGATTGACAGAATACAGATAATTCTTCCACACCAGGTTCCTCTCACTGGTGTAGGCAAAGTTAGGCACAAGATTCAAGAAGTAAAGAAGCTAAGGACTGGGAGATGCACCAGTGACCTTTGTCATTTATGTGGCAAAGTACTTGACTAAAGCAATGTGAGGAAAGGAGGGATTGCTTTGGTTCATCGTTTGATAAGGAAAGCAGACCATCGAGGCACGGAAGGCATAGAGGCATGAGGCAGCTGATCATATTGCACCCAGGCTTGCTCACTTTCTCCTTTGTATTTGCTGTGGGAGCATGTAGCTCACATTCAGGGTGTGTCTTCCCACTATAGTTAAATCTTCCTGGAAACCCATTCATAAATACACCCAGAGGTGTTTCCAACATGGCTCTAATTCTAGTCAAGTTGACAATGAATGTTGACCACTACAACTGGGTTCCTCTTCTCACACATGGAATGATGCATGAGTCTTCCACACATTTTACACCTCCCAGGAAACACCATGGAGGCATGCTCAGAGGCATGTCTCCTAATTAGTTTAAAATATAGCCAACTTGACAAAGAAGATTAGATGTTGTAAGTCCACCCACTGTCACCTCGACACATAAATTTATCATTTCTTACACCCTATGTAGTCAACAACTCACCACCATTTTATAGGCAAGATGCATTGAGTTCATTTCTAGCAGTGCCCCAAATCTTAGCAGTTTTGACATTGATCAAAAGTTCAAAGTTTCTTCTAGTATTCAAGGCAGTTTTTTACCTATGAGCTTCTGTAAAATCAAAACACAATTTACCTACTTCCAACCTATAATGGTACAGAGTAAACATTTCTACTTGGTCCATAAGAAAAGATCGGAGCCTGGCAAGAAGACCAGACCCAAGCAATACAAAATTTCACAGAAAAAACATGAAATCCTTCAGCACCATGTCCAGCTTATGCTGGCCTTATATGGACTCAAATGGGCTTGGGAAGCCCTACCCCTTCAGATCCACCTGCCTGTGGTACATGTGACATTTCTCTTGAGACATTCCCACTCTACACCTGCAGCTTTTCACGGTGCGCATCCAGTCTAGGAGTTTCCAGCATCTTGAAGTTTCTATGGTAACTTGGGTTTTGCCTCCTGTAGGTCAACTCAATTGCTTCTCAGGCCTCCTCACAGGGAATTTCTATCCCCCATGATTTTCTGGAGCCATGATGACCCTAGAAACTTTTCATTTCACATTCCTGAGTATCCACACAGATGAAATTGTGAATTAGCGCTGTCTGTAGCATGCTCGTTCTACCGTTGGATGTAGCTGCTTTTGTGAATCTTGATGGCTGAATCTTGGAAAATACTTCTCTAAAAGGTTCGTTTCAGCTGGGCAGTGGTGGCACACACCTTTAATCCTAGTACACAGGAGACAGAGGCAGGCGGATCTCTGTGAGGTCAAGGAGTCTGGTCTACAGAATGAGTTCCAGCACAGGCTCCAAAGCTATCTAGAGAACCCCCACACACACAAAACAGAAAAAGAAAAAAGGATTGGTTTCAAGCAAGGAACATTTTCAGTAGCATTCCTAGTCCAGGCATTCTCAACTCTCAAATAAATTTCCAGTTTTCACAAGTTGAACTCTTCGATGTGTGATGTTTTACATTCAGAATATCTTTCCTATTGTTCTACTGAAAAACATCAAGTTTCTTTTAATAACAATAATCTCTGAAACTTTGAGACTAGGCAGGTGCAGCTGCTTCCTCAATGTCTGCCTTGTCTGTATCTTGACGCTTACTCTCCTGCCCGTCCTCACCACAAGTATGTTTTCCCTCTCTTTCTGTGTGATTTCGCTATAGATCTGACCAAGGGAACAAGCGGCAGCCATTATACTATAGCCTGGATATTAACCTGTCCGGAAATTTCCTCCACCAAACAACTTTGCTACTTCTTAATTCTGTGTCAGTTAAATTCTTAGTTCAAGGGCAGGATGCAATCAGGTTCTTTGCCAGAATGTAACACCCAGTCCCTGTTTCCCTGGAAACTTCATTAGCCAGATCTACTGTGTATGTTTCTCTCGGTGCTCTTATCTTCCAAACTCCCAACTAAATGGCCCATTAAGTTCTGCCTTCTGCATCCTAGGTCTCCATTCCACCCCTGAAGCTCCAGACTGTTCTGTCTCACTCCGGCAAACCCCTTCCGAGGGCCTCATTACAGCAACAGTCCTGCTCCAGGTGCCAATTTTCTGTGTTAGTTACTTTTCTTTTGGTTACAAGGAAGAGTTGTTTACTTTTGTCACAGAAGATGTGGTGGAAGTGTGAAGTGCTTGGCCACAGTGTGTCTGAAGTCAGAAAGCAGAAAGAGATTAATGCTGGTGTTCAACTACTGTCCCCAACCCTTCTTTTAATTAAGTATGGGATCCTAGTCCATGAGGTCATCCCGCCCACACTCAGGGGACTTCCTATTGCTGAATTAAACCTCTTTGAAAACACTCTCACAGACACGCTCAGAGACGTATCTCCTCGTGATATCAAATCAGCAATCCAGGCAAATTAGCAATGAAGAGTTGCCTTAACTGGGGACTTTATCACTTCAACATTAAAATAAAATAGGTGAATGGAGGCCGTAGGATTCCTCCGTGACTGTGTGGCCCCGTGGACATACCTAGACCCCTTTCATCAGGACTAGGATGAGTTGTGAGGTGGTAAAGGGTTCATATTAAAGAGGGATGTGTTCCTAGGCTGCCCGGTGGGTACTGTCATGGAAGGTCTCTGGCCACACCTGTACTTGCAGCTGCCCCTTAAATGTTGTGGCTTTGATGCCTGGCTCACTTCACCTCAGTCTCAGCTTTTCAATGCATTAAATAAAAAGTATATTGCTTTGAAATTCTGAAACCTTCATGCTTTGCTTCCCCCTTGGTCTAGAGAAGTCCTCACCTAGATCCTGAAGAGACCCAGTAGGGACATACATAGCACTTTCTTTCACGCTCATGGGTGTCCCCCAAATGCCTCCTTAGACATCTGTTTGCCTGATGCCATTGTCCTTCAAGCTTCAGAGACTCCGAGGAGAAGCAGGATTTTACACTTCTGCTGTGTCCCTAGCACCTATGTTCGGGGTCCTGCATAGCATGCCTTCCACAATCATTTGGTGAACAAGGAAAGACCCTCTGCAATAAAAAATATCACTTTAGGTGTAAAAGCAGCCATTTTTTGAGCCCAACCACATTTTAAAAAGCGAATCTTTCAGATGCAAATGAATTCTAATTATGTTCCACCTAGGGACAATTTGCCAATGCTGTCTGTTGACTATGTAAGTAAAATGAAGATAAAAAAAAATGATTTCTAGGAAAGGGATACCTCCAGTGTCAGGTACATTGTTATCTCAAGCGTCACCAGCTGCCAGCTAATTACCTTGGCCATAGGTTTCCAAAGTAAGCACAGATGTGACAGGAGTAATTACTACCAAAAGCCAAAACAAAAGCCCTTCCACTGCAGGTTGGAAGGCAGCCTTGGTGACTCTGGTAAGGGTAAGAAAGCTAGAGACAGTTGTGTGGACAGTAAGGAAGCCAGGGGTCTTGATGGGAGGATGACTGAAGGGCACAGTCTGAGGGAGAGGACTCGTTTGGTGAAAAAGTAATGGGAGCATCATAGGACATCTCCCATGTTGGAAGGGTTTAGAGTTTGTTACCACCCAGACCTCTACTGACAATAAAACAGCAAAAACAGCCAGGAATGGCAGGCCTCTGTGAGTTTGAGGCCAGTCTGGTCTACAAAGCAAGTTCCAGGACAGCCAGAGCTAAACAGTGAAACCCTGTCTCGAAAAACAAACAAATAAAAAACCCTAGCAAAAATAAAGGAGAAACCCAAGACTTGCTGAATCTCTATATATTATCTATGTAATTAAATATTTATTATCATATTTTTTTGCCCAAGTAAATCACTATAAACCTGATAGTGAAAGTGAGATGGAAGGTGAAGATAATGAAGTTGCTCACCCAAGGATACTTGGAGTCACTGGAGACATAGGATTCGGAGTGCTGGGGACAGAGTCTATTCTTTGTCCCTGCTTACGCCGTATGTCTTTAGAGTCCACAATTACATTGGTAAATTAGCTTATGAGGCATTTTGTGCCTATCACAAGTCACCAAGACAATCACAAAAGGAGCGGTTGGCTGTTCAGGGTCACATGACCAGGCACCATCTGAGCAGACCTTCCACGGTTGTACAGAAGTGCTGTCCAGAGGAAATGAGGATGTGATGGAGGCAGCTTCTCTACCAGGCATGGAGCTCTCTGACCGAAGCAAGCACCACTCAGATTCTGTGATCTTCAGTGTTTGTGGAACTGTTCTTTTTATTTAACACCCACCCCAATAAAGGGAGAGAATACAGAACGCTGTTTGAGGATGGGAGGCCAATGAGAGCACTGATTGATTACAGGTTGTACTTTAGGTAAAGCAGTCATATGCGGGCGCCACACAGAACCCCCACCCTATTGATTATATTTTAGGTAAAGCAGCCATGTGCAGGTACCACGCAGAATCCACCACCCCCAAATTAGAGCTAATTCAATACAATTTTGTGTAAGAACAAAATACAACTAAAAGTAACGTAAAATAACTAAAAGGCATGTGGAAAATAGCATTTCTACCAAATGGAATCAAAGTCATGCTAGTTCTAAGTATGCAATTTAATGACTTTTCAAGGCCATAAGAATTGGATGGTGGAAAGAATATTTTCTGATATTAACGGCATTTAATTTCTAAGTATGACTGATGGATGAGACCTAAACTGTTTTTCTGTTAAACTCAGCTTTTCTGTTAAAAAAAAAAATGTGATGACCGGTTTAACTTACAGGTCGCTCTGAAGACTGGCGCATAGCACCCAACTCCAAGACTAACTGGCATTGGTAAACTCATACATTAACGAAATGAGAAAATCAGAATATAACATTCATGCCAATGTTAATGTATTTCCACCTCATTAAAGAAGTCAACACATGGGAGAAAAATACATTTAGAAGATTGCTGGGTATGGAATTAAAGTAAAATGATTGGGATGCGCACTCATCATAATTTAGTTCCCTGCTTGATCGTGTGGTTATTTGTTTAAATTCCACAATTTGCTTTTACACTATTTTGCCCAGTATTGTCACTCCAGTCTCTAACATGGAGCCTGGACTGCAGCAGGGCCACAAACGCTTGTCAAATGAACGCTGTTATCAGACAGGAAAGCTGTGATGCAGTCCCTTTCCTGGGGAACAGGATTCTCTTGAACGTGTTCTCCAGCCTGAGCAGTCAAGGAAACAGCTGATAGAAACTCTCTTTTACGAACATACAGTCATCATTACGTCATATCCTACAAATGGTCATTATGCAACGGTTCTCATCCAACTGTGTAAATCACAGGTTACGTCACATCATTCCCGCTATAGAGCAACAAAATCCCCGTGGGTAGGGGCTTCATGGATGTTTTGGTGCTTAGCAACAGAGCCAGTCGTATGATGAATATCTGTTGAATGAGTAAATGATTACCTTATGGAGAACACAGACCAGTTCAAGGATAGGAAATGGATGAGCTACATTCTTACACTGTGGCGGGTATCTCTAGTAGATCCTGAAGATCTTTCCCACTTGGGTCAGATAGGAGCATGACCTCTTTCTCCACCAAAGCTCCAGGCTGTATGAATAATCTCCTGGAGTTTAGAATCCCAAGTCTGTATTCTATCCTGATCTTATTATCTTGGCTGAGCCGAGGGAATCACGCATTCAAAGGTGTAGGCTGCTTGTTATTCAACAGTAAACATTTATCTTCTCCGTCGTTCAGTTCCTACAGCATCAGCAACCAAGAGTATCTGACTTTCCTCTCCACCCTCTACTAGTTAATTCTACAGGGGGTGAAAAGAAACCCCCCAGACCTCATAAGACAATGCAGCGTGGTGTTTGCTATAACAGAGGAACATATATGAGGTAAGCGAACTTAGGGAGGGAGAAATAGAAAGAGAAACTCATAGAAGATTGTGTTGGAGATTGTACGTATTGTTGGGGGAAGTTAAGGAACTGTGAGTAGGGAAAATAATAGTTCATCTGATTTTACAATATAAGGCAAGCCATTGGGCATAATATTTAAGGCAAGAAAGAGCAAAAATAAAGACATTAAACATGGAGGCTTGTCATCTTCATTATCACCACACTGGCACAGTGGTACGATTGTAATGTGGGGCTGTTTGGAAAATAATGGGTCCACTTGCATTGGGATTTCTAAAGATAGAGGAAGGTATTTGGGGTGGATTCCCTTTCCGTCCAAGAAAATGTCCATCTATACGATTGCCCAGCCTCTGTGGCTAACGAATAAGAGGGCTGCTGAACATATGATGCCCGACACCCTTTGCTTAGCCAATTAATAAATCCCAGCAGCCATGACAATCAAAAGAACCCCACTGTCCCACACCCTGCAGATCCTGCATGAGAGGTCATGGCATTTTCCACCTGTGACAGTCAGATTTCGAGGACAAGGGCTTATATAGTTCTTCTGTCCGTACTGATTGTGTGTCTTCAGTCTGCCCTGTTTCCCACTTTACCAAAGCTCCTGAGTCAAGAAAAGTAAAGGGGAACAGTTGGACGGGGTGTAGGGGAGAAAGGTATGAGGGTTAGAACAGTTCAAACCCTGTTTGTGGGGCTCCTGCCAAGCCTCATGGAGTCAGAAGCCAACTCCTTAGCTGCCCAAGCCACCTACCTGCCCTCCTCCTTTCCCTGTGGCTGCCAGTCACTGCCATCTACTCTGGATGCTTTGGGGTTTCTCTGTACTTTCCCCTATTTATTCCACGGGTAACCTATGTTTAGCAGGAAGTTCTGTTAATTCTATTTCAAAAATGTACCCCATCAGTCCAAATCTAAATGTCTCCTTTCTTTACCTCCCACCACTATCCTTTCCAAATCCTTTGGAAATATCATGTTTACCACTGCCACAGCCTCTAACTGGACTCAGAGTTATGATCTAATAAAGTTGTGGTCTAGTAACATACAGTAAAATCAGAGTTATGATCCAATGAAATGTAGCAAATCCTCCACAGAGGATCACATCCACCCTTCCTTTCATGCCATGCAGGTACCCTAAACTTCCTTACCCTGGGCCCAAGACTTTTATTCATTTAGTACAGAACACACGTGGCCCGCCATCTAGAGGTATTTATGTTTTAGAATGAATTGCTTGAGTTTGGAGTCTTTCACAGGCTAAAATGACATTGCCTTTCCCCAGCCCTACCCTTCACCTCATTCTCTGAAGCTATGTTATTTTTTTCATCTTTCTCTGAATGAGCCAAGTCCTGCCCCCACCATGATGCCATGTCTTCCCATTCATTCAATTCCCTTTAATTTTTTTCTCATCTGGAAAACCAAGACTTGTTCTTTAGGATCTTCCAAAAGATTCTAAAGAAAGGAACACAATACACTAGGGCCCTTCCACTCCTGAGTGGCTCTCTGTCATACCCAATGTATCCTTTCTACTTTAATCAAATATGTACACATTTGCTCCGCATTTCTTGCTTCCTGCCCTTCTTTCTATTCCATACAAGTTGAATTTGAAGGGAGAATGGTTCAGCGTCTTTATGAGAAAACCCTGAGACTTTAGGTTGCAACTGAAGCCAAAAGTTTGCCCTGATGGTACCTGTCTCTCGATGTATCAAAGTCTGCCCTGATGGTACCTGTCTCTTGATGTATCAAAGATGAATCTCAGCGGGTGGACCAGAAAAGTAGTTGGAAACAGAACTGATGACTCTTCAACCTGCTGAAGGTTTTTGGTTCTGCATGGGAATTTGCTCAAACTGGAATGTTGATAAAACCACGAGGGATGGTATTTTGAAAAAAAAATAAAACTTTTAAAAATGAAAGTTGTTTACCTTACTAGTTGTAGAATAGACAAATGACTCAGAAACAGAAAGTTTGGAGAATATAATTCACCAAAGTCAGCTGTCACCTGTATGTTTTTTGGTAACTCTGAGAAATCACCTCCAACTCCAGTATACTAATGAGGACAGTGTTCAGGCTTCCAGTCAGAAGCCACAAGTGAGGAGGCTACAGATCTGCCTTGAGATAGGATTTACTATATGACAGCTCTAAATGTCCTGGAATTTGTTTCTAAAGAAAGCTGACCTCGAACTCACAGAGATTAGCCTCCTTTGCCTCCTGGGTGCTGAGATTAAAGACATGGGCCAGCCTGACTTGCATATTTTTGCCATTTTTGTCTCTCCTTCATTTATATGGAAAGTAGTTATTGTTGATATTCCTAAGCCTGCATTGTCAGCAATTCTCCCTGTTTTTCCTCTGTGCAGTCAACTGTCAATGATGATAAACTGAATACTGAATGTTAGATTAGGAAGAGCAACGAACAAACTCACATCTGGAGGCAAAATCACACCACCATTCCGTAGTGACTCATTTACAGAAAACAGAGTGGCTCTGAAGGAGTAGATTGCAGGGGGTAGCAGGGACATTGAGTGAAGGCATAAGTCACAAAACAATCCCAGACCAGTTTGGAATTATGATCAATAAAAGGATTATTTATTTCAGGGGAAAAACTTACAGATCACTGTCCTAGACAGCAGCCATCTGAGTGACCAGGAATAGAGTCTAGCAACTGGAAGCAGGAACCAGAAGCAAGAGAGCGACCGCTGCTTTTTAAAGCAAAAGAGACCACACCCTAGTGGGCTGGTATCTTAAAGGCTATTGGCTGAAGGAGCAGAGTGTGCTCCCACAGCAACTGAGATTCCAGAATATGTAGAAATACAGTGAAGTACAAGGTGATGAACTCTGTTGGCTGGGGAGAGAAGAACAAACCTGTAAGAGCCAACTTTATGGAAGGGGTCAGTGACACCACCTATGTTTTTCTATTCTGCCACTATGATAGTTGGAGAAGAGGTGAAACAAAATGGTTTTGTGTCTCTAGAGTGAATCCATATTTTGTATTTGATTCAGAAGGCATGAGAAGGTTATGATACTTGCTAATTTTGCTTTCTATATCTTGCTACATTTCGGCTCTTGTTTTCCTTACTGCTGCATTTACTGGCAGAACAGCTCTTCCAAAAGCAGAAGGTGAGATCCCCTGAGGTATCACTGAAAGGGGTTCTAGGCACGATGCAATGAGATTTCACCCTGGAGTTCCCATGTGCCAATCATGGCACTAGGGTTCAAACACACGCAAAAGGTAAAAAAACTGATGGTAGACATTGCAACATGGTGAAAAGAATTGGAGTCAGATAAACAATGTCAGTATACATATTCATGAGCTACCTTATAAGTACCCTTTGGGTGTAGAGAAGGGGTGAGCTAGAGTTAGCTGGAGGGGCAGAATAAAAACCTCGGGAAAGAGAGGAAGCCAAAGAACAGTTTAAGTGAAATGTGGTTTAATGAAAATGTGGAATTGTAATGTGTTGGTTTAAAAGAAAATGTCCCCAGGGGAAATGGTACCGTTAGGAAGTGTTGCCTTGTTGGAGTAGGTGTGGTCTTGTTGGAGGGTGTCTGTCACTGTGGAGGCGGGCTTTGAGGTCTCATACATGTGTAAACCATGTCCAGTGAGTGAGTTCGCTTCCTGCTGCCTACAAGACATAGAATTCCAGCTCCCTCTTCAGCACCATATCTACCTGCATGCCACCATGTCCCATCATATTAATAATTGACTGAACCTCTGAACTGTAAGTGAACCACCCCAATGGAATATTTTTATAATAGTGGCCGTGGCTCTTCATAGCAAAAGGAACCCTAAAATAACAGTAAAAGTGTTATTAAATAAATTTCAACACAGAAAGCATGGATGAGTAAGTGAATTAAAAAACTAAAACATGAATTGACACAAAAGAAAGAACAATTTTTTTATCTTATGAACTCAATTATGATGACTATTTCATTTTCTTCTCTTGAATTTATTTAGAAGACTCAATTGCACATTTAGCTTGTATTGGGGCATTGTAAACAAGAATGAAAGTACTAGCCGGTCCTTCTATTTTCTCACAGAACATCCTAACTGAAAAAGTATAGACTAGAATTAATGTGGAGTCAAAGTAGCCTTCAAGTTTCTGCTGATTTAAAGCCTTTCCATAGCTTCTCCCTTTCCCTACAGCTTAGTGCATTCCCTGTCATCAGAATCCTGGAGACAGCATGTCATTTATGCCTAGGGTGATAGTCATGTGTGAAGAAATAATGTTTTAATATGCTAAAATGATTATCCCTAGAGATACACATAAATCCATCTTGATTTAAAGGTACACGAGCTACAATTTATGGCTATTACTGGCTACTGCATACTGTAAATGTGAAAAAAATTTGATGATGATGACAATGTGAACTTTATATGTCTGAGTAAATTACTTCCAACAGCAGGAGAAATCAACAGCTCTTTATAATGTTAGGGTTCCCCTGAACTGCTAATGTGGGGGAGGCTTGGCTAGAGGATTCTGACTCTGGGTCTTTGAGGACAACATCAGTTATCACGAACCTCGGCCTTAGCTGTAGTTGTCTGAGATCTCGACTGAGGCCGAAGACCTGCTGGGGTTGCGGTTCATACTGCCAGGGCTGTTGGGAAGAGGCCCCAGCACTTGCTAGAGGTGGGGTATTCTTCACAGTGGGTCCTCTCTGTGGAGCTTCTTGTGTCTTCTCAGGGCACAGTGATTGTTTCCTACAGAGAGAGAAAGGCAAGACACCCACACAAGCCTTGGTGATCAAATCTCAGAAATTCCACACCATCAATTCTGCCACATAATTTGTAGCAAGGGCGTGATTCTAGTTTGCAGTCCTCCAGTTCCAGGAGGAATTACATCTTGCAGGAGGCCGTCCCAAAGACTCTTGTGCATACTATATCAATCTGAATGAATTCACTTAAGATCTGAATGACAAGCTACCTTTCTGAATTAAACACTTAGGAGTACTAGAAAATATATCTATTCATTTGTACGACTCCAAGAAGGCTTCCTGAGCCTCGTTACATCCACTCAGTGATAATGATACACCCTAGATGTCACTACATTTAGAGTTAAGTGACTTCAAGGCATAAATACATATCAAACTTATATTTTAACATTAGCTATACTATTTCTAGTCAGCAAGTTTGGCGCTTGTATTTTAGAAACTAAGAAAGAATAATTTAAAAATCCAATTCAAAACAATGTACAGAACCAGTAAATACTCCTGTTTTACATTCACCAAATGTAAATCAGCTTCACCGAACCTACTAACTTTTAATAGAGGAACCAAGGCTTATAAGCTTATTTTGTGCTTTAGTAAGCATTATAGTACTCGGAAAAACACACGTGGCTTTTCTTTCAGCTTTTAAATCAGTTGCTGCCAAATGTGGAAAGTGGTACCCCACACTCCCTGCTTTAGGAGACACGATAGTTAATCTATGTGTCAACTTGATTGGACCACAGGATGCTCACATATTGGCTTAAGCATTATTTCAAATGTCTTCAGGGAAATTTCTAGATCCTGTCAACCTTGAAACTTTAAACTGAGCAGAAGAGAGTGTCTACCCCGATGTAGGAGGACAGAACAGAATGCTGGGAAGAAGGGAAGTGCGGCAGATGCCATGCTTCTCCTGCCCAAGAATGACGCTGGTTAGACTCGTGCCAGTAAGCCACAGTCAAGTGAAAAAACAGATTTTTAGAATAGGTTGAATCAATATGCGAGAGTTAGCCAATAAGAGGCTAGAACTAATGGGCTAGGCAGTGTTTAAATGAATACAGTTTCTGTGTAATTATTTCCGGTAAAGCTAACCCAGCGGCCGGGAGCTGGGGAGGGATAAAAAGCAGCCAGCCACTCCATTACAACACCACATCCCCTCCATAGATCCCACAAACTCACAACTCTGTATTGAGAAGTCCTTATAATAAAATGCCTTGTCTTCTTCCATAGTGTATGCTTGTGTGCATTTGTGCACGTATGTGTATTCGTGTGGTGCATGCATGCATGTGTGTGCATGTGTATGGGTGCATGTAAACGTACACATACTTACATTTGTTCCCTGGAAAACCTTGCCTAATACAGGTAATATTATGGGGGTCAAGTTGTATCTCAGTTACCACCGTGCTGAGTTTCAGGACATTCATGCTAAAGTCCTCGCTGTGGTTCTCACAAGACAAATATTTCCACCTGTCTCTTCCTGCTGGGAAGTGAACATCAATTCCCTTCCCTCTAATAGTCTATTGTGAAGTCTACCCACCATGGAGCTGCCTCTGGGAGGTGAGGCCTTGGTATCTAGATAACAAAAGGACTGGTTCTCCTGTAAGAAGAGGTGGAGGTGTGATCCTCCCTGCTCCTCTCCCTCTCCCGTGCCATCCTTGCTCTTTACCACTGAGGTGATCACCTGTGAGCCAGGACTGAGACTTTATCGCCTACCTCACCTCTGGCGCCTCTAGAATTGAGAAACAAATTTCTGTTGTTTAAGTCACCTTGTCTGGACTATGACAGCCCCCACTGAACTTGACAGCTCACTTCCTGAACATAAAGGATTTAGGTTAAACCTTTGGGTTAAACAAACCCCATTTCCTTTCAGTTCTGGAAAGAAATTTGCCGGGACTTTTAACCCCCTTTCTGGAACAGTCCATCTCCTTCTGCTCATTGGCAACCAGGTGAAAATGACTTCAGCTCAGGGATCCACATTTGATCTTCACTCAAGAATGTAAATGTTCTCAAACAACAGACCTGGACACCGATGGACTTTGAATTAGAGTGTGTATGAACTTCCTGAGGGGCTAAACCCCAGAGCGGATGTTTCTTCTGTCCATGCTCAGCTGTGCTGCTCTTAACGACCTGTTAAGCTTGTAAATCCACACAGGTTCTACCCTTGTTGAATGCTCACTAATTCATCTGGGAAATGTATGCACTGGAGCTCAAATTCATACGTTCTCTCTCATTTGTTTGGCTTAGATAAACTACATACAATACCATAGCTCCTCCAGAGCAAAGATGGTTAAGACGTGAACAAGAGGTTGAAAAATATCTGTAGCATAACAAAAAATCTTTTTAAAAAAGAACAGCTTATAAACTGCAGTTCTCTGTTCCCTGAGCCGTGTCAGATCTATCGCATTTCCTCCAGACTCACACGCCTGTGAAGTGAAGAATTACAAGCAACCAAATGGAATCAAGATTGCAGCCCACACCTGGTGACACACCGCACACGGAGCTGGGGGTCACGGAGACCTGGCTGTGAATCTCAGCTTTATTAGCTGCAGGACTCGGGGCTGTAGACCCAGGGCCGCTTCAAGCCTTGGTATCCTCAGCCATTTAGGACAAGAGGATAGAGGAAACAATAAAACTCCACCATAGGTGGTAGCTAGAAGGATTTACTCCATGAATGGTCACCACCGTGATGGCAAGCCAACATGTTCAAAAAGTACAAACCGACCCCAGGTCATCTTAGGATTTCAGAGGAGAATTATGTCTACTTTATTGTTCGGCTTTAGTTTGTTTCATGGCTCTATTTTAGTAAATACACTGCCCTGATTTCAGTAAGAATTGTCCATGCAACTGTGTAATGCATCTGCTGTAAATAGGAATGTATGACTGCTAAGGACTTCCTGTCTTTTGACTTGACAGGGGAATGTCTGCCAAAACTGGACTACCATTGTATGACAGAAGGGGAAGCAGAGCCATGTCCCTTTCTTTCCTCCTGAGGGAAGCTCTGGAGATCCCCAAGAAGATGAAGGCTGAGGCGTGGGAAGATCTGAGAGAACATTGCCATCTGTGCATGGTTCTCTCTGGTAGGGCTGAGCCTTCGGGCTCTTCTGCAAAGCTGTGTGTTGTGGTCTGCAAGGTCTTTTGTTGGAGACGAAGCATGCTCCTGGTTCTTCGCTGCTTTATCCTGGTTTCTCAGGTGAAACCCATGGCTCACATCAGCAGACGAGGAGGAGTAAGCAGGTTCTGTAGAAAGGGGTTCTCCTCACCCCCAATCATAACCAGAGCGCCCTTAGCAGGAGCACTAAAACTACAGGTTTGCTTTATAACTTGCAGGCATTGTGAATTTCTGTTTCCTTTAAGCTCCAAAGTAATCTGCTAATGTTTTTTGATATCATACACATAAGTTTATCGATACTTGAAAGAGTTAATTTCCTTAGCAATGTCTTGGGAGTTCATCTGTCTCATGTGGGCACAAGAGGAGGCGAAGACGCTGCTTGGCGGGCATATGTAATGTGGAAGTATGTTGAAAGGAAGCCGTTTTTCTCTCGCCCACCCGACTGTGGCTGCCACATAGAACCTGCAGAACCACATACTTTACCCATCCCGGCAAGCACTGTCAAATGGCACCAGGTTTCCTCTTCCTTGAGTCAAGGAATGCTCAGGGAATTAAAAGCAGAAAAAGTTAAGTAACTCCAGCAGGTACAGATCTAAGGTAAAGAACTACATCTAGCCGCAGAATCTCAGATCAAATATGCCTGCCTTTTCCTTTCGCCCTTTGGGGTCGTACCTCTGATAAAGAATTCACAGGCTGCAGTGCAAAGTCGTTTGCATACTGACAAGATTAAAAAGAATGCTTTGTCTGGGTTAAATTTACAATCTGAAACCTTCCTTTAAAATGTCAAGAAGGTAATTAATTTAAGAAGGTTTGCCAAGCAGAGTCTCCGACCCTGTCAGAAACATTTCATTTCCTGAGGGTGAAGGGGGCGTTGCATTTTTCCTCCCCAGATGCCTGCTTTGCTTCCTGCTTTAAGACCTTTCTTCTTCTTCTCCCTGAAATGCCTTTTAGAGCTTTCTCTTTGAGCCCCCCCCCCCCCCAATTAACCTAGTATTCTTTTCTGGTTTTTGTGGTTAATATTACCTAACGCAGTCTTCAAATAAGCTCTGCCTGGGGCCCCGAGTGTAGGTCAGACCTTTTGACACACGCAGGAGAAGAGCATTTTCACAGACACTCTCCGTGCCCAAACATTCAGACAGGCCTTTTGAGTAGCAGCAGGAAATGCATAAATTTAACAGCATGAAAACACGCTTTTGGCATAACAAAGCATCCCTTCCCACGTGTGCTTGCTAGCGTGCACTCCTGTGAATGAATGTCTGAACCAGTTGAGGGGGGTTGTTTGGCAGCTGTTCTAACCATGTTTACGGGTATGGAATTTTATTAGTGATTGTGTCCCCTTACTCGATTCCTGTAGATGTCGAGGGAGAGATTAAAGGATGTGCTTCAGTTTGGAAAACTGATCCCAAATGCATGGACCATGGTGCATCTACATGCATCCACAGGGCAGAAACTGGTGTTAATTGGTGTGCTAGCCGTGCATCCCATTTCCTCTTAAAATGAGAGCTCCTGGGTGCTGCAAAGCAAAATAAATGCCATTTCTAAGATGCTAATCAGGAGTAAATAATGTCTCCTCTAATTTACTTCAGGAAACAGAGATCAGCCAAACTGTGTCGTAGTCCTAAATAAGAAGGAAAATGTTTCAAAAATATGAAATTCTAAGTAAGAGTCTCACGGCTTTAAAGTGGTTCTAAGTCAGAAATGCACTGGCTAAGGATGGTGTTGGATGCTTAGCTGTCTTTCCCAGTTACCAGCGCCTGACATGTGAACGGTGTTCATTCGCCCAGATTCAGGTTCCTCCTGTAACCATGTCATCACGGTGGGCTCTGACGTGCTGTATCATTCGACAGCCGTGTGCACAGATTCTTTGCAAAGGCAGCCACTGGACGAATTGTTTTGCCAATGGCTCACTTGGCCCTGGACGCCTGGGAAAGGCAGCCTCTCATTAAGGACTGCGTTGGGCTCTCCCTTCACCCGAGCCGCTAGTCTACTGGGCTGACAGTCTGCATATTAGTCTCTGGTGCTTTCATTTAAATTATTCATTATCTCTTAAAAAATATTTTTAATTGGCATACAAAGTAGCAGATTTCATTATGACATTTTCCTACACGCTGGGTTTGGCTAATCCTCCTCTGCTCCCTCCCTGTCCACTTTCATGTCTGGCTTCTCCTGTCGGTCTCCACAGAGTCTCCTTAAAACTCTTTCCTCTCTCACATTCATCTTCTAGTTTTATGACCTAAACCCACGTTCATTTTCATATAAAAATATGTATATTAAAAATTAAAAGCTAAGATTCCTATGTGAGAGAGAACCTGTGTGCTATTTGTCTTTCTGAGTCTGGGATACTTCACTCCATACAATGGTTTTCCAGACACACCCATTTCCCTGATAATTTCAGAATTCCATTTTTATTTATAAGCATAAAATCCCATTGTTGACATTTTATTTGTTTTGAATTTTTTGAAAGTCGTGGCATTATAAATTAAAAGCAAGTAAGACAAGAGCATAAGTGAGATAATCCTTAGTTTTAATTAATGTAGAAACAAACAGGCTTACAGCTAAGTAAGGGCTGGGATGGAGCTCAACTTGATCCCCAGAACTGTATGAACTATACATGGTGGTACTCTCAGGCGTTGGAAGAAGCAGCATCAGAAGTTCAAGGTCAACCTCAGCTACATATAAGTTCAACATCAGGCATGGGGCTGTCTTTCTTTTTTCTTTTAAGGCAACTTAAGTTTAAGAAAAATTTATATTTCTTATTATCTAGCATATATATATATATATATACATGCATACACACACATATGTGTGTTTATCTGTGTGTGTGTGTGTGTGTGTGTGTTTGTGTGTACATGGAGGGCCTAGGAGGACATTGGCTGCCTTCTCTATCACTGTCCACCTCATTTCCTTGAGGCGGAGTCTCTCACTGAACTTGAAGCTGGCATTCTGTCTAGGCTAGGCTGGCCGTCCAGCTACATCCTGAGAACTGCCTGTTTCTGACCCCAACTCTGTGGTTACGGGCAAGTGCAGCAGGGCCCAGCATGTTTACACGATGTTCTAGTCAGTGTTCTGCTGCTGTGAAGAAACACCTTGACCATAGCCATGGAAATCATTCAATTGGGATTTGCCTACAGTTGCATAGGTTTCGTCCATTGCTGTCATGGCTGGGACCATGGTGGCACTCAGGCAGACATTGTGCTGGAGAAGGAGCTGAGAGTCTACATCTGATCCGCATGTATCTGGAAGAGGGTGACACTAGGCTTGGCTTGAGCACTTGAAACCCTGAAGTCCACCCCTAGTGACATACTTCTTCCAACAAGGCCACACCTCCAAATCCCTGTCAAGTAGAGCCACTCCCTAATGACCGGACATTCAAATACATGAGCCTATGGGGGACATTTCTAGTCAAACCACCACACATGGGAGGAATCAAACTCAGGTCTGATGCTTGAGCAGCAAGTGCTCCTATCCACAGAGCCATCCTCTAGCTCTCCAACCAGCTTTTTAGTTTCCGTTGTCATCACTCTGTCAAACGCTCTACCTTTTCTTGACCTTTGTGGCCAAATGGCTTAGCTGCAAAACAATGGTTTTGGGTTAAATTTTTGCATCCTAAATATCATTTAACTTCTCTAGATTCTGACTATTTTCCCCCTCTTTCTAACTTCATTTCAGTGGACATATTTCTTCCTGGAGATGCATTTGTGTGTACGACAGTAATGAGAGGCTCTACAAACGTGTGTCGATGGCATAGTCAAGAGGCTTCACCAGAGCTCCAAAGTACACTACGCTAAACTCGGCCCTGATGGACAGACAGCAGCATGCCCCCATACTCTTCCCTGGCTAGTGTTGGAATGTTGACATTTCTAGCAAAACTATATGGTATAAATTTGTATCAATAGGTAGGAAGGGGCCTGAATGAGTAACAGTGTGAATGAATGAAAGTTGGATCCAGATTTTATGAAGCCTATGGTTTACAAACTTCGGCGGGCCTCTCTAATAAAAATCAAAGATATAGGTAAAACTTAATACAAAAGTAAAAAGTATTTTAGAATGAATAAAAGCATTGCATCAACTTATAAATTTGAAAAAGTTAACAAACACCATAAAAATAGTAAAGTCTTAAAAAGTCACATTTTACTAAGTGAATGATATGCTTCTAAAGCAGTTTATCTTTACGATGGCCTCTCTTTGATCTTGCCTTTCTTTGTGACTATCTGGAGAGGGATGGGAAGCTCGTTTGATATTCCCCTCAGTAAGTGTGCTTGTGTTCTTTCTTATGCTGTGATAAAAATCCTGTGACAAAATCACTTCAGGTGTGAAGGGGTTTATTTTGGCTTAAAATTCCACCTCATAGCCTACCGTTATGGGGAAGTTGAGGCAAGAACTTCAGAAAGAAATGAATGCATGCTTGCTCATTTGTGTGCCCTTTTTTGCCTAGCTTGATAGCTCCACTTTTACACAGCTCAGGACCTCTTCCTAGGGAATGTTGTCATCCACAGTAGACTGGATCTTCCCACATCAAGTAACTTTATTAAGACAACCTCTCACAGGCATATTGACAGGCTAACCCAGCATAGATAATTCCCTGTTGGCATTCTCTTCTTAAGGGATTAGAAGTTGAATCAGGTTAACATTTAAAGCTAATCACAATATGTTGAATCAAAAAGTTTTAATTAATAGATGGGATTGATGAAGCATGTGGCTTCACACATTCATGTTTTCATTGTCAGCCGAATAACTAAAAATATGTATGTTATAAATTCTTAGAAATCTGTTTTAGCTTTCTGAAAAGGGAGCAAGGACTGTGTTTGTAGTTACATGCACTAAATTACCCAGAGAAGCAAACAAGAACTTCCATTTTGATCAGCCCTCAATGCCAGCCAAGCTCTTTGCTTACAGCTGTACAACTGGAGGACTTTTCCTGCGATCAGCTTACAACCCATTCGGTGTGTATCTTTGAATGGGAGTTGAAATATCCCATTAGTGTAGATCAAGGCGCTGGGAGGTCTATGTTGCACCCCCCATAAGTTTCAAGGGCAAGCCTATTTTTCCTTTGCAGCCCCACCCTGATGTGCAGTCCCCGTCTTGCTTGCCCTCTGTCGCCCTGATCCTTGACTCTTGTGCCCCTCCACTGCCCATCTAATGATGCTTATGATTGCCTTACAAGTAGCTTGCCTTGACAATCAATGAAAGTCTCCGCATCTCAAGGCCAGATGTTCAGTCATCTCAATTTCATCTGTTGCCCAGGTCCATGTTGTCAGGTAGCATGTCATTCACAGGTTTCAGAGACTAAAAGGTAGATTTGTCTGAAGAACCACTAGTTTACTTTTTGATGGAGGAGGGTTATCTGTCTATTGTGTTATTTTCATTGGTCAATAAAGAGACTGCCTTGGCCCTTTGATAGGACAGAAAATTAGGTAGGCAGAGTAAACAGAACAAAATGCTGGGAAGAGGGCAATGAGGCAGACGCCATGGAGCCAGCCACCAGGTCAGACATGCTGAATCTTTTCCGGTAAGCCACTACCTCGTGGTGCTACCACGAGATTATTAGAAATGGGTTAATATCAAGATATGAGAGTTAGTCAGTAACTAACTCTCTAGAGAAAATGGGCCAGGCAGTGTTTAAATGAATATAACTTGTGTGTTATTATTTCTGGGACTAAGCTAGCTGTGCGGGAGCCCGGTGAGGCGAAAAGCAGGCCTGCCCGCAGCCCCGTACTACAACTTTTGACGTCACTGAGCACTTATTTCCCAGTGGACTGGTCTACCAAACAAGAGAAGAAATTCTGAGAGGGAAGAGGTGGTAAACAGTATCATATTATCTTGGGATCAAGGATGAAGTTTGAGAAATATACTGTGGATCAGATAGCCAGGAGGACACTGATGGGCTTTGAAGAAACATCTCTGCAGCCATGGACTTGCAAAATCTAGCTGCCTGAGGAAATTAAGACAGGGAGCTTCTGCTGTGTTCTGTAGAAAATGTGAAGAAAACTCTAGGGTAGAGTCCAAAAGGCAGTAGAACTACTGCAAGGATTTGGTTATTGATGAGGATGATGTTGGTGTTGATAGAGCAGAATGGTTAGATCAAGGTGAAAGAAGCATCATAAAGAAATAAGAGAACAGAGAAAAGCGTTCAGTGGTGTATCCATACCTTTGAGAGAAAAGTGGGGCCAGAACTAAATAACAGAAGGTGAAGCAGAGCAAGGCAAGTCTTCCTGGAAGCTAGAAGGAGGAGATGCTTAGGAAGGACCAGGCACAAGCAGAATGGAAAGGAGCACACATCAACAGAGAACCCCACTTTTACCTGTGAGTTGTACATCTCATCACCTAAAGACAGTGGAAGAAACAGGTTAGACCCTAGAGGACAGGAGGGGAGGTTTGTCACACGTCACCAGGAGCCCAGGTGACAGAGTAGATGAGAGACAGCATGCCATTACAGTGACCCAGGAACATTCGCGTGTTCAGTGAATTCATGTGTACCATGGGATACTAGATTCTGTGGTGATCTCAGACAGTAGAAAATTTACAGGTAGGAAAAGACAGAGCTGTGTGGCGGAAAAAGGGAGAGCATACAGGTCCCTCTGCTATTGCAGCCTGCTCCTGAGAGCACGGACTAAAGGTTGACCATGTCATTGGGTGCAGAGGGGTGAACCCCAGGCTGCCATGGGGTGAAAGAGTAAGATGTTGAAGATGAGGTGGGAAGGTGTGGCGAGGCTCTTGGGGACGAGGGTGGAGGGAACCATAAAATGAGCATCAGGGAGACAAGGGGTAGGAATCCTGAGTGACCATCAGCCTGAGTCTCCGTGGGAAGTGGGACTATAGAGGAAATGTTAGGGAGGACAAGCAGGCTCATCAGTGAAAAGTGCCTCGGGCCAGTCCTGTAACCCGAGTTTGAGTCCTGGGACCCACAGGGTAGAAGGAGAGAACTGATTCCTGCAAGTTGTCCTCTGCCCGGTACACGTGGGCTATGGCTCTCATATGCCCGTCTGCTTGCATACATGCTCACAATAAATGAATAAATACTTAAAATATTTTAGAAAGGAAATATTAAAATGAGGATGGTGGAGGAAATTGAACAGAAGTAGAAGGCATGGACTTTCAAAAAAAAGACTAATTATTGAACAATGGCTACTGAACATGGCCTGGGAATGAATGGAGGATGAGGATGGTTTTGACCCCTTTCTCATCCTTCAGTTTGAGAGAAATATTCATTGAATAAACATCTAAGCAGCCAAGGTGCAACAGATGCTGGATCAAGGTGCAAGCCTCCAGTGACCAGTGGACAAATGCAACCCGTCCTTGCATCTTCCACATGATGCATTTTAAAAATGGTTCACTATAAGTCATGATAAGAGATATGAAGAACGTTTCTTTAAAGTTTTCCTTTGTTCTTGGTGATTTCATGCAGGTATGTGATGAAACTTTGGTCCTATTTCCCCCTCATCTTCCCCCCCTTCGATGCCTCTGTCTTAGTCACTGTTCTATTGCTGTGAAAAGCCACCAGGCCTCTGGCAGCTTTTATAAAGGAAAACATTTAACTGGGGCTTGCTTATTGTTTCAGAGGTTTAATCTATTGTCATCATGGCAGGAAGCGTGGTGGTAGGCAAGCAGACATGGTGCTGGAGAAGGAGCTGAAAGTTCTATCTACATCTGGATCTGCAGGCAGTAGAAAGACAGAGACGCTGGGCTTGGAATCGGCTTTACAAAACCTCAAAGCCCACCTCCAGTGACACACTTCCTCCAATAAAACCACACCTCTTAATCCTTTTCAAATAGTGCCACTCCCTGGGGACTAACTATGGGGGTCATTTCAAACCACCATGTTCCCTTATATTTTCTTCAATATGCTCTCTTCTTAAATTCTCTCTCTCTCTCTCTCTCTCTCTCTCTCTCTCTCTCTCTCTCTCTCTCTCTCAGAAGTCCACCAAATCTACACATCTGTGTCTACTTACTTAACAGGAGCCACATCCTCTTGTTTGGTTATATTTGTTTATATCAGGTGTGGGAACACTAGTGACTCAACGTCTGAACAATTATTTTGAGACATAGGCCAGCTTCCTTATCAAGTTCTATAAGATTCTATGTCACCTGCTTCCTGACACCGCTCCAAACTGTCTTCTTGTTCACTCCTCCTTCTCTCTCTTGCCAGCCACCCTGGCTTGCTTTTGCCCCTGGATACTCATATCTCCTTCTCACTATAGGTCTCACACGCTGGCCTGGCCAGGCCCCTCAGTGTTCACCCTTCCCCCTTAGCTGAGGCCACTGTTCTTCTCGGAGAATTCCTCCCCATTGACTTCCCTTACTATGCTGTCTTCCGTTCCTCCATCCCAATCCCAAATCTCCTTTATTGGTGGGATCCCCTCTTGCGACTATTCTCCTTTGCAATTTTGTTACCTCCCAACATTATTTAACTCTCCACACCTCTCAGCTGTCACAGCCCTTTATAGTCTTCGCCTAGCAGGCCAGCAGCAAATCCTACACAGGAAAGAGAAACTAAAATCTCAGGGTCTGAATTCTCTGCTGTCAACACCAGCTCCTCTGCCAGGTCAGGTTAGAGTGAACTGGATTGGGGACCAATGACTGCGTACATCTGTTGGCTTAGCTAAATTGATACGTTTTTAACATATCTAAAATATAACTCTGTCCAAGAATTCTTTCGTGTATGTGTCAGCTGGACAAAATAACTAAAATCTAGCTTTATGGCTTAAAAATTTTAAGGACGAGTGTTTCAGACTCCTAAGTGTTTAGATAAACTGTAGGAGAGCGATGTCTACTGTGAAGTGGCAGTCGACAGTTTAAGTGCTGAGCATCATGTCTGGTCCACATGGACATTCAAATATGCTGGCTCCTGTGTTTCTTTTTCCAGAATTTGCTTAGAATACCAGGATGTATCTGTGTGAGAGGGTTCTCAGATACAGGGCCGCCCCATGTGAGGAACTCCAGACTCAATCCACATGCACTGTCAAACGTGGAGACCCTCACACTGAAGGGCACCTATGTACATGTGTGAGAGGGTTCTCAGAAACAGGGCCGCCCCATGTGAGGAACTCCAGATTCAATCCACACACCCTATCTGATGTGGAGACCCTCACACTGAAGATCATCACACACACTTTGTTTTCCACACTGTTGTTTGCATTTACCTATGATCTTAGAGTCATTTATGAGTTTTAGAAACAACACTGGACTCCAGTCCTGTGTGACCGCAGCTCTCAGCCTCCAGCACTCGCCTGCTCCTTTGAGTAGTTAAGCCTGTGGCTAGATGGATCCAAGGCTCCCCTTGAGCCTGCCTGAGGAGCAGTAGATAGCCAATGCTTCGACCAACTTTCATCTTGTTTTGTTTCGGATTTTTCTTCCTTTTACGTAATGAAGACAGATTAGCATTGTAGGAGGTAAGAGCTGCTTCAAGAAGCCAAGGGCTTGAGAGGAAAATCATGAGAATTAAGAAACTTTCTGGAAACTACACATCCCTGCAGTGACTTTGGAACCTGACTTGTGAACTTTCAGATGTCCCAAGACGACAAAGTCACCTGCGGGACAGTGTCTAGTGAACATGGTCACAGGAGAAGGGTCTCAAAGAGCCCCAAAGGCGCTGCTTCCAAAGTGCCTACGACAGTGCCTACTCTTTGCTTTAGATCTTGGCCTCCACACGAAGAGTCTGAAGCCTATGTGGTTTGGACAGTGTTATCTACACCGGGCAGACACTGTGAAGGCTGAAAGAGCTGTAGGTGGCTGGGCTAGGCCCTGGCACACCGTGGGTACTCAGTGCGTGCTGTCAGTCACTAGCCAGCTGTTACGGCACGTCCGTGGAGATCCGCATGGCAGACCTTCGCCCACTCCCAGTTCAGTGGCCTTTTACTGTTCTCTCTTTCCCGGCAGCCACATAACAGTCATTTCAGAGCCATTGTTGATCTTATGTCACACGTTCTGACAGGGTGCATCTGATGGACTAGATGATAGAAAGTAGGTCATAGGTACAATTATTAATGTTTTAGAAAAAGGAAGAGAGAAGCCATCACACACTCATTTCATTAGCGATGTCTCACCAATACTGAGCAGAGCCAGATGGAAATCAGCAGCGAGATGCTGGACTTGAGTAGCCATCAGCTCGACTGCCCTCCCAGTCCAAGCTAACCCAGGCCTTCGCTTGTGCACATAGCTAACGTTTGATCAGGTAGTGTGTGTGCGTGTCCATTCGCTGTCCATTCTGAAAATCTCCAGTGACCATCTTTCATGGGACAGGCACAGATCTAGCCAATGTTAACGAACCAAACGGGAAGGAAGTCTGGAGAAGATGACGCTGTTATTGGCAAAGCACACATTTGAAAGGCCATGCAACTCATGATCAAATATCCTGGTCTCAAGGGGAAAGGAGAAGTGTGGGAAGGAGACAGCCAATGAGAATTTACAGTTGTCTGAAGTTAGCCACTAAAGCCTCCCTGGAGGAAGACAAAGCTATACAGGAAGCCTTATAGGTGGTAACAGCTGTGAGAGGGGAATGGAACTCCCAGGAAAAGGAGTTCCTGCAGGCGTAGTGGCCGATGGCTGCATGCTTCTTAGTTTTGTCTCCAGTACCGCAAGGAATTTCCCTTATAAATAATTGTTAGAAATCTGTCATCTCGGGACGCGGAGTGATGCCAACCTCTGGCTACCACAGCACAGGGCACACGCATGCTTACAGGCATTCATGCAAACACACACTAAGACACATACACCATATATACAGAATAAGAGGAAAGAGAAGAAAAAGGAATGTTGTCATCTCATTTTATACTTTTTTTTTAACCTTTAATCTTTCACATGCCTGTGAAGAAACAGCCCAGGTCTACTAGGTCTCCCTACCTTCGCTTTGGATGGATTCTAACGCCAGATATTCACTAGCTATCCTGAGCCCAGTAGATTTCCTGGGCAGTGTCCCCCAACCACTGTCTCTCCATGATCCATGCAACTGTCTACTGAATTTGCAAGTCTTCCGCAGAAGCACAGCATCTCCCATCTTCCTCAGTTTCTATCCATCTGTACGCTGGCATAATTTGACATCTTTAAATTTATTTTTTTTTCTCCTGTATTTTTGATCCAAATGTCTTGCCTTTGTTTTCAACTACATCAGCTGCTTCTTTCCTTGTCTTACTGGTGGCTTGTGAGCATTTTGATGAGTCCAATGCCCTGTTGCGTGTGCTGCTGCCATGCACAGCCTCTCTGTGGAGGTGGGTTTTTCTGTGTCCTGGCAGTGGCTCCCAAATAACCACATAGACTTAAAATTAATTACAAATGCTCACCCATAGTTTAGACTTGTCTTCAGCCCACTTTTACAACTTAAACTAACCCATCTCTGTCAATCTAAGTGCTGCCCTGTGGCTCCTTTACCTCATCTCTAACTTCCATGTTGCTTCTTCTGCATTTGGCTCTCAATTTACCATACTCTACCCGTCTTCTTCCCAGCATTCCCTTTGCACCAGAAATCCTGCCTAACTATCTGCCAATCAGCTTTTTATTAACAATAAGAGCAACACGTTTTCACAGTGTGCAGGAGGATTATTCCACAGCCTCTCTGAACTGTCAACATCATTCTTCTGAAACCCTTCCCCTTAAGAAGGGCCATTTACCCCCCTTACCTCCCCTTTCCTCCTCTTATGCCTCCCCCACCCTTTGGGACCAGATTGGTATCAGTCATTGTTATTTTCATCTCCTTCCAAAGTCACTTAGTAAAATGAAGAAAATTAAATCCTCAGAATTCCTCATACAGCAGGGTTCTGCCAAAGAAAAAACACTACCCAAGATTTGGAAGACAGAAGGAAGAAGCCACTCAGCTGTGGAGACAGCTGCATGAAGGAACTTTTGTCAGCACATAGGTATTTATAGCCATTCCCAGACATTTTGGCAAGCCACCTGCTTTGAAAATGCAGCAGAGAGAGCAACAGGGACTCCCGAAACCCCATCATTCAACTATCCCAAAGGTCATTGGTGATTCTTTTCTTGGTACCATAGCTGCTTGAATGATTCTGCAAATATGTAATCATCAACACTATATGACAACTTGAATTATCATTTTCTAAGTTTATCACTTAAGGGTAACTTGAACGGATCACAGTGATTTACATCGTAGGTGCATTTTTATTGTGTATTAATTTATTGGAGGTATGGGTGTATATGTATGTGTGGTGTGTGTTGGAAGATTTTTTTGTAGCTGTGATAGATATGTGGGAGAAGTAATTTGAAAGGACAAAAATTTATTTTGGCTTAAGGGTTCAATTCATGGTTGGGTAACTCAAGGTGGAAGGGTGTGGGAGGATTGATTGGTTGATTCATGGTGGTCATAAAGGAGGAAGGAAGAAGAAGAAGAGGAAGAAGAGGAAGAGAAAACAAGACTTCCTTCAAGAACAGTCCCTACTGACCAACCAGGCCCCAGGTCTTAACTATCTATGAAATAATCAGTAGATAAATTCATGAATTAATTCAGTAGCCCTATGATTCAATCACTTCTTAATGACTGGCTCTACTAGCTAGGGACTAAGTCTGTTACATACGAACCTTCATTCACAAACTGATAGGAGTGGATGAGAGGCCTTGCTTCAATGAACCATTCAGACACATAAACGCATGGGGACGCAGCTTTTTTTTATGTCATCTCAAGCAGCCATGGGCTTTGATGACCAGTGGACAAACATTGAACAATGTGAGTTTGTGGATCAAGGTTTGACTGGAGCACCATGTTTTCTTCCATGAGACACCAGCCAGATTCATTTCAAGACGGATACTTATTTATTCAGTGTGTGTGTGTGTGTGTAGGAGTTGGTTCTCTCCTGCTGAGTAGGTCCTGGTAATCGAACATGGGTTGTCAGGCTTAGCAGCAAGCCCCTTCACCCACTGAGCCATCATACCCACACAAGGATTTTTTGTACTTGGTTCAAAGTCAGAGAGATGTTATCATTTCTCATAATTCTAATAACAGGTCTCTTTATTCTGCCCACCCACCCCAGAATTCCAATTCACTTTATTTCTTCACCTCCTATCTGTGACTCTGACTCCCCCTCCTCCTGGACTGCCCTTTCATCATTGTCCATTGGATGAATGTCCATGAATGTCCACTGAATGTCCATGAATGTCCATTGGAGTATGGACATTCCAAAGCTTGCTACTTCTCTGGAATTGTTCCAATGCAACCATGGACATCCCCCTCCTCGGCTCTTCAACTATGGAACTCTAACTCGGGCCTGGAGAGGTAGCTCATTGGGGAAGAACAAGACTGCTTTCACAGAGGACCTTAGTTCAGTTTCCAGCACAGTTCCCAACACTGTGCAGCTCACAAATGCTCTTATAAAGCTCCGGGGGGCCTTACATCTCCTTCTGGACCCCACAGGCACCTGCCATCGTGCTTTCGCATTCTGACAAACAAGCACACGCACACACACTTACGTGCACTTACTTACTTGTGCATTTATTTCTGCTTTAACACGCATTTTTGACAACAAGGAAGCCTTATATCTGTAGCTGTCAATATTAATTTCTCAGCACATATGTATTAATACAGTATATGTATAAAATTAATATATACATTAAATGCTTGTTAAATATTACTAAAATTAATTGATGATGAAATACAGATAAATTTGCATAAGTGAACAATAGTCCTGGCTGAAACACAATTAGTTCTTATTAATATAAATCAAAATTTGCGCTGTTTAGAAATGTTCATAACTGATAATTAATATATTTTTAAATAAATGGTTTAAGAATAGCTTGTGGTTTATTTGAGGAATCTGTGTACACACAATGGTTAGCTCTCCCATGTTTGTGGTCTACAGTTTGTAAGATCTCCATGCAAGCCCTCTGTGTATTGGTTTCTTTGCTGTAGATCATGGGCAGGGTCCACACTTAAAGCAGATTTCCTGACTCAGATTTCCTCCTGTATGTGTGTGTTCTCATTTGGATTCATCTTCTTCATCCACCAAAGTTTCCTTCCGCCACCCCATCTCTAATTTATTTCCAGCTTTATTGAGCTTCCAAGATCATGACTGCATGAAGAGAGAAAGAAACAGGAAATCCATGGAAGGACAGACATTTTCTTTCCATAAATTTTAATTCATGAGCCCCCCTTATCTACCGCAGGCTGTGTTTTTTTTTAAACAGATTTTTAAAAGTATTGGTTTATTTCATGAAAACATCACCAAGAAATATAACTGTGTCACATGCAGTGTCTATACTTTGTCCAGGGGCGATTATCCTTTCTGTGAATTAGGACCGGATCGATGGCTAGTAAGCTGTCAGGGGCATTGCACTGAGGTGATTCCTCTGCAGACAAATAAACTTGGCATATGATTCAGTCCCACTGCCTTGGCAATGGAAAGGGAGTCCACAAAGAGATGAACACGGGTCTTTGTTTTCCTTAGCTTATCATTTAGAAACAATTTTAAGATGGTCTTAATTGTGCTTGTGGAAAATTAGTAGAGATTCATTTATAAAATTCTAAAACTGCTCCAATTAGGGGCAGCTTCATGTCAGATTCTATCCAGTTCTTTCTTGCTCATCTTCACTGTTTTTTTTTTTTTCTGGTTTAAATTTATACAATCTTGAGATTTTTTTTTGTTATCTATTCACTCATTCTACAGGTATTTAACAGGTGCTTACTAAGCATAGGGCATTATAGCTTTGGGGCACACAGCATAGGACAAAGTCCAAGCTTCCCCAAATCCTCCATTCTGGTGAAAGAGAGGCGACAGGTGGAGGAGAAAACTGAAGACAGCAGTGCCGCTGAGAAGACAGCAAAGCCGCTGAGAAGACAGCAAAGTCGATTAAATCACAGGTGACCTGGGCGCTATTTTAGGGAGAATGGCTGAGAGGTTCTCTCCAAGGAGGTGACTCTTGAGGAAAGGCTTGAGTCTCTCACAAACAGGAAGAACTTCTCCCTGTGTTCCAACCACTCTTCTTGAGTGGGAAATGTCTCCAGGGCATGAGATGGCTCCCTGAGTATGGATACAGCTGATTCTCATGGCTACATGATCTGCATTATGAGCTCCTCCTTGCTGAAGATTATGTGTGACCTCAGCATCATCAATTGCTTCGGTGCTTTCGTGGTCCTGTGAGGACAGGCGCCGGGCGGTGAGCGTGCGAGTCCCGTGATGGACTACAGACAGGGTGGTGTTCTGTCTTCTTCCGTCATCAAGAGACTGTTCCGTCGTCTTGCTTGAGGCCTCACGCCTCGAAGCAGTGTTGCTTGTGCAACCTACTCAATGCACTTCTTTCACACGTGGGCTTGGTCCTTAGTGAGGTTGGGTTTAAGATGTTCACAAATGCAACACCAAGGGGCTGTCTATTGTTCTTAACTGCAAGAAGGCAAGCTACGACGTGTTTCCCAGGGAAAACGTGTGTTCAACTTCACCAGAAGTAAAGTTCGAGTGCTGCAGGCTGCGAGCTCGATACTAATGAGCTAACAATAGGTATTGAATAAGGTGTCTTTAAGCAGAGGCAGACCTAAAATAAGGCTGATAAAAACACGAGCAACATTTGCAGGATCCTAGCCCCGCCTCTCACCTGGGAGTAATAGTTTAGTATTTGCTAGTTCAGTGTTTTGGGTGACTTTAGAGAGATGACAAGAATGAGTAATGAGAATTGACTTTTTGTGCCAGGACCTCAAAGAAGCGATTTGTAAGGCCGTTCCCAAACACAGTAAGTGCATTCTGGGAAGAAAATTGGCATGTATACAATCATCCCTGCTGGGTAAAATGAACAAATATAGTCACACATTGTCTAATGACACCTATGATGTCACTAAGTGATATAACCGTATTGGGTCATTGTCAAGTGTGCATTCTGTGGTTGATCAAAAAGTCATTATGTGGCACATGATTTCTGTGAGAGAAAATAATCATTTATAGTTAACCAGAGTCTACTGATCTTCATTCAAATTTATTCTCTCTGTTTGCACACAGCGTTAAATTTCAATGCATGGAGACAAAGGAATTCCACCTGCTAATCAGTCCTGCATTTGTGCAAAACAAGGCTGTTCTACTTAGAGAGAGCCTTGTGGAACATTCATAATTCATAGAAGGGGCCATCGGAAGGCATTTCCTAGAACTGTCACAGAACTGTCAGTCCCTGCTGCGTTGAAAAGCACAGCCCTGCGAATACGATTCAGGTGCACCGGTATCTGAGGAAACCGTCCGGGGCTGTTTGGGCTCTTGCATGCTCTTGGACTGTGCCCTCCAGAAGAAAGGCACGTGACAGACGATTTCACGGTATTTTACTCAGTGTGCTATGTGCTTTAGAAGCCACAGTTCGAAACCTTGACCTTTGCCTTATTTTCTCTTTATTGTTTATTTAGAAGATTAGAGCTATGTCACCACAATCCTTTTCTGAATGTCTCCTCATATGCACAATCCTAAGACTTCAGACAGAGCATCTGGCACACACTGAAGCAGGCAATTTGAAAATTGTCCTTCCTTTATAACTTTGTTTCATTAGAGAAGGGACGGGAGAGTGTACAGACAGTGACATAGGATACATTGAATTTGCCTTCTAGGTGGATGAATATCTTTCAGCAAGAAACCCCCTTCTGAGAAAACTATGTAGGTTTTGACGGGGCATAAAATCCTCCTCTGGTAAGCTTTTGAAGTTTGTAGAAATGTGTAAACCAAAATTAGAATCTGCTTAGCTTTTACATTTTATTGGCATCTTATTGAGTATGAACAAAGTGAAGCGATTTCTAAGACAGTTTTTTTTTCTTAACCCTGATAGATGAAGAAGAACATATGGTCTGAGGCAGATCAGTGAAGCCCGCACACTTAATTGCTGACATGCAGTGTGAGCAGCCAAAGGTGAAGATGTGGAGCAAAGGAGCTGCGAGGACAGGGAATAACAGTATAAGTCCATGGTTCACAAGCCCTCCCTTGAAGAGTAGATACCTTGTGTTCTCACTGCAAGTGTGTCTGCTGGTGTAGAAGGTAAAAATAAGTTCAGAATATACAGTGCTTGTTGAGATAACATTTGCAGTCGGTCCCTGAGTCCTGTTAGAAATACCCTGCACAGTGAACCATATTCAGCCATTGCTTTGTTTGGTATATTGTCTTTTAAAATGATGTCCACCGGGCTATAATACACACAGCATAAGATCTATTACTATTTGAAGTGTGCGGTGGTGTTAATCACACCGTAGTATGTACCACTGTTACCATCACTTCTAGAACACGTTGTCTTTCCCCATACAAACTCATAATTCACTAAGTCAAGCTTGGTTTCCTTGCCTTCTCTCACCCAGTAGCTTTCATTCTACTTCATCCTATCTGAACATGCCTGCTTTAAGTTTCTCATGTGAGTGGAAACATAAAATATGTATGATTTCTGATCGGCTTATTTTGCCTAGCATGCCTACCATGGGCACATTAGTGTTGCAGCATGTGCCTAAAGGCCATTCAATTTTTAAGGTTGAATGAACAACTAGTGGTCCTGTCTCTGATGTTGCATAGACCACTAGGAACAGGAAGTTCCCAATGGCAAGTGTTTGTGTTTGCATCCCCATGGTGATCTCCACACTCTGGGAGATGGGTCATTTTCCTGTTGACAAATGTTTCTGTCCTGCTGGTCCCACAGCTGTTCAGTCCCAACGAGACAGGCAGAGGTCTACATTAATTATAAACTGGTTTGCCTAATAGCTCAGGCTTCTTATTAACTAGCTCTTACATCTTAAGTCATAATTCTTGTCTGTGTTAGCCACATGGCTTGGTACCTTTTATTGGTGAGGCATTCTCATCTTGCTTCATCAGCATCTGAGTGTTGACTGAAGACTGAGACTTTCCTCTTCCCACAATTCTTCTGTTCTGGTTGCCCTGCCTATACTTCCTGTCTGTCTACTGGCCAGTCAGCATTTTATTAAACCAATACAAGTGACAAATCTTTACAGGGTACAGGACCATTGTCCCACAGTACTTCCCTTTGACTCTTGTCTTCCAAGATGAGCAATAGCTTTTCCCTTTCAAAGCCCAAACTTTGAACTTGTAATTCAAACTATTTCTTTTTCAGTAATGCAATAAATATATAATTACTAATAATCTATGTTAATCACTACAGCATCTATCATTAAACCCGATCATGTACTAAGATAACGAGACCCTTAAGCTAGCACATCTAAAAGGGATATTTATGTCATCCCAAAGGGAGTGCTGCCATATACCTTCAGGGAACAGTCACTTTAGTTCATACTCCTTGGGTTATTGCTTTTCCATCAAATGGTAGAAGCCAAACTTCTATTTCTTTCTAAAGTCAGAGAACACCAAAAAAGTTTATCCCCAAGATTAGCAAAGGGGAAAAAGGCCCTTAGAGAACATTAGGAGGACAAATATTTATGGAATCAAGAAATAAAGCCTACATATCTGAACAAATTTACAGATAGATAGCAGAAAATGAGACTAGAGTCATACATGATGGCACATGTCGATAATCTCAGGGCTCGGGAGGCTGATGCAGAAGAAGTTTGAGGCCATCTTGGTCATTATGGCAAGACTGTCTCATCATCATCATCATCATCATCATCATCATCAATAATAATGATAATAATGATAATAATAATAATGGTAATAATAAAATCATGCCAAAACAAATTAACAAAAACTTATGTTGGAAATAGGAATGCAACTATTCTAAACAAAATGTTTAGAAATGTCATAA
Source organism: Myodes glareolus (assembly GCF_982192425.1). NCBI lineage: Eukaryota > Metazoa > Chordata > Mammalia > Rodentia > Cricetidae > Myodes > Myodes glareolus. Next base: position 10,567,188 of record NC_142051.1, on the reverse strand, counting down.
ACCAATAGCAACAAACCATTCAATTAAACAACAAACAAACAAAAAAAACAGGAGAAGCATACAGATGAAACAATAGCCTGGCAGGACTCAAAGAGATGTGTTTGACCACAGTGGCTAAGTTTTCACACACGTTCCCAGAAGGTAGTGTTGAAAATTTAATTTTAAAGTTCTAACATTCTCAGTCTGTTGTTAAAGGAACCAGGTTTTATTAACTATATAGTAAAAGTGTTTTACTCCTGTAGGACAGACTCAGTAATACTCTTTACATCTCTGTGATGGTTAGAAAGCCCCGAGTGACTTCATTCCTCAGTCAATGGCTTTCCAGCTTTATCAGGCATCAGAAATCACAGGGAGGGTTTGCGAAAGTCTGCAATATTGGGTTGAAGATTGTCATGCTCTGGCATTGGCTTTTTTAGAGACCATATTTTGGGAACTACTGGGTATATCTAGTTACCAATGGTGTCTGGGATCAGAGGAATTCTATCTCAGTTAGGATGCTGGTAAGTAGGTGCTCATCTACTTTTCTACCATTACTGTTAATGCAGGTATTCAAACAACCCTCTCAGCTGAAATATAGCAGCCTGTATTGTGCATAGATGCCCAATTTTTTATCTCGTCTCCCTCCACTCTATGATGCACAAAGCAAGCAAAGTTATCTTCAAAAGGCTAAATCAGAATTGCCCTTTTCTCCAGGTTAAAGTCTATCTATAACTATCTATATCTATCTATCTATCTATCTATCTATCTATCTATCTATCTATCTATCTATCTATCTATCTATCTATCATCTGCTTATTTTGAGGCAGGGACTCCATAACACCCAGTTTTAGCAACCTGGCTCTCTGGCACTCTTGTGGTCTCGTCCCTGCCCATTTTTCCATTCTCACATCCTCCCTGTACTCTAGACTGTCCCCTTCAGGTTCACTGAACCAAAGTCAACCTTTCATCTCTGTCAAACACAGAAATTTCCCTCCTTGGCAATTCCATCCCCCACACTAACCATGCATGAAAACTTAGCTGCAGTGACCTCTAACCCTCACCTCAATCATGCATGAAGTATTTGCTGCAGTAGCCTCTAATCTCCACCTTAACCATGCATGAAACCTTAGCTGCAGTGGCCTCTAACTCCCCGCCCCAACCCCAACCATGCATGAGTCCTTTTCTGAAATGACCTCTAATCCCCACCCAACCATGCATGAAACCTTAGCTGCAGTGACCTCTAATCCCCATCTCAACCATGCATGAAGCATTTGCTGCAATGGCCACCTGTTCTTGGTCTGGCTAGTCTTTTCTTTTGCAATCTTTCTGGAAACCCTGAGCATTCCACATTTTCAGTAACTACCTCCATTTATCTTGATTTTTAAGAACACTTTATTATTTTCCTCCATAGTTTTCATACTAATTCTAACACATATCTATTCAGTGACTTGTGGAGCATCATCAGATTCCAAGATTCTTGAATATGGGACTATGTCAGCAAGAGCCCTGGGCCATAGTAGCTATTCAAGTTTTTGAATTGCTGGAGGCACCGGAGCAGGCAGGCTGGTTTGGAGTGTATTGTTTGTTCTCTGGATTTGCTTAGAATGAGGAATCTATCACTTGGGGACCTGCTATTTCAGTTAATACTACTACTGCCTTGCCTAAAGTCCTTCATTCTATCCTAGATTGCTGGAGATTTTCATGGCCTGCTTTAGCATGGTTAGTGGTTGTCAACTTGGGCATAATTATTTTTCTCCTAAATTTATTTTTCCATTTTAGATTTATTAAGCTAGAATACTGTCTTAGTTAGGGTTTCTTTTGCTGTGAAGATACACCATAACCATGGCAACTTTTATAAAGGAAAACATTTAAGGCTGGTTTACAATTTCAGAGGTTTAGTCCATTATCATTGTGGTGGAAAGCATGGCAGTACACAGGCAGATGTGGTGCTGGAGAAGCAGCTTAGAGTTCTACATCTTGATCTGAAGGAAACAGGAAGTGAACTGCCCGACACTGGTTGTAGCTTGAGCATATATAAGACCTCAAAGCTTACCTCACTGTGACACACTTCCTCCAACAAGGCCACACCTACTAATATTGCCACTCTTTATGGGCCAAGCATTCAAACAGATGAGTCTATAGGGGCCATATTTGTTCAAACCACCATACATAGCAAGTAAATGTTTTTATTATGGTGTTTGTGTGTGTGTGTGTGTGTGTGTGTGATTATACTTTGTTTTAATTCATTCTTTTCCCCTATTAGCTTCATGTCTAGTTCCTGTCTAGTTCTCTCCTTGTACCCCTTCTGCACTCACATGGGTTTCAGTACTTGACCTCAAGGTTCCCCCACCATTCTCTCTCTCTCTCTCTCTCTCTCTCTCTCTCTCTCTCTCTCTCTCTCTCTCACACACACACACACACACACACACACACACACAATTTTAAATCCAGGCTCAATATATGAGAAATATTTGTCTCTGAGTAAGAGTTTTTCACTCAACAATGATTTCTGGTTCTATCCATTTTTCTGAAATTGCCACAACATTCTTACAGCTTACATTTCAAAAGTCAATTCTAACTTTATTGCGTTCTATAGACTTTGGATCTTGTTAATTTTGGTGTGTAGTGTTTTATTTATTCACAAGATTTTTAATAATAAAGTTTGTGAAATATTTTAATTCCATTGTGTATCTATCAGTCTGTCTATCTCTGTACCATCTATCTGCCTCTATCTATCTATCTATCTATCTATCTATCTATCTATCTATCTATCTATCTATCTATCTATCATCATATTTTCCTTTACCCAGTCACCTACATGTTGATAGGCATCTAAGTCAATTGTATTTGCTGGCTGTTGTGACCTGGGCAACAATGAATATGGGCATCCAGTTGTCACTATTTGACATTCTTAGGAATGGTGTACCCGAGTCATATGGTAGCTCTAGTTCTAGTCTTCCAAAAGATTCTGTACTGACCCCAGTGGAGGCTGCACCAGTTCATAGTCTTGCCAGCAGCATAGAAGGGTTTATCTTTCCCCAGGTCCTTACCAGTATTTGTTTTTATTTGTTTTCTTAGTGGTAAAAATTCTAACTATGGTGAGAAGGACTCTCAAAGCACTTTTAATTTAAATTTCCCCTACTGGGTAAGAGCATTGAACACTTTAAAATGTACCTATTAAACATTTGTATTTCTTCTTTTGGGAATCATCTGTTCAGGCCATTAGTCTGTTTATTGATTAGATGAATGATTTTTGAGTATTTACTTATTTCAGCCATTTGTGTATTACGGATATTAATTCCTCATCTACTGTCTAGTTGGTAAAGATTTTTTCCCATTTTTCATCTGTGTTTTTTACTATTGTTTCTTTTGTGATACAGAAACGTATATTTCATAGATCCCACTCATCAAGTTTGGGATATTCTTTGTGATACAGAAACATATAAATTTTATAGATCCCGCTCATTAAGTTTGGGATATTCTTTGTGATACAGCAACATGTAAATTTTATAGATCCCACACATTAAATTTGGGATGTTCTTTGCACTGCTAGATACCCTATCAGAAAGCCCTTGCCTATGCCTGGATCTTGATGTGGTTTAGCTGTTTTCTCCAACAGTTCTCAGTTCCCCTAAGCTCTTAGATCACTTTGAATTGAGTTTTCCATGAAGGACAGAAGATATAAATAGTATTCTTCCTTTATCTGCAGTTTTAGTAACTAACAATGAAATATTATTCAGAAATGAAGAATTCAAGAAGCGAATGATAGATATTAAACAGCATATTATTCTGAGTGACATGGTGAAATGTCATGCCACCATAGCATCCTGGTAGGATGTGACTCATTCCCTTGGATACCGTATCTATGGCATATATATTGCCCCCCACCTTTATTTGGTTATTAACAGTGTTCATTATGACTGATTTAGTACCACAACACTTGCGTTTAGGAGGCCCTTATTAGGCTTACTAATGGCCTTAGAGTACAAGAATAATGCTGCTGAGAATACAGATGCCCTGAAAAAAAGTCACAGATTGTTTCCTTCAACTAAATTAAAGTTCTAAACTCGATGAGAAAAGAAAAAGATGGTATAAAAAGGTTATTGAGCTCTGTGTTAAGAATGGGTCATCTATCTGCTCCACCTGTGCCACTGTAAAGGAGGGAAAAGAAATTTGTGCTGGTTTTGCTATAGCACCTCTACCTACAAAAGTAGGCTACGGTGTATGGCCATTACAGAGAAAAGCAACACGTGTGTTCAGTACTATTCTGATGTCAGGAATCCCCTCGGAGCCTTGGGATGTCTCTTCATAGACAAGTGGGCACTCCTACAAGGAGACCACTTTCAGAATAGTACAGAACAGGGGTATGAACAGTCAACTCAACATCAAAAAGCACCTGTGGAGATTGCATTCAGTTTACTGTAAAGGGGATTTGGAGACTTCAGCAGAGGGCAGCCAGCATGGACCAGAATTTGGGAAGTCAGTCATGGTAAGAACCTAGAATGAACCAGAGAGACTCCATGAAAGAAGATGCTGCCAACTTGAAAAAAGAATGACACTTGTCTTAATGTGTCCTGCAGGGGGTGCTAAACCTCAGATAGAAGCGGGCAATTAGATTCCCAGTGGACAGAAAGCAAAGCTTTGCAGTCAGTAGAGCTGCTGAGAACAGAGCTGGTTCACATGGTCACACTTTCTGTGCTCAGACAGAAACGGTACTGCATGAAAGGAAATCAGGAATTAGCATCCATTCTCAACTGGTCGCTTGACCTACGGAATTGTGTGGTGTTTTCATGGCGATGGCTTCCCAAGCTTTTACCATCTTTCTAGGTGAGAAGAAACTATTTCGAGAAATAGCTGGAGTAGTGTTGAGGTGTTCACAAGACACATTGGGAGGACAGTAGGCAGGAAGCAACTGGTTAGGGTCTATTTATTTTGCTGAACTCCATTTCCTTCCTCCCTTCCTTCCTTCCTTCTTTCCTTCCTCCCTTCCTTCCTCCCTCCCTCCCTCCCTCCCTCCCTCCCTCCCTTCCTTCCTTCCTTTCTTTCTTTCTTTCTTCCTCTTTTTTTTGTTTTCCAAGACAGGGTTTCTCTGTGTAGCTTTGGAGCCTGTCATGGAACTTGCTCTGTAGAGCAGGCTGGTTTTGAACTCACAGAGATCTGTCTGCCTCTGCCTTCCGAGTGCTGGGATTAAAGGTGTGGGCCACCATTTTCCGGCCTGGACTCTATTTTCAAACCAAGAAGAGAGATTGGTATTTTAGGACATTGGAGAGATTTGAGGACAACTTTTGAGGAGACTGATTTAGGGGAGAAAGCTATGTGAGATCACATAGCTATCATGGTAGAGAAATTCCAAGGGAAGGATGGGAGAACTTAGTGAAGAACTCGATACCATGTCTATTGCCTACAGGACTACTAAGTTGACGATGGGAAGCCTACCTATTGATCTTTGTCTATAGTTTCTATAAAAGTAGAGATTTATTTATTAATGAGCTGTGGCTTTGACTATTTTTTTTTGAAACAAGTATGTATAAGATGTGGCCCTAAAATTAGCTCAAAGAAATCACAGTGGACCATGGGAGAAGATCAAGGATAAGTTGCATGCTTGATCAGTTGTCATAGCAACAGGAAACGGTGGCATCTCTTTACTGATGAGAGAAAATGAGGCCTGGGGAAGTCTGAGTCACTCTTTCTTGGTCAAGGGTGATTCCTTTAATTTCCATGTCCTCTGAGACAATCGAAAGAAATCCCTTCTTTGCATAGTTACAAAGTGAGGCTACTTAAAGCAACAAGGCCACATCCACCTTTTCACAGAGCAAGAGATCATTTGTAAACCAATGCCCTGACATCCCAAGGACAAGGGGCTGGGCACAGTTGCAAACAGAGATTACAGGGCAAGTATTGCCTGGCAGTGGGTCCTACAGACATGACCACCTTTGTTGGTGTCTGACCAGTGCCATACAAGGCTCTGAGCTTATAAGGATACCACACACAATTTAACTCTGCTGTTACTATCTTGAATATTTCAATAATTTCTTATGAATGAACCCTGTGATTTTCACTTCACTGAACTCCACGAATTTTCTGTAGTAGATCTGGTTAAATCAAAAAACTTAGTTGTTTGGTACAGACACATCATAGAGTTAGAGTCTGTTTTAGAGACTGTACAATCTTGGTCTTGGAAAGAACCTGAACATACCACTTAACTCAGTATTTCTCACTGCTTTTGACACTTGGAATCACGTAGAATTTTTTTAAATAGTTTTATCTGTATTCCAACCCTAGACATAGACGGCTTAATTGATTTGGGTATCACATTTTCAGAATGTCCTTCAAATGACTCTAAGAACCACTGGCCTAATTCATTGGTTCCTGCCATTGTATATTAAAGCTAACTTGTTATACATTATTTGTTCATTTAACAAACACCCAATAAAGTTCTACTCTGTGTGGAGCATTGTATAAGGTTTGTAGAGCATAGCAACACATATACATCAAGGCCACTGCCATCGAGAATCTAATAATAGAATGGAGCTTTCAATCCATCCATCTATCCACAGGCTCTCTGAGGCTGGCTCTGGCCTTTCCTTTCTTCCTCTTCCTTGAATTTTTAGAGTCAACTCAAGCCTTTGTGCACTTGGAAAATGTGAAGGCTTTAAACAACACAGCCTTTGCTTTTCCTAGGGAAGCATTTGAGCTTTTAATGAAGCCCATGCTTCAGGTCCTACGTATCATAGAATTACATAAACAGTTATAAAGGCCATTGCAGAAATGCATTTAATTTTGCAAGAGGCAGTCCCCTTGTCTATAGACATTTTTAGAGGCAGAGCGTGCACATTCGGTGTCCCAGAACATTACATTCTCACTGTTGTGTGGGTTGTTATTTAGGTGCTCTGTACAGTCTTGTTTTCCTGGGTGTGAAACCAACAGAATACACCCTTCTGTCACAGAAGTGAGCGGTGTGGGTGTGGCTGGGCCATGTCTTAAATCTCAAAAGGCATGTGTATTGTTAATGTTTAGAAGGATGGGCAACAGGAATTAGTTCTTACTGTTTCTCCTTCCTGGGGATTTTTTTTGGCTCCAGGATCCATGAGCAATCTTGTTATGGCAAGCAAAACAAAATCTAGGGACAAATCTTTTTAGGAATCCTGCATTTCTTCATTCATGGCTCCTTGGCCCCAAGGCACCAAAGTCTCCCACTAGCTCACCAGCAGCTCCTGCCCTTTCTAGGGCTCCTATTAAGTGGTAGAAAGTTTACAGGTTCCTATGAAGAACAGTTAGCACTGGAAACAGACTCTTGCTTTATTCTTGTTCCATGCAAGGAGAGGACCACAGTATATAGGCTTTGAAAGAAGAGCATGCGGCTGACCATCTTCTCCTTGCACTTACAGTCTTCTTTCTACTTATCATCTTTTAGATCATTTGTAATAGGGTTGTTCTGTACCCTCGCCACTGAGTGAACTATAACATCTGGAAGCAGAGGAAAGCCCAACACTCCACCCTGCCCTCCAGCCTCCAGCACTGCTGGCAGAAAGAAGGCTGGGGCTTTTAATTGAGGATTGAAAGCCAACGGCATGCCCAGTGCTGTTGGGACATGAAGCACATGCAATTTTAAGCTTCCTTTTTTTTTCTTTTTGGACAAACAAGATGGAAGTTTTAAATTAAAAATTAGATGAATTATTAAATGAGAAAATATTCCCAATGACTGGTCTTGGGGGATCTAGCATTCAATTACATCTTTGTAAGAAATTTATTAGGACTGTTTGCTCACCAGCTTCTTGGCTTTTCTTCACCAGCTAGTATATTCTGTCCTCAGCTGGATACTAGGACTGGAGGCCAAAGCTTCCATAACTTCAGGGCAAGTGTTCTGTACCCACTCTGTTCTCATTAGCTGGTGCCAAGGGATGGGCTCGGTGTATTTTATTTACAAGTCAGCAGGATTACTCCTAGCTAGGGACTTTTTTTGGTTTTTTTGAGGGTTTCTCTATGGCTTTGGAGCCTGTCCCGGAACTAAATCTTGTAGACCAGGCTGGCCTTGAACTCACAAAGATTCACCTGCCTCTGCCTCCCAAGTACTGGGATTAAGGCATGTGCCACCACTGCCTGACTTCTATCTTCCAGGGTAATTCTGCTCTTTACAGATATAGGAACAGATAGAAGGCAAGAAGTTTAACTTTATATGACCTTTCCCCCACCATACAGTGTTGTAAAAGGAGCGGCAGGCTGTGTTCCCAGTGCCCAGCTCCCAGCCACCTGGCTAGCTAGCTTATACCCCGAAATAACAGCATACAAATTGTATTCATTTAAACACTGCCTGGCTCATTATATCTAGCCTCTTCTTGGCTAACTCTCACATCTTAATTAACTCATTTCTAATAATCTGTGTATCACCATGTGACTGTGGCTTACTGGGATGAGTCTAACGTATGTCTGTCTCAGAGAGGAGAGCCATGGCGTCTGCCTCATTGCCTTCTTCCCAGCATTCTGTTCTGTCTACTCCACCTATCTAAGTTGCTATCCTATCAAAAGGCCAAGGCAGTCTCTTTATTTAACCATGAAAGCAACACATAGAAAGAAGACCCTCCTACATCAATACGGTTGGGAAAATAAAACTCGTGCTTCCAAATTTAGCTATCAAAATGCAATGTTTTGCCTTTTCTCTGACACATGTGCCTCCAGTTCAGAAAACAAGGGGGAGAGAGAGAGAGAGAGAGAGAGAGAGAGAGAGACTGTGTTTACCGATGTCACCCGAATGGCTTATACACCCTTGACACTGAGAACATGTACCACACACACAAGTCATCCGCGTGGTCTGAAATGGCTCGGGAGAACAAACAAACAGTTGTGTGGTTTCGGGAAACTGACCCTGGCCACGTGACTCCTGTGGCGTGAACCCTTGAGACAGGGAACACCTGCTGTAAATTGTCTTCCAACTTCAACTGTTACCAAACCTTCGTAACCCCAGAGAGAGGCACCAAGAATCACCAGGCTTCAGATTTACCAGGATCGTGAGCAACGGTGCAAAGAGTTTGAGGTTACCAGAGAACAGTCTCTGGTTTGTCTCTCAGTGTAGGTCCCATCTGAGCCCCTCACTGTGTCAGGGTTACTTGGCACTGCCCTCGGTTGTTTGTGGCATGTCTTTCCACGATAGCCTTGCCACATCTCGTGTGTTCAGCTTTCACACGTTCTCTGGGCTTTTCAGTGGGAATGTCAAGTGTCCAGAGAGTAGACGCGGGAGCAGAATGCTGAGTGCCCAGGGCACAGACATGAGCTGCTGGGTCTTGAGACAGATGCTTTAGCTTTAGCAAACCTCCAGTAACCCACCCTTCTGTCTCTCACCATTGTTCCTCCACAAATGACAAGGGATTAGTGGAGAGCCTCATCTTCCTTTGAGAAGTAATCTGCTCAGGGTTTGTTTGCATCTTATCTTGATTATTATTATTATTATTATTTTAGCTTTTGGAAAAGAAAAAAAGGAGGGGTAATATTAAAAAATACACCAGAAAGTATTCATTAAGATAAGATACATTCAAACAAACAAACAAACAAGGACACTTTGAATTAAGCGTAATTTGTTTGTAGAAATTATATTATTTGTGTGTGTGCGTGCATGCATATGTGTATGTGTGCATGTAGGGCCGTGTGTGTGTGTGTGTGTGTGTGTGTGTGTGTGTGTGTGTGTGGCACACGCAGGCCAGAAGAAGGCCTTCGGATCCCCTGAAGCTGTAGTCACTAGCAGTTGCGTTTCGAGCTATCCAGTGTGTGCCCTGGGAACAGGCCTGAGGACCTCCGAAAGAACCGCGGTCTCTTAGCCACCAAGCTTTCTCTTCAGCCCCATTGTTTGTTTTAGTAAGAATAGTTATTAAATCTATGCCCTGTACATGGCATGGTGAGCCCTGTGTGTCCATCACAGCAGGTCTCTGAAGTAGGCGGTGTTCTCCTGAAATCCGTGATGCTCTGGTACTTCTAATGTGACCCCTGCAAACTAACTGGGGTCTCTGCAGAGGTGCTAAGTTTCCCACGAGGCTGCACTGCGCTGAGCTGGACCCTGATCCAATGAAGAAGATGGAAATTTGGACTCAGAGACAGCAAGGAGGATGAAATTGAGAAGGCAGAGAGAAAGCGCCTGGGAGGTGGAGGCAGGTTGGGCTGGCGCATGTGCAAGATTAGGAATGAGGCCGTCCAGCCCAGGGCTGCTGGCAGAAGCCTGAAGAGGCAAGGAAGGAGCCCTTCCTGTACACTTTAGTGACTTTGACTCTGGAAATGCACTGATTTCCACTTTGACTGCTGGCCTCTAGAACCTTGACGGAGTAAATTAAGTTTCGACGGATACATTTCTGCGTTAACTGGGTAGGGCATCCGGGGAAGGCAAGGCTCTTGAAGGAGCCGGGCTCTGGAGGCCTTGCTGAGGTTTCCTGTTGCAGAGGCCGTGCCCAGCAGGTGCTGGCGCCAATAGTCTCCCAAGCAAGGAAGAGGCACGCAGCGCCAGTCACTCGCATTGATGGGGCTTGGGTTCCTATCTCCAGAGAAACTGGTAGGATTCCAGAGAGAGATTAAGAATAAAAAGTATAAAGAAAACCCATAAAGCACAAGAGCTAAATTTATATACCTATTTATTTTTATGTTCACTTCATCCTGAAGAAGATTTAGAGTTCCTTTTGTGGAAGCATACAGTAGAAGAAGGGGAAATAAATTAAGAAAGACGAAAGACGAAACAAAGGGGGGTGGGACAAATCATGGCAGGAAACACCAGCAATAAACCGACATGACACCACCATGGCCTTCTCATCCCAGGCGGAGAAGACAGATCTCGGCTGCCCAACCCGCCCTTGTGCACGAGCAAGGCATTTCAGAATGAGATAATGCCAAATCTGAATTTTTCTCTAATTTGGGTGAATTTAATGGAAATTTCAGGCTTTTGCTCCAAGTCGAAACGAGCTCTAATTATCTCTCCCAATTTCACATCATTTTCAATAAGTCAGCATTGCTGCTGCAGTTGAACCGGGAAGCCGCAAAGATGAGCTTGAGTTTTTCTGTGTCCTCTGCATCCTTTGCAGTGTTTTGAAACCCTTGTCTTTGGAGAACTTGTTTGTGTCGCGAGAAAGAAAAGGTGAGAATGTGGCATGGTCCACATAAGGTCGGTCGAATTGGAGCTATCAAACCCTGTGTGCAGGCCTGGGACAATGCTGCCAGCCAGCATTGGAATTGCCATCTGATTTGACGGAGAGCTTCCTGGGGTTGGCTAGACATCTTTGGCCTGACCTGAGGAATAAATTCTGAGAAACAACGTGGAGACACGCGGAGCGGAGAATGCCTCTGTAAGACAGTCTTCTCTCAATGCTCTCTGCTTGGGGGAACACCACCTAGTGAATAAAGACATCGTTTGGGAATCAGCTCTATGCAAAACACTTGGTAATAACCCGTTCTGCGGCAATAAGGAACCTCTAATCATATTTCAACCGTGAGATATACAACTGTACTTTTTTTTTCCATGTTAAGGAAATTCTATTTACACAGTTCTGCATGTTCTTGGAAGGACATTAACTATTTGGAAATGGTTTTAGAAACTAACATCAAGGAAAACTTTCTCCTCGTAGACAAGTGCCCTCTCGTATAATTGTACATTGAAAGCAATGAACAGTAAAGCACACGATTTAATGATTTAGGTATTAATTCATTTTTAAAAAGGAACCTTTGGGGGGGGGGTATTTAAAAGCAAATTTCCTACAGCAAAGGAAACGAACCCCCTAAGGTTATTTAGTTCGTTTATCGTTGGAGTTAATTAAACACTGACCTAGACTTTTCACACAGTAATTACTCTTGATGAAAAATTAACTACAGTCTTGCAGTGAAGAAAGCACACACAGCAAGTTGTTAGAGGGCGCTGGGGCCTGACCCAGGACAGGTTCGGCCTTGGCAGCTCCTGTAGGTGGCAGTACCGCACTGCTGCAACTCACACTCACGCGGTTCAGGCCGCGGGTGGGAGCGGAGGAGGAGGGTGCAGGGAGAGAAGGCTTTGCCCTGCAGCCAGCCATTTAACTAAGTCACTGGTTCGCTGCTCTATTTCACAGCCGCCCTCTAAATGAATCTTTTCCGAACTCAGCAGAAGTACAAACTGCTCTTTTCACACCTGAAAACATCCTTTGGGTGGAGCTGGTTTCTGGGTTTTTTTGTTTTTTTTTTTTTTTTGGTGCTTTGGGTTTTTTGTTTGTTTGTTTTTAAATGCCCTCCCCCCCCTTTTTAATTTCAATGTTATCTAGAGCTGGGCGGCGTCTGTGTTAACTGCTCCTCTTGAAGAGTGAAAGCAGTTATTAGCTTAGCCTCCGGGCCTGCGTCGGGAACAGGGACCATCACAGACCTGATTTATCGTGGGAGTCCACACTGGCCAAGCAGTGTCACCCCCACGCGTGTCTCCAGGACTGTGTTCCTGTGGGTTGGAACACCTACTGTAAACGCGGGAAGAGTTCTCCTGTAACCTGTACATACTCTATGCACAGATACATCTAGAATATTCTGTGGGGCTCCACTGTTGACATACTTTGTACTAAAATTTTACAAGCAAGGAAGGTCCAGCAGAAAACAGGTAGGATTTTGTTGACTAAGTAAGAGTTAAATTGAAAGTAAATTTCAAGTTTAAAGAAACTGAGAGAAGAAAAGATAATGGTCTAAACAGCTCAAGAATGTATCAGAAGTGTTTAAGAAAGATAAATTTTGACATCTGCATGCTGAAATTGGTAGAAGGGGGGAGCAACTAATGGTATGGGGCTTATGCCTCTAATAATTGGAAGAGGGCTTGATCAAATCAAAGATGCTGGGAATATGAAGGAGGGGTCTGTCATTATGCATCAGGGAAGATTAGCAGGATGGATGGCTGGTGCCAATGGGAGTGGTCAAAGAAAGAGTGGGGACTCTGGAAATGTTGGCAGACTGGATACAATTACAGGGTTGACAAACGGGCTGAGGAGAGAAGGGGATGAGAGATGTGAAGAAGGCATCTCAGAGATCTTCACAACAAAGCCAACGCTTTCGCTTTTTCTGAGGCATTGGAGATAAGGGGGCAGTTATGTGGAACAGGGGCTCATAAGAGGAAACACTACGTTGGGAAATTTATTAAGAAATGTAGTATGATAATAAAAAACAAACAAACAAAAGTCAGTTGCTCACATCTACTAAAGTATGAGTCAAAGACCTGATAAAATTAGTAGTCTATAGACCTGCTACTGATCAAGAGAAAGTTGGCTAAAAATGTAAGGCCTTCATTCAAACCATGGTGCAAGATAGCATTAGTTCTCTTGGTTTTTCATTAGTGATGGAAACATAAACCACTAGGCAGCAAGAGCCTTTCCAAGTACATACATGATCCTAGGACTTAGTCATCTTAATGCTGCCATCTTGAAGAAGGACCATTCTGATGTAAACTTTTTGTAGATTATTTTAGACCACCCCCCCCCCAGCTTTAAAATATTTGAACTTTTAAATGATGGACTCAATGGACACCCTGACTCTAGGGTACCACCTCAATATTTACCTGCGGATCGGAGATGAGGTGAGTTGTGAGAACTGAAGGAGCTTGACACATTAGGTGAGTAGGATCCAGTGTAGGAGGGGCAGGAGATAGGAAACCAGAAAGTGTGGAATAGGGTGAGACAATGGAATTGGTTGATGCATAGGGATAGAGAAGGGACGAGAAAGGCTTATTGCATTCACAGACAGAGATGTGGAAAAGGACTGGCTCAGGACTGTATCTGAATATCTTGCTTTGATTCTAGATTAATATGAGATTGCTCACAATGGGCCCGGGTATTTTATACTTGACTTTTAGCTCTAAGACCAACACATTCAGGTTGGATTTCTTCATTATTTTATACAATACAAATTTTCTTTTACCACCTTTGTCTCCCTTTCCTTTTGCTTCTCACCTTTCTTGTTTTCTCTCCCTCTTTTTCTCCTTTCCTTTAATTATTTCCTTTCTGTCTTTGTTCTTCCTTCTGCTCAGTGTTATTGAGCATACACTGTGCGCTAAGCACTTTGTTAATCACACTCCACATGCTAAGGACTTTGCTAAGCACCTAAGAAAAATTTACAAGCTCTGCCAAATACCAAAAAGTGGAGAATTTTTAAAAGAGGGTTCAAATAATATATTTCCAACCCGCCAAATGTTGTTTTTTTCAACACATTTAAGAAATGGCAGTCATTATTGAACATATGCACACAAGTTTTTCCATTTATGTAATAGAAATAGAACATGTGTTTGCATTTAGAGCATAAAGTCTTGGGCTCTCTCATCATTTTGTCCCCCAAGGGTTCAATGGCAGCAAGAAGCAAGGAAATAGAAACTCACTAGTAAAGAGAAATCCCCCAGGGGAATTGACTTGGTGGCTTAGGGCAGAACAATGGGCTGGTAGAAGCTCATGTTTGCTCAGATGCTAATTCCATCACAGCTTTGGAAGCCAATGCATTATGCAACCTGAATATAACCCGGCTCTAACATTGAAGCTAATTCTCAGGCATTTCATGACCATCACAGTATTGGAAGAGGGATATCTGATTCCTTCTTATCCCATTTTCCAAACCAAACTGCTTCCAGATCACGTGCGTCCACTAGAAATGAATGCAGCCAGCATTCACCTAGTCCTCCATGCAGGCCTCTCAAGTAGAGGAATCATTTAATATCTGAAAACAGTCTTGGGAAGTCACGTAATGAGGATAACTACAGACATCTTGTGTGAACAACCCAAAGCTCACACAGGCAGGCAAAGGTGGGGGACCTTGACGACGGATCTACTTTAATTCAGTGTGATATTTCCATATGGGGTTCTTGCCCACTCTCGGCTTGAATGATTTGCTGGTTTTTCGTTCCACTCTGTTAAACACATTACACAACTGTGCTGATTTGGTGTCCCCTGTTTAGTATCCACATCCATCTTGGAACCAACAGTAATCAATAGTCTGACATCCATGAATAGTCTTAGATAACCTAGGCTTTTTCCTTTGACAGGTGAGTTGAGTCATTTTCAATTTCTGCTTATGAATTTCGCATTACTTAACTCATTTTCTTACCACTTGAAGACCATATGGGACCTGCTATGCCACTTCTGTTATTGTGTGTAGGTAGCAATAGTATACAAACATAAGATCTTCCATCCGTCCTTAAGATGATCCCCAAGAGCAGAAACTAAATCTGAAGATGTTCAAGCCTGATTGGAGGAGAGGGTCAAATCTTAGAGCAGGATGGAGAAGGGTTCTGGCTTCTTCTTCAGCTCAGTATTTCTAAGTAATCACTTTGAGTAGTTTCCCCAAGCCATATAAAAGTTACTCAGTTTAACTACCCACTGTTAGGAGGAGCCTATAAATACTGAAAGGCGACTTAGACCAATGAGCTTTTTCAGCTACTTTCACAGCATACTAATTAGCTATCTTTGCCTGGCAAAATTCCCTATTCTAAGACATAACCATAAAATACCTTTTAAGCAAATTTGAGTGAAAATTTTCATCTAGAGTCTTAAGCACCCATGGGTTTCCCTATCTATTAAGGAGCAGCTTATTTGTGAATGTAATAATACATGAACATTAAAATTAATCTCTCTCTCATGAGACATGTTTTGCATCTGTACGTGGATCATAAAATTAATTTTGCTGTGTGGCTCCAATAATCTTCTTATTTATTCAATAACTACTATCTACTTATTAGGTGCAGGGTTCCAGGTTACACCCTGGGCATGAAGATGAGCAACTTTCTTCTGGAAGTTCACAGTTTCCTAGGCAGGGTACGGATGATTAGGAAAAGGTGGTTATGCGCAACCGTGTGTGTATAACTGGTGTGTAAATGGGAAGACTTGAATGAAGTGATTCTTGCTAACCTCCATGTTGGGGGACGGCTGTCTACATATCTCTCTGCCTGTCTTATTAGGTTTAGAGGACAAAAGATGGGGATAGCATCCCCTTGTGGAGCAGGGGGCAGCTTTGTGATTCTGGTAGGCTTTCTGAGGAAAAAGTCGGGTTGGTTTGCTGTTAAGGCATCTTAAAAATCTCCAGTTGTGAATGAGATTCCTTAGCTATGTGTGACGTGAACCTGCTTATATCATCATCTACCTCAACACTCCCACACTGCTTCCACACAGTGACGCTGAGCTACAGCTCCGCGCTGATACGGCCCACAGGTTCATTTTTTAAACCCTGGTCTCCAGCTGGTGGCGCCACTATGGAAAGTGGGCCTTGCTGGAGTACTTGTGTCTTCAGGAGCTGGTCCGAGCCGGTGTGTTATCTCAGTGACTGCCAGTCTTTCTGAGTTCCACTCACCAGGAAGTGAGCAATGGTCTCGGCACATACAACCCGGAAGCTTCAGCAGCCTGCTGCACTGTGAGTTAGAAAGTCCTATGTCTCTGACTCAGAAACCCCACATCTGCCAGAGTCTACAAAACTGTGGCAAACTAACGAGCTACCTTAACACATAGGGGATGGTTTTGTGCATTTCACAGTTCTTGGAGGTCCAGGACCTGCGTTGGCAGTGCCTGTGAGCCCGGCGCTATCTCACCAAGGATCTGCTTAGGAATTAAGTCTTCCATTTGTTTGTCATTTGGGGTCTTGAGTATTTCCATTTTGCCCATATAAAATGAAGGTCTGTGCAGCTGAACATGTCTAAATGGCCTCGGTGCCCTTTCCCCAAAGAGCTGGGTTATAAAGCAAACATTTGGAGAGAGAAATAGAATCTCATTATAGTGAAATAACTGCAATGTTCTTGTTTGTTAATGTTCCCATTCATTTGTAATTTCATCTGCGGTACCATGAGAAAGATTTGCTTTTATTCTACTCGGAGGTGGATGCTGACAAATTAAGTAAATTAAATATGGGTTTGTGAAAGCAAAGGTACAAACAAAACATCAACATATTGCGTTTGCCCTTCTATTAATGTATGACCAAGGAAAATCAAAGTGGGATTTTGAAAAGCAAGAGTCGGGATGAATCATAGTCTAGAAACCAGTGCCCAGTGACTCTGGGCCTTTGTTCTTCACTGGAAGCTCACCAAGTATATTGGTCTTCCAGCTTGGTGTCCTTGACTCCCACGAGACACTCTGGACTTTGTGTGTAGGGTTGAATTTCATTTCCTCCCACAAGACCTTACTTAGTGCAGTGACAGACACAAGAGTCTTCTGTCTTGCCTAAAGGAAAATACAAGGACCAGGTTGCCAGAGCTGATACGTTTTGTGTATGCTTTTAG
Source organism: Myodes glareolus (assembly GCF_982192425.1). NCBI lineage: Eukaryota > Metazoa > Chordata > Mammalia > Rodentia > Cricetidae > Myodes > Myodes glareolus. The sequence continues at coordinate 10,549,994 of NC_142051.1, read as the reverse complement.
GCAACCCTTCCAGTGTTATTCATTGCTTCTGTGCATCTATTCACACCAAGTACCGAGCAGTTCATACCCCCAAGGGATTTGATAAATCCCAGTTGCTTATTTGCTTTGGAAACTTCCATAGTGTGCCAGAAAAACACCTTAATTTGATCTGCATTTGGACAAGATTCCATCTTCATTACCTAGCCAGAGGCGTGCTTCCAGCTGCTTGTGGCACAATTACAGAATTGTCAACCCTATCCTATTTTCATGGCGATATCAACCTTTGCCCCACAACAAATCTCCTTCCTCTTGTTCCCTTAGAAACAGTAGTGACTAGAGGTCTACATGAAATAATGTCCCCTTCCTTCCCCTCCCCATTCCTCTTCCCTTCTCTCCCTTCTCCCCGCTTCCGCTCCTTTGCCTTCTTCCTCAGTCAGGCAGAAGGACTTCTCTCAGTAGCCTGATACCAACGTCGTCGTTCTCCCCACTGGCAGCTTCTGCCTGTGGCATCCCTTGGAATACACGAACTTCTGTCTGAGTCATAAACGGATCAGCTTTTCTCCAGTTCTTGCAGTTTTCCAGAGTGTCATGAACATCACAGGATACACAGGACTGTGTCCTTGAGAGGTCCAGACCTGCAGTAGTGGGCGACTGGAGAACATTTCTGAAAGACATGTGGCCATGCGGCCGTTTGTAATATAATCAGTAGTTCCATAAGTGATAACGTTTCCCCACAAAGGCTAATTAGCCATAACACATCAGCAGGGATATATAAGTTTTTGATAAGATACTTTCATCTCTAAGCATGTCGGGTTTTACTCCTGTAAGCTGTGAGATGCATGCGGCCCCTGGGCTGCAGACTAGATACGTCTGTAATTCCTAACCTTGGCTACATGGTGCAGCTCCTAGGGAAGTCTCAGAGTTGTGTATGTCCTCTATCTTCTTATGTGTAATGTCACAGCCTGCAGCAGCTGTGTACCTAGGGATGGGACCAACATATTGATAATTTTCCAGCGTGTAGGATAATCACTGATAGAACCGTAATTATTTCTAAATTAGCCAGGATTAAGTTACCCATCAGAGAGTCTGGCCTGAGCGAGGCAGGAAGAGGACTCGCAATGACCACTCCTTTGGGGTCCCATGAATGTGTATCAGCTTCCCATTACCCACCACTCACTAAATTGGGAACTAGATCTTGTTTGGAATAAATTTTAAACTAAGAGAAGGATTGTGCCTTAAGATTTTCATATTGTTGCCATGAAATATGCCTCAAGAGCCCAGCCACTAAGGAGTCCAAGCTCCTTGAAGGCCAGGTGGATTTGAACAGCCAGGCCTCCTTGCTTCTTCCCTTATCATAGAAGAGAACAAAAGGCCAAATGGGGTGGGAGTCAATGAAATGCATTAGAAAAATTTCTCAGGAGAACAAAAGATTCCATTTTACCTTTCCGGAAAAAGGTTTTTTGTTTTGTTTTGTTTTTATTTTTCGAGACAGAGTTTTTTTGTAGCTTTGGAGCCTGTCCTGGAACTCGCTCTGTAGACCTGGCTGGTGTTGAAAACAGTTTCCCTTTAAAGACAAGAAAGTTTCCATGTTTAAAGAAAATAGCTATATCCATCCATGTGCTGTAGCACATCATGTAACACATGCACCTGCCGAGTCTTCACTTTGGAAATTCAAGTCTTCCCTTAGAGGAGCAGCAACATGGGTTAGTTCAGAAATAGGATCTCCTTCTCTTTCTTACCAACAGAGCAATCTTCTGGTGGGGTAATTCCTCTGCTGTGTTGGGAGAATAACAGCATAAATCTCTCCGCATCTCAGGTCTCCTATGCCAGAGCCCTGTCTATCACAAACCCCGTGCACAGATTTCAAGTGACTTGCTGTGACTCTGTCAACACAACCCTTTCATAAGTTAGAAATCCTACTTGCAGAAAAGATGCAATCATACCTCACCCTTCCCTTCCAAGACAAATAGCCTAGCGGCTGCAAAACTCCAGCCTGCACCACTGCTGGCCTGCAATGCTCCCGAGTCGCCTAGCAAGCAGGCTTAGCTGCTACAGGCCATAATTGAGGAAAACATTGATTAATTGATCTGCGACTAGCTTGTAAGGCGCTCTGTGGCAATGGGGGATACGCGCTGTGCAGACCAGCTTTTAATTATTGTTATTTAGGTCCTTGTCAGATGGAATAAGTGACGAGGCAGTATTATCATTGATCTGTGACATAAAAGGAGACAGTTCACATTTCATGCTGCAGATTTATAAATAGTTAAAACGTTCATGCTTGAGGCTTAGCATGAATCTCTGCCCGGTGAGGCTTTGACCTATGCGCAATGCAAATCGCGCTAATAGCTTGAATTTGTGCAAAGCCTTGCAGTTTACCAACCATTTCTTATGCATTGTCTCATTTGACCCTTGCAACAAATCGGGGAGGTTGGGGTGTGGGTTATGAGTCCCCTTTTACAAGCAATAAGGCTAACCGGTTTTTTCTCCCCTTTGCGAGTAATATGCTCAATTCTAGCCTGCAGAGTATGGAAAACAAAGGAGACTTGGAAATTATTTAGTGAATTCTGGTTGGTCAAGCATATTTAAGGCATTAATCACCAAGCTGAGCCACATCGTACTCCATCAACATTAGTTCTTGCCGTTAAATGTGCTGAAATAGAACCCGCTATTATAATGGGGAATACTACAAGGATTTGAGCGTGCTAAAGGCCTTATCACCTTCAGTTTGATTATGTGTACAGGAAAAGCTCAAGATAATAACCCATTAACCAGAGTTATTAAGGTTTTCCCACCGTATTTACAAAACTCAGGGAAAATAAATGTTGCTGTTGACACAGAACCAGGACAAAATTAGCAGATTCTTGACATGTGGGAAAACAGAAGTTGAATACAAAATATTAATATGGAAACCGTGCACTAAAGGAAAGATTGCTGAGCCTACACGTGTGCCTGGAAGTGTGCCAAGTGCTGCGGGAGTTTAAAGCAAGTGTATCACTCACACGCTCTATAACCCAGTTAGGTTCTTCACCACTGGATAACCCGTGAGCCCCCACTTCGCACTGAGTGGTCAGCAATAACTGCCCTTGCTACTAACAAAGATGGTGGCCAATAGAAATCAAGGTAGCCTTTCCCTCTTCTGTGTCCCGGGGCTAATGTGTCAGGCTGTCTTAGCCTGAAAAAAAAAAAGCTGTATCAATAGGAATGAGTGCTAAGAAAGCAACATTTTTATCCTTTTTAATGTCACTCTGCTAGCCAAAGTGACAACTGCCATCCTTCAGTGAAAGGTCAGAGAGAAAAGCACACAGCTGGATTTGTTTAGGGCTTTACCTTATCTTTCTCTGATAAACGAGACAATTGACCTGTGTCTCATAACCCGAGGTGCCTCGCGGCTTACTAAATTGCAGGCATGGCGTGGAAGATGATTATAATGATTTGTTTCCATCTGTAGCCTCACCGAAGTAGCTGCAGCATCTCACAAACAGGCTCCCTTTCAGAAGGAGGATCAGGGCCTTCTACATAAGAGAATGTGTGGGGTTGCTTTTGTAGAAATGGATATGGTCATTTTAAAGTAAGAGTTCCCATTGGGCTAGGAGGAGAGACAAAGGAACCTGATTTGACAGGACTGGGCTATTCAGGCTGCCCAGCCAGTCAAGGGTAGAGAGCAGTAACTACAGTTTGGGTTCCCCTGGGAACAATTGAGAAATTAGTGGTCCCAGGGAGGACAGAGAGTCAACAGAGTGACAGATCTATCAATATTAATAGGCATTGACGAATAGCTCTTATCTACAACACAAGATTCTGTTTTGTTTTGAATGTTTGTATCCCTCTGCCAAGGACCTCTTCTTGGTACACCCAAGGGATGTTTAACATTGTTACCAGACGTTTGGGGGAATCCAGCCAGAAATACTGTGTAATGAGGGAAATCAGGTCCCCTGTTGAGTCCCATTAATAAAAATAGAATCAAGGATGGACTTCAATGGAAGGTTGAGGAAAAACTTACTAGTGTTTAAAAGGAAAAATCCCATGGTGGGTAAGCTATAAATCTCAAAAACTTCCTCCAGGAGAAGAACGGAAGTTAGAAGGAGAAAGTTGGTTTGGGTCAAACTGGTGTGGAGGTTGCCTGTGTTGTGAACAGCAGCCATGTGGTGGGGAGGGGGACTTAGAGAACGAGGAAAAGCCTAGAAAAGAGTGAAGGCCAAAGTGTAAAGTGTGCTTAGAACACACATGCACGCACATGTGCGCACGCTCATACACGCACACACACATACACACACACACACACACACACACACACAGATGAAGTTTGCTGGGATAATTTAGAAGCAGATGCCTTATAAAACAGCATAAATGTGTTCTGTAGCAGACAGCAGGGTGTGGGCATTCTAGGAAGGAGAGGTGCGTTATCTGAATAAAGTGGCCAACATTTGTTCCATCTGTTTGACATGTCTTAGGTGTGCCTGCCTTTCTAGGGTGGCCTTGCTTTCCTGAGGGGTACTCCCCTAGCTGGATTATTTAACTGCCTGGTGGGATATTAGGTCCTCAATCATTTTCTTGTCCAGAGGAATAGCTTTCCTTTGACGGGCCTTTATAGTCTCTATAACGGTAGATGTGACCAAGAGTCCTTCTCTCTTTTCCTAACCCCATGTGTCTGCCATCTTTATGCTGGATGTCTGTAGTGTTTCCTTGTTCTTTAGCCCCCACTCCTGTTTGTGCTAGATGATATGTATAGTGTAATCCCAGACAGGAACTAGATAGCCAGATAGAAATACAATGATGTCACAGAATGGTTGGTGCATTAGGGATGGAGCTATGGGGACCTTGTCCTGTACAGGTAGGGAAACTCAAAAAACTGTAGGAACAACAAAGAATGGTACCTATATCATTCCAGCATGGAGTACCAGGTTGGAGTCATGGGACCCATTACTGTAGAGCTGAAATCCATGGTGGAAAGCCCAGTGCAAACAGTAAACTCCCAGTATGGTCCAATAAGTGTTCCTGCTGGCAACCATTATAGATAATGGCATGAAACCAAGAGTTAGCCAGGGCTCCAGGGGTGCCCAGGGATGGGGTGGGCCAACCTTGTGAGAAGAAAGCCGTGCTGGCATTCACACATGAGGCTGTCCTCCAGAACATACTTTTTGTCCTCATGAGGCCCATGGGAAAATCATAGTCTTATACATTACAGGAATTAGAAGACAAAGCTTAGGATTCTGGGTAGCTGGAAAGTGCAAGTAAAATATGTCCCCAAAGAAGAAGTCAGTGACTTTGAACCATCGTATTGGACTTTAGAACTTTCCATTGAACCACATCAATTAAGATAGGTAGAGTTTACTATAGAGAGAGTAAAAGAAAAAATAACTGAACAAGAATAGATATATAATGCATGTTTCATTATATGTAATTCAAGTATTACATGTCAATTAAACACATGCTCATAAAATCGATTTTTCAACAGGAGTTAAAAGTAATTTAATGAAGAGAAGAGAAGCCATTTTTTTCCCAAATGAGTGTACTAGAAAACCTAGAAAAGCAAGTGGGGAATATCTCCTTGACCTTTACTATGTAGTATAAAAGTGAACTTGAGGTGGACTGTAGCTCAAAATGTAAATTCTCAGACTCTAATTCTTTTAGGAGAAAAGATATGAGAATATCTTTGTAAACTCATGAATAAGTAAAGATGGGTGAAATATTTATTTATTTGTCAACATTTATCCCCATATCTTTATTTTTACTGGTTATTCAGAGTTCCCTAGTTTTATGTCTGACTTGGTGCTCAATTTGTCTAGTGCAGCCCTCTTAAACCAGATCTTTTGATTTTGAGTGTTTCTTCATTTTCTGAAAGGGGAAGATGTTCCAGATTTGTTTCATGCTTGCCTTCTTTAAGTTACCTTTTTCTGTGGAGTTATACTTCTTTTCAGTGGAGAAAACTAACTAAAAAGAAGTTCTTGGTTCTTAGTTTTCCCTGAATAAACAGCTTTACTTGACTTAGTGTTCTGTGAGGCTGTGAGCTAACACCCGGTGGGGTCCACTGGACAATGGTCTGCCACCTCTAGGTTCAGTCCTTGAAGGAACTGATAGGTAAAAGAGGGGTAAAGAAATTGGAAAATCGCCAGGCAAAAGTTGGGAGCATGGGGGTAGGGGTAGGGGTGGGGGTAGGTTGGGGGAAGGGGAGAGGAGGAGAGAGAAGGGAGAATAGAAAGACTGGGGAGAGCTTGGGGGAGAGGGAGAGTGGAGATGGAGGAAGGGCGGATATAGGAGCAGGGAAGAAGATATCTACATTAAGGGAGCCATTTTAGGGTTGGCAAGAGACTTGGCTCTAGAGAGGATCCCAGATGTCCACAGGGATGTCCCCAGCTAGGTCCTTGGGCAGCAGATGAGAGGGTGCCTGAACTGGCCTTGCCCCACTATCACACTGATGATTATCTCGAATATCACCATAGAATCTTCATCAGGCAATGGATGGAGATAGAGACAGAGACCCTCATCAGAGCAATGGATTGAGCTCCCAAGGTCCAGTTGAAGAGCAGAAGGAGGGAGAAGACGAGCAAGGAAGTCAGGACAGCGAGGGGTTGGTCCACCCACTGAGACAGTGTGCCTGTTCTAATGGGAGCTCACCAAATCCAGCTGGACCGGGACTGAACGAGCATGTGATCAAACTGGACTCTCTGAATGTGACTGCCAATGGGGCTGTCTGAGAAGTCATTGATAATGGCACCAGGACCTGATTCTACTGCGTGTACTGGCTGTTTGGGACTCTAGTCTATTTGGATGCACATCTTCCTAGACCTGGATGGAGGGGGGAAGGGCTTTGGACTTCCCACAGGGCAGGGTTTCCTGCCTTATCTTAAGGAGGGAGGGGGAGGTAAGAGGGGGAGTTGGGGAGAGAGAGGGGAATGGGAGGAGGGGAGGAAGTGTAAATTTTTGAATGAAAAAAAATCAGAAAATCTGAAAGAACTTTAGAATAAATGTATCCCAGCGCTTGATGTGCAAGCTTCCAGTTGCCATGTGAGTCTAGAGGCTAGAGCTGTAGGAAGCCCTGTGGTCAAAGAATGAAACTGCTGAGAAGTGAAGGGAAGGCACATTGTGGTTCAAGGTTGGAGAGCGTGCAATGCTCTGGAGACACTGAGGAGGTTAAACTGAGGAGCAAGTGATACAGAAGGTTAGACATGGTGAGGAGAGGGATGTTAACAGAAAGCTTTGAATGTTTTGTTGTTGCCGAGTGGCCCGCTCACCTTGTCCCTACCACTTCATCTTGTCCTGTCATCCTGTCTGCAGAGGGAGACCACTGCAAAGAACAACTGATAGAGGGGTGAGTTCTTCTGTCCCTCGTAACTGAGGCACAGTGAGAAGGATCCAAGGATCTCCCTACTTCATTTCCTTTCAAAGACAAGTTCGTGGCTTCCTGCTTAGGAACTGAGTGCTTCTGGCAACTGGACATTTATTTTCTTGAGGGCAAGAGCCAGTCCCCAAGTTCCTGTTTCAAATGAAGGAGAGTGGTATGAACACAGGTGGCAAGGAGAGAGAAAGTGGGCTCCATGAGATGTCTGGGACCTTGTGAGGAGAACCCACAGGAAGGCACGAGTTTGGACTTCTAAACAGGACATACGGGAAAGAGGACCCGGGTGCCCTATGAGAAACCCGGGTCAGAGTCCATTCAGTGACTCCCAGGATCAGGGTCATTCCCATCCCATCCTTTTCTCTGCAGCCCATTCTTCTGTCTTCCACAGACATTCCTTCTTTTCCCATTCCAGGGAGTGCAGGGGACGAGCTTGGCAGTCCCCTAGAGAGCCACCAGTGCTCCAGAGTGTCTGGAAAAGCCTCTGGTTCTTACCTTCTTCACCCACTCCTCACTCTAGAGTTTTTCCACCTTGACTCATGCCTCTGCTGGATCTGTGGCCTGCCTGGCAATGTGATGCAGTTTCCTATCTCCGGGGATTCTGTGAGGCCCCGGCCATACTACTGTTCTCTATCCAAACTGTGCTGAGCAGTAGCAAGAGATACCCAGTGGGTAATCTGGGTGCCAGCCATATTCTTCCTTCCCCTCAACATATAAGAACAACCCTTATCGTCAAGATGAGTTAATCATGTCAATTCAAGGACCGTTTTCCTTTCTTGTTGGTCTCTTGACACAAAGGACTTAAAGAGACTACGTGGCAGCACATCCCGAGACAGAGACATCGTCTTTCTGGGAAACAGAACTTCCAGATGTCGAGCCTAAGATGGCAGGGTGGGGAGGCACAGGTAAATTGAGTCTCTGAGAAGGACAGCAAGAGGGCCATGTTTTCTTTGTTCCATGGACCAATATAGTTCACCTGTTAGAACACAATGCCATACAACGGTCATCATTTGGAGGTATAAGCAGCATCCCCTTCTCATGGAGGATCATGTTTAAGGTGTTGTATCAGCAGTCCCTCCAGGAAGCCATATGTCTTCTCCTTCAGATCTGTAGTTCCTGGAAAATGGGTCTCTCATTTTGAAGTCATGTTTGCAGTATCCTGGAGCAATGGGATAAACAGTTAAAAGCCCTCCGCAGTTGCTTGGCAACACCCCTTGGTCACTGTCAGAAAAAGAAAGCCTATGGTCTGAAGAGACATTGGGTCTCCAGGATGCCAGGGAGGCATTTTACTCAGTGAGGAAGTAGGGCTGCAGTGGGAGAGATGATGGGATGCCAAGAGACTGCCAGAGCAGCATTAGTCTTGAGGTCATCTGGTGTAGCTTCAGCCGAAGAAGGAACACCTTGGATGCTGTTAGTTATCACTTGGGCACTCAGACTCAGGACCACAGTAGCAAGTCTGAGTGACAGACTCTCACAAACGCTAAGCAAAGAGACAAATTTTGAGTGTCCTATCTGCCTTGGGAAGAGGGTCTATCCAGCTCAGCCCTCCCAGCCAGAGAAAGCCTATTTCTGGTAGTGTGTTTTATTGGTGTTAGTCATATCCTTGATTTTTTTTTTTTGCCTTGGATTTTTTTCCTCACGGCTTTGGAAATATGGGTTACATAAGGTTTATTGCACAAGGCGTAGCCTTGGTGGAAGTGGTGGGGTAGAGGTAAAAAAAGGGCAGGTCGTTGGTTCTGGGTTGTGACTCACAGACTCTTAGCTCATTCCGCTTGCGGTTCAGTTACCAGAGTCTGAAAACTCACACAGAAAGCCATCTGAGGTTCTATAGTATGGTGGAAGGTCTGATTCTTATACAAATATTTTCTGAAAGAACACAGGAAATGTCAAAAATCGTCCGCTCAGGGAATATCTTAGGGTGATAACGCTTTGGAGCCGTGACTTCCCACTGGCCTCTCTCACTCTCAGCTGCAAAGAGCGCCTGCATGCTTTGCTGGGTTCTAACTAGTGAGTTGGCTCCGCTCTTTTAGAACAGCAATGTATAACAGAGAGTATCTATAGTCAATAAACCCTTAATCAGCGGTGTCTTCATGACAAAGAGCACAACATCACACAAAGGAAGGTCAGAGCTTTGTAAACTGAATCACATTTCCACGGGCGGACAATAACAACAAAAGGAAGCAGGTTGTGTTTGTTGTGCCCAGGCAATGCTAAAGGAAAATGACTTAAAACTCTCTCTCTCTCTCTCTCTCTGTGTGTGTGTGTGTGTGTGTGTGTGTAATATTTGAATAGTACAATTGGATCAAAGTACATTGATCAAACAATGGGACCAAAGTGCAAATACATAAAAAAAACAAAAACCTGACGCTAAACTAACTATTGACTTCTGGTATGAACTCTAATTTATTTTTTGTTGTTTGAGAATTTAATATATGCATATAATGTGTTTTGAACAACCCGTCCAGTTTACCCCCTCTAATTCTCTTTCACTGTTCCCTATCTATTTCATAATTTTTTTTCAACCCGTGGAACCCATCTGGTCACAAGTGGAGCCATCTGCTGGAATGTGTGCAGCCTCTCAAGATGGTATTCTTGAAGAATGCTGACTCCCCCTCTCCTAGCAGCCATCGGTTGGTTGCCAATAGCTTCTCAGTGAGGGGTGGGACTGGAGGATCACCTCCCTCTCCCATGATGGGATTTTTGTTTATTCTTTGCTCTGAGGTCTCTCTACTTAGTTCTGGCTGATCTGGAACTCTCTGTGTAGACCAGGCTGACCTTGAACTCACAGAGATCCACCAGATTCTGCCTTCTGAGTGTTGAGATTAAAGATGCCTGGCACATGCCCAGCCCATGCTGGGACTCTGTCTAGCTTGATCTTGCAAAGGTCTTGTGCATGTTCTCATAACTGCTGTGAGCTGATGTGTGCATTAAGAACAACGATCTTGTGCAACCCAAGTTTTTATTTAGAATCTGAAGCACTTTCAATTTTCATAAATGTTTGCTATTGCTAAGCAAAGTAGTTTACCCTCCTTCGTAGATTCTTCACTCCGTGGGGATATGTAGGAGTTTAAAAGCCTGCTGTCTAGAGTGCCATTCTCCTGTCGTGAGGTACCTGGAGATTTGATATTTTGCATCATGTTTAGCTAATGTGTTAACATCAAAGCTCCATGTTGTCATAGTCCCCTGTGGCACGCTGTTCCATCTTTTCCAGACAGATAGCACTTTTTAGGAGTCTATACCTGCTGAAACCAACTCACTGAGTCATTTCCTTTGTATGTGGGAAAGCTGCCCAAGTTAGAGCAGCAAACTGAGCAGAGGCCTCGACGACTGACTCCTCCTCTTCAGTCTTCCCTCAGTTTATAACATTTTTTTCTCACCTTAAATGGCTTTGGTACTAGTCTCTTCTCTCCCTTTTTTTAGTCTCCACGTTTGCTACTCTAAGATCCAACTTTCCAAAACTCAAGTCGAACCCCAAACCTTCAATGTCTCTGCTGCAGTTTTCAAATGCATTTTGACACCATTTGCATGGTACTTCCTGGGAGAATTGCTATAATACAAATAAGCCAAGGATGCTCTCCTGACAGATGTCAATTTGGAATATTTCAGGTTTTCCTATTCCTCTGATGAGGCAGAATCTCAGGAATTCAAGGCTATGAACAATATTTCATGTATTTTCAAAACACCAGGAGTTGATAAACTAGTTGGGGAAAGGTCGCACTAGGGGGCCCTGTAGGGAGCCAGTCTGTGTTCTGTCCTAGATCAGGATGTGAGGATGCTGAACCTTTTTTTAAGGTTCCTTAAGGATAGAATGAGCTTAGGTTTCCTGTGCACTTGCCTCAAATAAATAAAACTGATAGATAAATGGGTTGATGTCCAGTTGCTAGCTTCCCCGAGCAGAGTCAGAAATCATCGTTAGTAATGAAGGGAGACTCTGTAGTAGGGCAGTGTGATGGCAAAAGACCTGCCTGTCCTTGGAGCCAGAAGAAGTGTGCCTCCCCCAGAGAATGGGGACACAAGGAATGAGTGGCCAGGATTGCTGCAGAGCTGTGTTCTAGACTTGCCTTAGACCTTAGCATAAAGTCTAAAATGGATTTAAGCTATACTGAGATCTCTAGAATATACTTGGAATTAGAGTATACACCTTGTGAAGGTGTAAATAAGAGCCATACTAGACTGGGGTGCATCCCAAGGTTGTCTTTACAGAGAATGTACAAACCTGTAGAGAGGAAGACACAAGGTAAAGACTGTGGAGACAGAGGTAAAGACTGGAGTGAGGGGTAAGGATCCCCAGGAAGAGTAAACAAACATCGGACACTAAGAAGGTGCCAGTGTGGACTTCTCTTTGGAGTCTAAAGAGAGTGTGGTCTTTACTTCTCCTTCATTTCAAATTCTGGTCTCTTGAATTGTGAGTGAACAAAGTTGTGATTTAAAAAAAAAATCCCACTTAACATAGTCTATCCTTCTCACAATTTGAAATCAGCATTTTTATGTATGATTATCATTTGTGTGTATACACTGTGAGTGAGCGTGCATGTGTGTGTGCACACATATATGTATAAATATAACCTGCTCGGTCTGCATGCTGTTACACGGACGCATGTTGTCAGGGCTGACCATTGGTATTGAATAACTGGTTACTGTGATCTGCACGAGGGAGACTGCTTTCCTCGCTCCCAGCATTCCTTAGCGTCCTGTGCTTCTCTGTGCAGTTTGGAGAACTTTGGGGGTTTCACGTTCACTTTGGCATGTCTGTTGTTCTTGTTTAGCTCATGTTTAGGCAACCATGTGGGTCAGACTTCATGGATGAAGCTTTGCTGACATTACTAGGGGACACACTCTCACTACCAATTCGCTGAACCCCTGGCTTGTACAATCTTTCTTTCCCTCCTCCACAATGATTCCTGAGCAGTAGGTGCACATATCTGCTGGGTCCAGGCTTCACAACTCTGCATTTGAATTGGTCATGGTTTTCTTTAACAGTCCCTGTCTGTTGCAAAGAGAAATTTCCTGATGGGTGAGGACTATACTTATCTGTGGGTATAAGGACAGATATTTAGAGTTCAGCTAGGGATTATGCTGGGTTAGTAAAGAGGAGATGTAGGCTCTCCTTCAAGATCTATGACTTCACTAGTCCTGGGCAGTTGTCTACGTTTTCAGACATTAATTCTGTTCCGTTGAGTGGATCTTGAGCCTAGTTGGAGAGCTGCCGGCTTCCTCTAAGGTACGCATGCCACTACTGTACCTTTAGGCTGTATACTCTTTATGTGTATATGTTACCATTTAGGTAATGCTGTAATAGACATGTATAAGGGACACCAAGGAGCCAGCACACACCAGAAGCTAAGGAGATGCCAGCAATGACCTCTTCTTGAAGTCTTCAGAGAGTATGGTCCTAACCTCAACTTTCCTTTTGTATTGAATAAGCACAAACCTCTTTCAGATTTAATATTAATTCTTTTAAGCAAGAATTACAAAAGTGAGATTTATAAATTGTTATTTATATTTTAATAAAACTCTATCCTGTTTTTCAGTAGCTATACTCTTTCAAGGGTGCCACATTCTTTGCATTTGTTTTCTGATTTGTGATAATGGCATCTGTCCTAGTTTCATTTCTGTTTTTTATGATAGGACACTTGAAAAAAATAGTAGCTCTAAGAGAGAGAAAGGGCTTATTGGGCTTACAAATCCAGGTCATGGTCCATCATTGTGGGGAAGTCGAAGTAGGAACTTGAAGCAGATAGCTATATCCACATTCAAGGTCAAAGAGAAATGAGTGTGTGCCTGCTTGCTAACGCACAGCCCACTCTCTACACTTACATAGTCCAGAGTCCACTTATCTAGTACACTTATCTAGTACACTTATCTAGTCCAGGAAATGATGCTACCCACATGCAAGGTGGCCTCCCCAGTTCAATTAGCCCAGCTGAAAGCAATCTCTCACAGGCATGCCCAGAGAACAACCAAATCGAGGTCATTCTTCATTCTTAGGTGATTCTAGGTTGTGTCAAGTTGACAGCCAAAGTCAAACATCACTGTGTTATATCAGAAGCCTCATACTGGGTTTAATTTTCATTTTTCTGAAGACTAGTGGTGTTGAATACCTTTGTGTTGTCTGTTTGTTTGTTAGTCAAAACATTGCTCATTTTCACTGGGCTATTTGGACTTGGCTGCTACTGAGTTACAAGAATTCCTTGCATATTTTAATTCCTAATATTTTAGAAGAATTAGTGTTTGCAAATAATTTTCTCCGTTCCATAGGTTGAGAGCATCTGTTGTTTGAGGTCTTTGACTTTGTAGTAACTTCAGTCGAAAGAGATACAGTGGGAAATAATCATAATTATGCCTAAAGATTTTATGTTTTATAGAAAAATATATAAAGAAAATAGACAATAATGCTAACAGTATTTATCCTTGGATATGGGAAAGAGGTAACTCTTCCTTTTCTTCTTGCTGTCTTTTACATCTTCCAAGTTGCCTAATTAAGAATTCATTCTTTAAAACTCGATAAAGGCATCCAAAGATATTCAGAAGTGAGTCATTTAGTAAGGATTCATGGACAACCTTCTATATTCGTGTTGCTGTTGCAATGGCTGGAAATAAGAGACTCGTTGCCCATGAGCAGTTTGCGGTCACATTTGGGGGAACAGAAAACATGCAGCTGCTCAGATAAATAAATAAAATAATCACTGGGACGTAATGTGTGGGAACTAAGGAGCAGGCGAATGGGGCAGTGTGAGAGGGAGGACGGAGGGCGGTCAAGGAGACGCTCTGTGAGACTGTGATATCTCCTCAAGCTCTCAGTGTGGGGAGGGAGGCAAAGGTGTGACATTGTGGGGAAACAGAAGGAAGAGCAAGCAGGGTCTTGAGATGGGAAGGAGCTAGGCATGTTCATGTGGGAGGGAAAGAGATCAATAGGCTGCAAGGCATGACTGACAAGCGGAGAAGAGAAGACAAAGCAGGCTAGCTTTGCAGAGCACCAAGGAGTGGAAAGCACTGAGAGGAGCTCTGAAGGGTTTTGAGGAAGGGGCTGCCATGCCAAGATGTTTGCGTTAGCAATGTCTATTGCTCCGGCTACTGTATTTGTGTTTCTCGGTGAACGGTACTTCTGACTGAGGCTTTCCCTGAGGTCCTCATGTATAGCAGAGGACACAGTTTCTTCTCCAGTGATAGAAACATGCTTGTCAGAGCCAGTAACGGCCTGGAGCCAGGGTCTTGAGGGAGCTGTGGCTTTGGATGCTGAGAACCCAAGTCTTCTCATCCTAAGGGACTATAGCTATCAGTTTCTAGGCCACTGTGTGCTCAGTCTCTGACGTCCTTGAGATATCTTATGTTGTGCAATATTGTTTGATTTGGCCTCCCATTGACTTTGTCTTATTGTATCATTGTCTTCTTTTGCTGACATCTCATTTCTCCTTTAATAGAACTGTATATAAGATGCTGTACTTCCTAATAAAGTTGCTTGGCATAAGGCATAGCTTGTGCAAGACTTCCCAGTCCCAAACTTTGATTTCTCTTTCTCCTATTCCCTCTTTTGATCTCTGGGTCTGCTCTCTCATGAGCTTGTCATTGAAGAATTATTTGCTTGTCCTGGCCAATTGTCTTGGCAGATATTCAAAGAATAAGGCAGAAAAGTTTACACAGGATACAGTAAAAGGGATGCAGTCATGAAAACCAGGGAACCAACCAAAATCCTAGGGGGTCCGGAAAGTTAGATATAAAGTGCTGGCAACTCCAGGGGGCTCTCCCATTGGATTTCAGGACACCCAGATTCCAGAGCATACACCAAAACTCTGTGCTAAGAGTTTAAGTGCAGTATTTAAGTTTGTCCTTAAAAATGACCAAAGAAGCCGGGTGGTGGTGGCACACGCATTTAATCCCAGCACTCGGGAGGCAGAGGCAGGCGGATCTCTGTGAGTTCGAGACCAACCTTGTCTACAAGAGCTAGTTCCAGGACAGGCTCCAAAGCCACAGAGAAACCCTGTCTCGAAGAACCAAAAAAAAAATTGCAAAAATGACCAAAGACATCAATTCTGATGAATAAAGATATTCACACCATCAAAGATTACTTTTGCTAGAAAAAAATTGGAGTAAAGTACTTTTAATTTATTACAAAAAATGCTTTAGATAATTCTGTCTTGTTGCGCCAATTGTTTTCTCATACACATGGTGTAGGAGGGTCTTCTGTCTATGTGTTACTTTCATTGGTTAAATAAGGAAACTTCCTTGGCCATTTGATAGGGCAGAAAATTAGGTTGGCGGAGTAGACAGAACAGAATGCTGAGAGAAAGCAGGCAGAGAGAGAGAGCTGCCCACCATGAAGCTGCCAGGTCAAACATGCTGAATCTTTCCCCGTAAGCCACAAGCTCATGGTGACATACAGATTATTAGAAACGGGTTAATGTGAGAGTTAGCCAATAAAAGGCTAGAAATAATGGGCCAAGCAGTGGTTAAATGGATACAGTTTCTGTGTAATTATTTCGGGTAAAGCTAGCTGGGAGCTGAGCAGCGAAAAGTGGCCCAGCCGCTCCTCATTACAACATACACATTTATAGACTCTTTCATTTATTGGTCTAATATTGAAACATTTGCCATTTTTCAGAGCACCTGCTTTTGGGAGGCATTTAGGAAGACAGAGTGTATGGGTTTCCTTCTGGGTTTATTTTTCTCAATAGAAATCGTCAGGCAGAACTTAGTTTTGATTACAAGAAGTCTCTAGAAGTATTCGAATATACTTATTAATAATCAGGCCACAAATCTACCACTCCAGGATATGTGTGGAGTTACATTTTTTAAAACACACAAATGAGGTATCAAGTAATATAACTGTAATGCTTGACCCATGGTATAAGAAGGTACACATTTTATACGTTGAGTGTAAAAGTACCTTGACAACTCCCCTTTTTATACATGTATGCATACCCATGTAAATAAATGCTTAACACTGTGGCTCCTTGATGCTGTGGGAAAGCATTAGGATTCAGAATTGGGCCAATTCTCACTTTGCCACCTACTCCTCTGGAATAGCCTTGAATGGGTATTTCCACCTTTATAAGTCCATACTTGAGTTTTGATCTTGCTTGCTTACTGAAAGGTGAGCTATACCATGAATCTAAAATGTGTTGCTGTAGCTGGGCGGTGGTGGCATATACCTTTAATCCCAGCACTCGGGATGCAGAGGCAGGTGGATCTTTGTGAGTTCGAGGCCAGCCTGGTCTACAAGAGCTAGTTCCAGAACAGGTTCCAAAGCTACAGAGAAACCCTCTCTTGAAAAACTAAAAATAAATAAATAAATAAATAAATAAATAAATAAAATGTGTTGTTGTGATGCCTGGGATGGAACCCAAAGCCTGAGACATGCTCGCCAAGGTCTGTGTCACTGTGATACGTCTCAGTCCCTTAAGAGGGACTGTTAGCTGTGATGTCTTTCTTTGTTGAACTGTGGGCTCTTGGTAGTTCTCCCCAGCATGCCCTATATCTACACACCTGCTATGTAACTTTCCTGGTGAGACATGAACAAGTCTTTATTTACCCCAGTTGGGTACTGACGACAGACCAAAGGAACTGTTATACCTAAGTCTAGCTTGGCGACTCTATTGTGGTTACCTACAGAGGTGCGGTTGACTTCAAGGCAGAGAAAATGTGGATCCTGGCAGCATGGTCTCTAACTCACAAAAGCTGCACCTCTGGAGCTCTCTGCCTGACTTGCCTGCAGCAGGCAGCTTGACTATTTGGGTGGTGGGAGTGTGCTTACAGCAATTGTCACTGTTTATGTAACCTCGGAGAAGGGCTTTGTGAAGTTTAGGGGACTTCCTGAAACTTGCAAGGTGTTTTCATCCTGACCCTTGTAAGCTTCATTTACTTTCTGAATGTTAATGAACCTCCTCCAGGACGGAACATTTCAGTCAGAGGAAATCGCTGCACAATACCACAGCCCCATCAGTTACTGGAGCCCCATGACCCTTGTGTTCAGAGTTGCCTTTTGTAGGTCTGAACCTTCTGTGGATGTCTTACTGTGCACTGAGTTCTTTGTTATCTGCAGTCCCCAACAAGCTGACAAGGAAATTAAGAGTCCCATATGTAAAAGCAAAAAGTTTTTATTTTAATCAATGTGTTGGAATAACCGGAGAGCCCCGAGCTTAATTAGAATAGGATTTTACAGTAATAAAGGTGGGGGTGAGGGGTTTCTGAGGTTTTAAGACCCTGATTGGCTGACATTCGTCTAGGGTTTCCTGGTGACTGTGCACTGGCAGGTGTTTCTATCTACAGTGCTTGGAATGCCAGGAATTTCCTTTGAATGGTCTATTCTTGGGTGGGGGTCTGGGTACCTCAGCTTGTGGTTTCTCTTGCAGCCTGTCTTCATCTCAGAGTAAACAACTGGTACTCCAGCCTCTATTGAAATTCATTGATGGCCAGAGTCCCAGGAGATAATGGTTGGATTTATTCTGGCTGGCCCTTACATTCTTCATCACATCAAGGGATCCTTATTATCTGAGTTCCAGAGGCTCCATTGACCAAGGCACTGCTTTGCATTGTTTGAAATAATCACAAGTAACTGACTGTCCACTTAGCATCCTTTTTGTTCTGTGTGATTGACTGATGAGGTGCTGTTTATTTGTGGGACTCAATTAGAAATAGTCTAGCAACCTAGAAAGAAACATTTGCCCTGGACAGAAGTGCTTAGTGGCAGTTAGTGGGAGAATGAAACCAGAACAAAGTTTGAAGCCACCACTAATTTTTTTTGCTATTCACTCTGAAGTTACCCAAATTATCTGAGTGGGTGAGTTTTTAATGTTACCATATTATATATGCAATTTGAACTATCTGCTTTTAATCTTCGCACAAGTTTTATAATCTTAATAAAAATTTAATTAAAAATAAATGAACTGAATATGCCAACAGAATATTTTCAACACAGATCATCAGGCGATCCAAATTTAGCTGGAATTGCAAACAAAAAACTAACATGGCCTTCTGCTTGGAGAGCATTCCATTTCAAGATGATCTAAAAATGTGACAGCTGTTCTTGACTCTCAGGCAGACAAATCCAGACCTCCTTCTGGTTCAGTTTGGGTGAAGTGCTCCTTTCTCTGGTAGTCACCCTCTGGGATTGACTGTTCATGGGACTATCTGTCCGACACAGCTCCATGGGGCAGTAGACGCAGATTCTTGCTTTTCTCAGATGCCCATGAACTACTCAGATCATATGATCTTATTTCACTGAATTCATATTAGTGGAAATGATGGTTCATGCCTTTTGGAGGAGTTAAAATACTGTGGTTTCAAGAAAATGTGTAATGAAACGTCAGGGGATATTAGGAAGCACTGTGACTAGGAGTATTTCTAGAATTATGACCAGACAGCCGAGATTTCCCAGGGGACATTATGATTTTAAATAGGTCATGCCTATCTCCACAGAATGTCCAAAGATTGTCCAAAGGCCTATATGTCATAGTTTTAAGAATTTGTTTTAAAATTGCTCTATTATGAATGGGGGATGTAGTTCAGTTGGTAGAGAGCTTTCCTAGTGTGTACAAAGTCTTGAGTTCAATCCTTGCACTGTGTAAATCAGGCATGATAGTGTACACCTACATTTCTAACTGGAGATCAGATGTCCATCTTTGGCTATGTAGTGAGTTGAAGGGCAGCCTGAGGTACATGAGACCTAGCTTCACACAAAAAGAAAGCATATGAACAAACATGACAAAATAGCCCAGTTGTAAATATTTTACCGAAACAACATCAAGTTTCTGAATCTCATTTGCAATCGTCTTGAGGTTTCTTTATCTGTTATTTCTTTGAGTCTTATTTTATTGAAAATGGTCAAATATTAAGAAACAAATACTGAAAAGCCAAGGTAAAGCCAAAGCTGCATTTATTACATGCGTGGTGACAGAAATCCTGATGGTCAGTCAGGAAGCCAGTGGGTTCTTCTGAAGAGGAACTGGAGGGAGCAAAACAAAAACACGTATCAGCTAGGCAAGAATCTAGGCTCAGGGCTATGCTTGCCTCACCTGGAAGAGATGCACCCTCTTGATAACTGGTCTCTTCCAGGATCACAGGACAGATGCATCCATGTTGGCTATGTAATATTCCATGGGGCCTGGGTCTTTGGGCATGCTTCTGTACCCCTGTTTGAAGCTCGATGTGATTGGTTTCTTTTTTTTAAAAATTAATTTATTTGTTTATAAAAATTTCCACTTCCTCCCCTCCTCCCCATACCCTCCCATTCTCCCCACTCCCTCTCCTCCTTCCCCCCACTCCCTCCCCTCCTTCCTCTCCAGTCCTAAGAGCAGTCAGGGTTTCCTGCCCTGTGGGAAGTTCAAGTTCCTCCCCTCTCCCTCCAGGTCTAGGAAGGTGAGCATCCAAACAGACTAGGATTGGGTCTTGTTTTGTGATTGGTTTCTTATCTTCCCTTTTCCCCCTTTCCTTTTCTTTCCTTTTTCCTTTCCTCTTTCTCCTTGGCTATTTTCCATTTGTTCAACACAATGCATTGCGACAAATAAGAAGCTATTATGATACTGACATTAAAATACCTGGTCTCTATATTATTGGGGTGTCAGATCTCACTGCATGTTTATATCTTTATTCATTCCCTTTCCTAGGTAGTTATGAAAGTACTGCTGTACATTCAACCTGTCAGAATGTTCAGGATAGCAGATGTAACATCACAGCAGATTAAATTCCTTTGCTTTAATTTCTGAGGAATCTTGTGTCTCCTAGCAATGATGTGGGATTCCCCTCTACATGCTATGAATATGTTTTATCACCATTGGTTAATAAAGAAGCTACTTTGGGCCTATGACAGTACAGAATAGAGCAAGGCAGGATTTCCAAGCAGAGGTAGAGGGAAAAAGGAGGCAGAGGCAGAGAGATGTTGTGTGACCACTGAAGGAGACAGACACCAGGAACCTTACCAGTAAACCACAAGCCTCACGGTAAAATACAAAATAATGGAAATGTGTTAATTTAAGATATAAAAGCTAGCTAGCAATACCCTTAAGCTATTGGTCAAGCAGTGTTTTAATTAATATAGTTTCTGTGTATATTTTTCAGGTCTGGAAATCAACAAGCAGCCTCTACTTACATATCACTGATGGAAAAGTCCATAGCACTGTCTGCTTGTATACACTTCATGCTCGAAACTTCATCGACTTGTCTGGTTTTTCAGAGCATTCTTATGTGGAGGTTGTGTATGCCGTGAACTTTCTGGAATTTACTTATGCCGACAGTAGACTCTACAACCAGACCACATCAAGGTAAACAACTGCCTTCCCAGAACAATAAACTATTAAGCAGAGTTTATTTAAGGACCATTTACTTCCAAACCTGCCTTCAAAACCCTTTCTCCACTCTATTCACCAATTCTGAACTACGAAATGACACATCATGCCCGATTCTAAACAGTCTTCCACATTGAGAGACTCATGCTTTAGTCCAGATCTTTGTCTTTCTTTTGTACTCTCTTTTGAGATGCTCCCAGGACTCCCCTATGGTCATTTCCCTGCGCCAGCGAGCAGTCAACAAGGCTTTGCTTCATTCATGTCTCAGCAGAATCGGCATCAAATGAGATTATATTCTGCAGGGTGTTCTGGCCTCAAACTCTTGATCTTGCTAAACTTTTCTTGCTCCTGTTCTACGTTGGTCAATATGCCAACCTTTCTCATTTCTTACCTTTTGACTCTGCACCCCCAGCAGGTACCAGCACAGCCTTCCCACAGAGCATTTAGATTCCAACCACCAAGTAAAATTCTGATAGTATACAGGTGTAGAGGGTTGTACAATCACACAATTTTAATATCCCCACTAGTACAAGACAGATGGGATGCCCACCTCTTCCTCAGAACTAGGGCATGAATGAAGCATAATCAGAACACCACACCGCTGATATTCATGCTAAGACTTTACTACAAGTGGCCCTTTAAATGTTTGTTTTTCTTTTAAATGAGTGAAGATGTCGAAGACCTGAGCCAGTTGACTCCCTAGCCCAGGCTGCTGTGTGTAAGGACCCCCAGGAGAGCATCCAAGGAGGCTACTTAGAATTGATCACTGATGATTAGAAATCAAACAGCACCTCCCCAAACAAAACACCAAACAACAAAATGTGACCCCTTCCCATAGGTATCTTAATGATCATTGTGAAGACTTCCGGGCTTTCACTTTGCTTGGACCCTCATTCCACATGCAAGCTTAGAAAAATCAGCCTCCAGACTGTCAAGTACTGAACTCATTGCTCTCTGTGTTTCTTCTCTGAATTGGCCTCAGGTGGGGAAGACACACAATGCATTAGGCCTTCTGCTGAATAGCAGGGTATCTGTTCTGACTTCTACCGCACAGCTACATGGAAATGCCGGAGGACGGCTTGCACTGTTGGTCTTTTCTATCCTTGTGAGATCATTGTAGCGAGAAGGGAGGACATTGAAATCTGTTTTGCTTAATAGTACGGTGGTATTACTTTTCTAACTAGGTGAAAGATGGTACAGCCAGCTTGGTCTTTAAATAATATTTCTGCTTCATCACCACATAAATAATTAGATGCTGTCTGTGACCTTAAGTAGCTCATTTTGTGAGGAAGTCAATGTGTATGTATCCCTTGGCAACAGAGTAATGTGATTATCCATAGGGTGAGCCCCTGAAGCCCAGAACACCAATGGTGGGGCTGAAGTGAGACCAGGAATTTTGGGAATCCGTTGCTTCATGTCATTGAGTCCAGGTTGGAGAAGTGAAATGAAGCAGGTGAAATTTAAGAGTGTGGCCTTGTCATGTTCTCTGTAACACAGAATTCGTGGTTCTTCCATCTGTAGATGGCTGTAGTTTATTCCCCAGCTGTGTCAGCGTGTGGTGAGGATGTGTGCGAGGAGGATGGAGTAACGGCAAGTTCATGGCTACAGAGGCAAAACATTTCATTGGATTTTAGAAGATGGCTGATAAATTTGTTAGCTTTCACAGTGAATTAATTCCCAGGTTTGAGCATTGCCAAATGTTCAAATAATTCTAACCAGTCTCCTGCTAAAGATTTAATATTTTTATCTCTACTAATCTTGTTATTCCCTGGCTCAATTTAATGATTAATATGGCATAAAAGTAACAATTTCTTGATTATTAAAATTCAATATGCTGCCACTCACAAATACAATCTATTTCAAAGCTGTTATAAAATAAATACTTCAAGCCAACTTCAAACTGTCTTTTTATAAAACCTTAATCACAAGTTTACTAGGTAATTTTACTTCAAAACAGTGAAACACAAACATAGATACTGTTTTTTATTCTAAATCAAAGAACTTTTCAATGAGAAATCACACCACATGACAATCACAGTTAATGTCACTTTCTCCCAAATAGGTCTCACACTTGTGAAAACAGCAACGAGCTTTTGAGCCACAAAGATGGCCCAGCCAGGTGGAGCTCAGCAAGCTATCAACATCTACCCATTGGCCAACAGTAGGGCTCACCATTATTTTATGTTTTTGTCTAGGGACATAAATTTGAGAAGTTAAGTGTGAGACACTTGACTGTGTCTTAGTTTCCAAAAACTATCCCCAGAGAAGTGACTGTGGAAAGGGCACACACAGGTGACATACAGTTGTATCAACATCCATAGTCACGCATTGAAACACTCAGAAGTCTTTTATTTCTTTGCATATTAAGGGACACTAGGCATCAATAATCAATAATATCACTGCTCTTACACAGCCACATTTATTTTGGTGTATGTGATTCTAGAACTATCTACAATTCTGTGTTTGTCCCAAAATTATATACGTTGGAATCAGGGAAGTGATGCAAATGTTTAGATAGTTCCATGTGGAATCTTAATATCTTAAGCTGGGAGGAAACTAAAGCTGTTTTGTTATTGCAGGTTGGGCTAGCTCAGAATACATAGCTTGATCTTAGAATCAGGGGAAGCCCACCAAATTTCCTCCCTGAAAATAAATTATCCCAAGGGTAGAGGTCACATATCACACACAAGAAGAAGGAAAAGAAAGCAAAACCACGTTCATTGTGAGTCGAGCGTTCATCTGCACACTTGAGCATCCGCTTTCCATCATGTTATTTGGGAATTATTTCACTGAGAACCTTTCGGTTTAGAGGTAGAGAGACTCATACCTGAGCATGCTGGAGCATGCCTGCTGTCCCAGCAATGGCAGGTGGAGGCAGAAGGATTTGAAGTTTATGACTGACAGATTACCTGAGAATTTCCCAAAGAAACAAACACATACAATGGAGGCGCACCTAAAACTTGTCTCC
Source organism: Myodes glareolus (assembly GCF_982192425.1). Classification (NCBI taxonomy): domain Eukaryota; kingdom Metazoa; phylum Chordata; class Mammalia; order Rodentia; family Cricetidae; genus Myodes; species Myodes glareolus. The sequence goes on along the minus strand of NC_142051.1, from coordinate 10,526,431 downwards.
TCCTCGGAAAGGGCTTGCGATTAGGTTATGTTATTCGTATGCTTCTTCACTGTCTCACGAGCTAGAAATGGCCTTACTTCTTGACCGATGTCAGGACCACTGTAGAACAGCTGCGTTTTCTCTGCACACCGTGTTTTCACACGGCCTCTTCTTTTTCTTGGCATTTGACTCGCTTTCTGTTTTTAAGATGCCACATAAAAAAATATGTATTTCCAGCTCAGGTCCTCTGGGTCCTGTGTCCAAAGCGAGTGGTGTCGTCAATAATAGGGATTTACCATCCACTTGGTGCAGGATAGTGGGGGCAGGGAGCTACCAAGAATAACAACAGCCTGGGTTTGGGGACCAACAGCTCAAAAGGGTTTTTTTTGTTGTTGTTGTTAGGTCATCTTTGGCACTTGATGGAAACATTGTTGGCCCAGACAGGAAAGTTTCGTTTAAACTGTCTGAGTCTATGTTTATATGAATTATGTACAATTTTAGGTAGATAAATAATTATGATTCCTGGTGACTTTTTTATGGCATCCTTACCATTATTTTACCTTCTCCCATGGCATATTTATCTCTATCTCCCTGAAACTAAAACCATTCCCCATTTCCCCCACTTTCCCCTTCATATCATTTATATCCTGCTATGCCCATTTCTGATGCTCCCCAGCCCTATAATGTCCTCTTTCTACTATTCTGAAGTCAGGTCATGTATTCACATGTGTTTGGAGCTAGGAATCTCACAATAAAGAGAACATTTTTTTTTCTTTCTGGGTCTAAGTTACCTTGCTCAATATGATCTTTTCTAGTTCTGTAGTATGAGGGGGCCGGCTTGTTGGGGTATCTGTCCCGCCTGGTACCCCACAGCCGGCAAGTCCCAGAGAATCAATCACATAGAGATCTCTATAAGTTATAAAGCTGATCGGTCCATTAGGTCAGGCTTCTTGTTAACTCTTATAACTTATATTAACCCATTATTTTCTTCTATGTTAGCCATAATGGCTCCGTACCTTTCTCAGCTGGGCAAGTTACATGCTGCCTTATCTACTCTCCTAGTTAGGATCATTATTGCTGTGATGAAATATCATGGCCAAGGCAACTTACAGAAAGAAAACTCTTAATTCAGGGCCTTGCTTATAGCTTCAGGGGGTTAGTAAATGACCATCATGGTGGAGAGCATGGTGGCAGGCAGCTGGAACTAAAAGCTCATATCTGTTCTACAATTTGCAGGCAGAGATAGTAAGGCTGGGCTTGGCATGGGCTTCTCAAACTTCCACCCCAGTGACATACCTCCTCCAACAAGGCTACAACTATCCCAGGGAGGTCACACCTCCTAATCCTTCCCAAACAGTTCCACTAACTGTGGACTGAGGATTCAGGCATCTGAGCCCATGGGGCCATTCTCATTCAAACTACACCTGAAATAGTACTCTATGGTATGCATGTTCCACTTCTCATTATACATTTGTTAGCAGAAAGGTTTTTAGGTTGTTTCAACTTTTCAGCAATTGTGAATGGAGAAACAATGAATAAGGCTGGACAAATGTCTCTGGTGTAGGATTGAGACCTTTGGGCAATTGCCAAAGACTAGAACAACTGGCTCATGATCTATCTATCTATCTATCTATCTATCTATCTATCTATCTATCTATCCATCTATCTATCTATTTAGCTTTTTAAGGATTCTCCACACTGACGTCCAGGGTGGCTGGACCAGTTTGAGCCCCAACATCCGGCATCTGTTGTCTGTTGTTTTACTGATGTGCTCTGACTGTTCTGTTCTGACTGATTTCATCTGTTAAGATGAAATCTCAACATTGTTCTGATCTGAAAGCTTTTTCTCTGAAGACTAGCATTCACAGAACCAGAAGGCATTGGGCAAGCTTCCAAAGGAAGGATGCTACCAGCCACGGTGTCTGTGAAGCACAAGGATGAGCGTGACACAGCAGCTCTGAGGGCACGGTAGTGCCCACATCTTATCATTGGGTGTACAGTGCCAAGCTGACCTTTGAATCTTGGCATTAACTCATTCTTCGCAACCACCAGTTAATAAATTAGTGCATTTACTAATTGTTATGAGCTGAATACAAAATCCTTTCCCCATGCCAGTGTATGGTGGCATGCTTGATAAACACCGTTAGAGAGGCAATTAGAAGGACTCTGCATTAACCTATTGACAGATTTATAATATAATGGATTTATTGGGAAGTGCTGAAGAGTAGAATGTGGAGCTTAGGAGGAAATGATGAGACACTCGGTGTGTCTGTCTCTGGTCCCTTCCTGTCTGTCTGTCTTTCTTTCTTTCTTTCTTTCTTTCTTTCTTTCTTTCTTTCTTTCTTTCTTTCCTTTTGCTTCTACCATGTGAGAGACCTCTGTCCCAAGCTCCCATGTTCATCCTGTCTCCCCACAGTTTAAGGATGAACAAGATGAAGGTTATGGTTACGGGTACGAACCAGATTGGATCTATTCTGTCTTCAGTTGTTTACCCCTGAGAGACTGTCACAGCAATTAAAGAGTCTAAGTAAGTGTGTAGCACCAATTCTAATTGATCTTAATAATAAAATCCCAGAGTCAGCTCTCAGGGTTGAAAGCTGAAAGATCAGAGAAGCAGAGCAGCCAGCCGCTAGTTCTTACCTCTACCTCAGAGCTGTCTCTACAAATTCTCAGACTGAACACACAGAGTAAATACAATGAGCTCCTGTCTCCTTCCACCTTACCTTCCTCTCTCTGCCCAGCCATACCTATTCCTCTCTCTACCTCCTTAGTGCTGGGATTAAAGGTGTGTGTCTTCCAAGTAGTGGGATATAACATGAGGGCCGGCTTGTTGGGGTTTCTGTCCTGCCTGGTACCCCAACAAGCCAGCAAGCCCCAAAGAAAACCACACAGTCTACATTCGGTTATAAACTGATTGGCCCATTAGCTCAGTCTTCTTATTAGCTCTTGTAGCTTATATTAACCCATTATTCTCATCTATGTTAGCCATGTGGCTCAGTTCCTTTTCCAGCAGGGCAGGTTACATCTTGCTTCTTGGTGGTCTGGGCAGGAATGGCAGAGGAAGCTTCCTGCTTCCCAGAATACTCCCGTTCTCTTTGTTCCACTTCTACTTCCTGTCTGTTTTTTTTTTCGCCTATACTTCCTGCCTGGCCAATCAGCATTTATTTAAAATATGATTGGCAGAATACAGACAATTCTTCCACACCAGTTGGATGAATGGCGGAAGCCATCAATGTCCAGCTCTGTTTTTCTTTCAGACTGGATCAATCGTGTGTAACCCAAGGTGGCCTTGAACTAGCGAAGATCCATCTGTCTCTGCCTCCTGGGTGCTGGGATTGCAGGTGTGTGCCCAACAGTGCTTGGTCTCTATGACTAACTAGTGGTTTACCTCTGTACTCTGATGTTCAGGCAAGCTTTATCTGTTAGATCACAAACAAACTATCACCATGAATGTGGACTGGCGCGGCGACTTGATGGTTAAAAGCATGTACTGCTCTTGCAGAGGATCTGAGTTTGGGTCTCAGCACCCTTGCCAGCAACCCCAGCCTCCTATAACTCCAGATCCAAAGCAATCCTGCACCTCTGACCTCAGCACACACATGTGCATGCACCCACAAATAGGTCCATATATAAACAAAACTACCAAAAAATATGTCTAACTCACTAACCTTTTCCCTTATGGATTATCTGTCTAGCCTTTGCCTTACTGTGCTCTGGGGAGCAGTTGGGTAACTGTTTTGATAACCAAGTTGAAAACACACATGAGTATAGTAACAATTCTACTCCTAAGTATATATCTGAGAGGAGTTATTGGAATTACAAAGGATTTTATTATGGAAACTCATTCAGATAGTAAAATAATAGTAAGAATGTATGTGTGCGTTTGTAAGTAGTGTTTTTTGACAGCAAAAAATTGTGAACAGCTCACATATTCATGAAGAGAGGAATAGATATCTCAAACATTGTTAAATCAAACAGTAGTAAAAACAAACAAGCAAATAAATAAATAAATTTACTATATAAGTAAATAAATCATCAGCTCTTCCCTGGGTTGTTAGTCTCCTGGTCAGTCCAGTAGATGTGGAGTTTGATAGCTTCTACAGTTATACATACCCATTCATTTAAATCTCTCTCTCTCTCTCTCTCTCTCTCTCTCTCTCTCTCTCTCTCTTTCTCTCTCTCTGTCTGTCTCACTTTCTCGATTGTTTATATGTGTATGTCTGTATATATGCATATGTATATGTAAATGCATGATTCCTTCCTCCCTCTACATTCCCTTTCTATTAGTTCTGTTTTGCTAGAAAATCCTGACTAGGAGTAAGTTCCCCTTAAGGAAGCTGCTTTCTCCCATTCAGTTTAATTGCTGTATCTTCTATTTCCATTCTCCCTTGGCTCCTGCTATGGCCAGGGCAAGGCACAGTGTCTTCCCCTGGTTCTCACTGCACTGGTAAAGACACTTCCTAAACCCATGTTTGTTTAATTTGCATTTTAAGCTTTGATTTTTACCAATGTTATCCAGGGTTGTTTCTTCCTTTCCAGCAGTCACAAAGGATGGTCTATTCTCTTTAGAACCAGAGATACCGTTCTCTGTTATTATTAACCTGTTCGTTACTTGTAGAAAGATTGCAGTTTGTGTTTTGAGTCAGAAATACATTGTTAGAGGCTAGCAGAATCATCGAATCTGTTATGGTTAATTGTCACTTTAAGAGACAAGCCAGGCCCACTCCTGGTGACCCCTGCCCTCCTCTCGCCATCTTGATTCTCACTGTTCCCCTTTTAGCGTACATGCTTACTCCCTCTCTCCCTTCCCTTTCTCTGTCTCTCTCCTCTTCTTCTCTTTCTCCTCCTTCTTCCCTCTAAGTAATAAATATCCAATTTTATTCTTTATGATGTGTCTGTCCATGTGCCTTCTACCTGCCGCCTGCTCACATCCCCAGGCTCGCTGGGACCAGCCACTGCTCGGGGACAGGCACCCATCTCTGCCTGGGATTAGCTGCTCTGCGGGCCTGCTGCCTACTGCCACCGGGGATCTTGCAGCATTTTTAATGGAATATAAATCTAATCTGAGACCAGGTATGGAAACTGTTTTAAGTCATCTACTCATAATGGGCCCTGTCTTATTCAGGGTCACCGTTGCTGTGAGGAAACACTAGGTCAGAAAGCAAGGTGGCGAGGAAAGGGTTTATTCAGCTTATACTTCCACATCACTGCTCACCATTAAAGGAAATCAGGGCAGGAACTCAAACAGGGCAGGAACCTGGAGGCAGGAGCTGATGCAGAGGCCACAGAGGGTGCTGCTTACTGGCTTGCTCCTTGTGGCTTGTTCAGTCTGCTTTACAGAATCCAGGACCACCAGCCCAGGGATGACACCACTCACCATGGTCTGCTGGGCCCTCCTTCATTCAGAAAATGCTTTACAAGCTTGCCTACAGCCAAGTCTTAAGAAAGCATTTTCTCAATTGAGGTCTCCTCTTCTCAGATAACTTTCGCTTCTATCAAGTTGACAAAAGACCAGCCAGCACAGGTTCCAACAGTTTTAGAAAATTTTACTAGAGACTTTTAGCACATATAACTTTATTTATGTATCTTTCTTGAAACAGGGTTTCTCTGTGTAGTGCTGGCTATCCTTGGACTCATTCCGTAGACCAGGTTGGCCCTGAATTCAGAGATCTGCTTTCCTTCACCTCCTGAGTGCTAAGATTCAAGGTGTGTGTTACCACCACATGTGGCTTTTAAGTGTCTTCCTGTTTGAAAGTATAGTTCAGTGTCATAATAAATTAAGAAAGCTACTGTTTGTTAACACATATAAATGTGAATGTTCACATCATAACTTTTTAAACTTGTCTACTGTGTGTTCATGCATGCCTACACATGATGGAGAGGAGAGAGGTCGATGGTGGCTTCCTTCGTCACTATTTCTCTTTAATTTGGAGACAAGGTCTCCCTTACTGGACCTGGAGCTCACTGACTAGGCTAAACAAACTGGTCCAGGAGCCCCAGGGAGCACGTTTGTCTGTGCCTCCTCAGTGCTGGCCACTCCATCCTTCCCCTTACGTGAAAGCTGGGATCTGAACTCAGGTTCTCACGCTTGCTCGGTAAGTACTCAAGCAGAGGAGCCATTTTCTTTGCCTCTCCCCCTTCAGAATCCTATCCTATAAGGATGGAAAGTAGATACAATTCCAGCCAATGAAATGGGTGTGTAAAATAGCTGATAGGAATTTCTGAATTATCTGTCACTGTCTCCAGCAGGTTTCTCTGGAGGATGGATGTGATATTTTGATCAGAGAAAGAATCCAAACTCTGATATTGACGGGAAGGAGACTGGATTTTCTCTCTGAATCCACTGCTAAGGCCTGGGCTGTCTGCCACCTTTTTCTTTTTCAAGACATATTTTTTATTTTTGTGTGTGTGTGTGTGTGTGTGTGTGTGTGTGTGTGTGTGTATGTGTGTCTGTGTATGTCTGTATATATGTATGCTATGAGTGTGCAGGTACCAGAAGAGGCCTTCAGATCATGTGGAGCTGGAGTTATAGGCAGTTGTCAGCCACCAACGTGGGTGCTAGGAACTGAGCCCATGTCCTCTGAAAGAACAAGAAGAGCTCTTAGCTGCTGAGCCCTCTCTCCACCTTCAGTTTTTTTCTTTTTTACTATTTGACAACAATAAGTATTTTTCCAGTTGAGTCCTCTTAATTTAAGCTTTCTGTGATGAGCAGCCCAGCGAAATCTGAGCTGGTATAAATGGAGACTTGGAATGAAGATTAAAATAATGAACATAAATCTAAAGTAAGCATTTCAGGAGCCTTCATGCACACATTTTAGAAAGTGTGTGATCACTCACAGGGTCCCGCCTGTGTACCTGCAGACCTGTGGAGCTCTGTAACAACCCTGGCAAGGAGAACAGGATTTATTGCCTTCATGAGGAATAGAGGGCATCAAATCAGGACTCATGCAAGAGGTCAGAGCCTTGGCCTCTCAGAAATAACTTTGTTGTTTGATTGTTTTGAGACAGGTTTTTTGCTATGGAACCCAGTTCATCTTGCAAATGGGAATCCTCCTGCCTCTGTTTCCCAAATACTGGGACTACAGGCCTGGCTTTAGACATATATTTGACTATTGATTTTGATGGTCAATACATGAGCAGTGTATACACAGTATCTGTTTAGAACCTTGCATATACTTAATTAAATAAGTGTGAGTTCATAATAATAATGGCAGTAACGTGTAGGTCCTGGCTTCAGAACCCAGAGAGTGAATTTAAATGGTGTGCAGTGTAGAACCAAAGATAGCATTTACACAGCAAGGATAGCTACTCAGTGCAGAAGAAATGATCCTGTGCACTGTTCTAAAGGAGCAACGAGCAAATGAGCAAAGGATTGGTTTGAAAAGTGCAAAGAGGGGCTGGAGAGGTGGCTTCCCAGCTAAGAGGGCTTCCTGCTCTGGCGGGTGACCAGAGTTTGTTTCCCAGCACTATGGCAGGTGATTCAAAAGCACCTGGAACCTGAACTTTAGTGTGTCCGATGCTGTCTTCTGTGGGCACCTGTACTCATGTGCACATATTATATATATTTCAAAATAAAATCTTTAAAGACTTCTGAGGACTGTTTCCTTTAATGAATGCATATTAGTAGAGTGTTGATTTCATTACCTTAGTCTCCTTCCCAAACCTCTTCAGTAATCCCTTATGGCACGGCACGTGGAAGCCACTGTAGCTGATGGGGTGGCTCCACTGGTGGCAACTCCATGCTCAGTGATATTTCCTTGCAGCAATATCTCCATTACAATAAATATCCTTTATTGCATAACCTGCTATCTTATAAAGACGGCCACTAATCTCGCATGGCAACGGCTGTCACTCTTAGCAGATAGGAAAGCTTGCAGAACGTGACACAGACACACCTCCTGCTCTACCCAGGGTGATAAGATGGGAAACTGGCCCAGTGAACTTGACCCCGATGCTGGAGCTGTTCATGGCTCATCGCCGTTCTTTGGCTGGCCACTCGGTCTCGTAATTTGTGCTGGAGAAGGTACTGCTCATAGAGTAGATCATGTGCAGACTCAGCCACACCCTGAAGACATAAGTCAGGCTCAGTTTCACCCGCAGAACCAGAAGTGTGGCTATGTCAGTCTGGCTCCTTCGCTCCTTGGTGTCTAGATCTGTGGCTCCTTCCTGACTTTGCCCACTTGCCATGGCTGTGCCTCTAATACTAAAGTAGGAAATACATTAAGTACTTGGGAAAACCTCAGTAGCCGTCTAGAATGTTCTTTAATTTTTTTCTATGCCTGTCTGTGCATGTGGGGGGATGGGGAGTGGATAGGTGGGTGTACATGTGTACGTGTGTGTGGGTGCACATGCATGCTCATGTGTGCGGAGGACAGAGGTCAACCTCAGATAGCTCCTCAGTTGTCATTCTGGAGATGTAGTCTGTCGAGCCCGCCTCGCCAGCAAGGATGACGCAACACCGGAGCTCTTCTTGCAAGCAGTTTATTCAGGACCTTTTTACAATGGCTTCTTTCTCGCTTCTCTCTCCGGGCAAGCTGCTCCCAACCCTTAAGTAGGCCTGGGCCGCCAATCCAGGATTGCCGCGTGGGCACTGTAGGTCCACTTAATCGCAAGCAGCTTACGATCATGGCGTGATTCCGGCCTTAGCCAAGTACGGTGTTGTTTACCACGGAGAGCACTCGCTTTTGGAATGGGGGGGGGGGAGCCAGCGCCATTTTCAAGGTGCGGCTCCACGCAGCTCTCTACAGTAGTCTAGATGTCATGTGGCCCAGCCCTATTCAAGAGACTTGGAAAGATGTCTGTGTATTTCTGTACTTGTGCATAGCTGGTAAGCATAGTCAAGCCCTTTGGTTCTCAACCGGCTGCTCTGACAGGGAAATACTGCGAGAAAATGTCACAGACACATGGCACACAAACTTATCTGGTATCACTAGCCCATGATCACAGTACTATGGCTTAATCATCCCTAGAGACCAGAGTAAATGATTCCCAAAGCTGTCAAGAGTTCCCATTTACAGTATTTAAGACCAGGCACACTTATATATAAGCCAGAAGTGGTTCTCAACCTGTGGTTCATGATCCTTTGGGGGTAGCCTATCAGATATCTTGCATATCTGATATTTACATTATGATTCATAACAGCAGCATAACTACTATTACAGTTATGAGGTAGCGATGAAATAATTTTATGGTTGTGAGCGTCACCACAATATAAGGGACTATATTAAAGGATCACAGCAGTAGGAAGACTGAGTTCTGGGACTGAGTCCCACTGAGTTCTGGGACTGGGAGTTAGATAATTAAAATGAGTCACTTAAGACTGTCCTAAAGGAAAGATCTATAATTTAAACTCAGGCTGTTCGCTTTGAAGAACTGAACAATTATCCAATCAGCAGTCTAATCTCAGAAAGCAGGTTTCCGATGTCTCCATACCAACTACTCTCTCCTGATCAGAAAATGCCAGAGATTTCTGATGCTTTTCATAACTTTCCCGTATTCAGAGCAATTCAGAGCCCTTAGGGAGCTCAGCTAAGTGTGGGCTTGGGTGCCTCATTATGAACCCACTCCACCCCCAAGCTGGCAGCCATCTTTAGAAAGTCTCAGTTGATGTGCATGGTGAGGTGGGTACAGTCGAGGAGTAGGGAGTTGTGACTTTAGTTAGAACACATGAGACATCAGTGAAGGGAAACACATGGATATTACTTGATTATTTGGACCCCAGGGAATTGGCATAGTGTCCGCTGTGAAGAGATGGCTTAGCTTTTCCAAAACAATGAACAAAGGCTTAAAAGGATCCAAGAAGGAAGCCATCTTGTTGCCAAACTTATAAATCAGCACACCTAACATTTAAACAATTTACACAATATTAATCAACATGTCTAACATCTAAACAATTAACACAATATTAATCATCATGTCGAACATATAAAAAATTAACACCATTTAAAAGAGAGGTTGTAGTCTTGCAAGTGGTGATATATTGTCTAAATAGGTTCTGGGACAGTTTTAAAAAGGAAAAGGTAACAAGTGTCATACATGAAGGTTTTATTTTTTATTCTTTGAAAATGTCATGCATGTACATATCTTTTTAAAACCTATATATCCCCCATTCCCTCTAACACTCCAGGTCCCCACCACATCTCTCTCCCAATGTCATGTCCTCTTTATTATTTCTTTTATTTTTGAGATAATAATATTATTACATCACTTCTTCTATCACTTTCCCCTCTCCAAACCCACCCAAATACTCTTCCTTGTTCTTTCAAATCTATGACTTTTTCATTAATTGTTATTTTGTGTATATATGTGTATAATATAGGCATAAATATTAACTATCTCACACACACGCGTGCGCACACACACACGCACACACGCATACACACACACACGTAAACCTGAGACTGACTGCATCTTCATTTCCCAGCCATCTAGACTTGAATACTCAAACAGAAGCTATATTAATTACAACACTGTTTGACCAATAGCTTAGGCATATTCTTAGCAGTTCTTACATCTTAAATTAACCCATTCCTATTCATTTGTGTATCATCACAAGGCTATAGTCTGCCAGTAAATTTATGGTGTCTTTTCTCCTTAGGCAGCTACATGGTGTCTCTTTGACTCTGCCTACTCTCTCTATATATCTCTGTTCTGATTGCCCACCTGACTATATTCTCCCCTTCCATAGGCCAAAGCATCTTCTTTATTAACTGATAGTAATAAAACATATTCAAAGCATACAGAGGGGAATTACACATTACACACACACACACACACACACACACACACACAAACACACACGTCGATGTCTGCCCCACATGCCCAGAATCTGGGAAAGTTGCCTTTCTTTCCAGGCCCTTAACAAAATTGTGTGTGTGTGTGTGTGTGTGTATTTTATTTCCAGGACTTGCTGTGCTCTTCCCTGGTGAAGATCATTTTTCCTGCTCTCAGCATTCCTTAGTCACCTATAGTTGTTTTTGAACATTTTTTTGATGGTAGTCCAGAAGGCTGCATCATATCCCAGACAGAAAGCCATGTTAGCCATCTCAGTCCCTGCCACCCAGCCAGATAAATCAGAGCCTCTTGCTTTCTTTGTCTGTGTCCTCAAATCCAAATCCAGTTCCCTAGACCTACTTAACATTTTGAGGGGATGACACCAGGAATAGGTCCCTGTGGACCCAGAGCTATTGATGGTCATCTTCCAGAGGATGACGTATCTCCATCCACACCCTGGCTTTGAGCTGCACCAGCTGTGTTCTTTATCCTGGCCCAGCTGACCTGTCTGCCAGGTCAGGACACAGGTCGCACATTTGCTGTGAGGATTCAAAGGACAGCTGGGAAAAGCAGGCAGCATCCCCAGGAAGTACCCATCCTTCTATGCACGCTTGGAGGAGCTGGAGAGCTGCGCTCCTGCCACAGGGTGGCTGTGTGTGCACTGAAGGCAGCTGGAAAAATAAATAGCCATCCCTCTGGCTGAGGTGTTGTTTTAGCAGCCTAGAACGTTACACTGAAGTTCAGTGCAATTTCTGTATTTTGTCACAGAGGGAATTAAGGGCCAGGAAAGAGAGGCAACTTTCCCAGATTCTGAGCATGTGGGGCCGACGTCGACATCTTGCCTCCACATCTGCTTGCGAAACTTTGAGTTATTAAGGAAAGAACCCTTACCTCTCACTCCACCTCTACCCACTCCTCCTCTGCTTCCCTCCATTCTACTTATGCATTATTAATTGTGCCTTCCATGCCAGACACTACCCTATGATCCTGACACACTATCCCATATGTAAGGTTTTCTTTCTCCTGCCCTTCACAGCCCCCATGCCTAGCACTTCATAATGACCTGTTAAGAATTAGTAGAACCCCAGCCCGTGAAGTGGGCTAAAAGCTTTTGTCAGGACAAGGTTTCTTTCCAATTAACCAATGAAATGTGTCCACGGCATGTCTAATTCTACCAGACACTAAATTGGAACAAATTCAATTTTTGTAGGTAACTTCTGTTTTAGCATACACAGAGAAACATTATATGTGCTGTTCTGAGGGAATTTTATTGTTTATATTTAGAGAAATTTGTTTACTTTTCAAAACGCCTGCCAAATGTAGAGTCCCCTTCGTAGAGTTTCTGTGTTTCCAACAAACCTAAAGTGGCCATTAAGTTATTAGGTGCATATTAACCAAAGTAACTACTGAGACAAGAAAAGCAGCCAGTGGCCAACTTAGACCCATTTCAATTCACAATTGCAGCTGAGGAAGACTGCATTTTTCCTGTAACTCTGCAGTCTGGAAGATTTTACAGAGCTGCCGTAGTGTCTGTTTAGGACAGATGGTTCATGCAGATCAATCAGTAATTTGGATTGAAGGCACAAGCCTTTACAGCCAGCATAGACAGGTTCGGTATGAAGATGCCTTGCTTAGGTATATATTACAAGCCCCAAGGGTGACTACCAGCATCATTTTCACATTTCAAATAAAGAAGACCTTGGCATTTTCAGAAAAACAGCAGCATTGGGCAGTTGGTTCTCATGGCATTCTCTTTGCAGTTTCTCCAGGCCACACCCTCAGCTCTTGGGTTTTCTAGCTCATGGAGCAAAAAGTTCTTTTCCTGTTCATCAAAGGCACACATCCATGCCCTAGTATTAGTGCTACTGTACTGCAGCAATGCAGCTAAGAGAATTTAATGTGTAAGCTTGAGGACCTGAGTTTAAATCTGAAGACCCATGTAAAAGATCAGGTGTGGTTAAGGGTCAGCCTGTAACCCCTAGCTCTGAGTTCAGTGAGAGACCCTGTCCTAAGGGCATAAGAGGACAGTAGTAGAGTAAGATGTCTAATAGCCTTCTCTGACTTCCACATGCAAGTTTATGAATGTGGGTGCACCCCTACACACACACACACACACACACACACACACACACACACACACAGAGAGAGAGAGAGAGAGAGAGAGAGAGAGAGAGAGAGAGAGAGAACAGGAACAGTTATATAAAAAGAAAAAACATAATAAAATGAATGGCCAATGAGCTTAATCACTAGCCAGGTTCATTTAAATGATTGAGTCAAAACAATTTAGTTGTGGAAAATAATTCAGGCAACAACAGGCAGAAAGTATATGTCAAAAACCAATACTTTAAGCTCATATTTTGAGGTTGTTTTCTTTCCTATTGCTGTGATGAGAAACCATGACCAAGGCAATTTACACATGAGTTTATTGGTGCTCACATCTGAGTAGAGTTGGTGACCATCATTGTAGAAAGCATGGCAGCAGGCAGCCAGGCACGATGCTGAAGCAGCAGCTGAGTGCGCACATGTTGAGACGGAGCCATGAAGTAGATCAAGAGAGAGAGAGACATACTGGAAATGGTGAAAATCTTTTGAGACTCCACAGCCTACCCCCAGTGACACATTCTCCTCCAACAACATCCCACAATGTAACATGAAGGTCTGTTTGTTGGGGTTTTCTGTCTCACCTGGTACCCCAGCCATTTAGTCGCAGAGAAAATCACACAGAGATCTCCATAAGTTATAAAACTGATTGGCCCATTAGCTCAGGCCACTTATTAGCTCTTGTAGCTTATATTAACCCATAATTCTTATCTATGTTATTCACATGGCTTAGTACCTTTTCCAGTGGGGCAGGTCACATCCTGCTTCTTTGGTGTCTGGACAGGAGTGGGGAGGGAGCTTCCTTCTTGCAAAATACTCCTGTTCTCATAGCCCTGCCTCTGCTTCTTGCCTGGTTGACCCACCTATACTTCCTGCCTGGCCAATCAGCGTTTATTTAAAACATGATTGACAGAATACAGATAATTCTCCCACACAACCACACCTCCTCATCCTTTCCAAATAGTTCTACAAAACAGGTACCGTCAATTCAAATATATAAACCTATAGGAGCTATTCTTGTTCAAGATGCATTGCTTTTTTTCTTCACAGAAAAACAATAGCAACTTGTACTTGAGGGTTTTGTGCTGCTTTGTGATTCTCTGAGCAGTTTTGTATTTGTAAAAGATGCTTTGATGTGTGCATTGTGTATATATGTGTGGGGGGAATGTCCATGCCATTGTATTCGTATGCAATGGTGTGAGTAGAGGTCAAAAGACAACCTGGATATCACTTCTTGCTTCTCTCTCTCTCTCTCTCTCTCTCTCTCTCTCTCTCTCTCTCTCTCTCTCTTTGAGATAAGGTTTTCTTTCTACTATTCACTACTGCCTACTTATTATGTGACAAGTCTTTTCCTGGCAAGATGTGACACACATATGTACTAATGCCAAATAGGAAGCCTATGATACAGATACCTCCAAAGTCCATCTTGGAGAACCAATGAGCTTTATTGGGGTTACTTACAGGAATATGGGTTAGGGGTTGCTCACAGGAGCAGAAATGACTCAAAGACAGCCACATCATCAAAGCCCACCCTAGCATGAATGACAAAACACTGGGAACTGGGAGCACCCTGCACAGCTCGTAAGCAGTTCGGCAGTTTGGAGAGTGACCTTTCCAGGTGACTCAGTTGCTTTTCCAAGCAGCTCAGCTGGTTTCTGCTTCTCCCAGGCAGCTGGCTTAGGCCAAGAATCTTCTTTGCAGCTTTATTCTCTTCTCTTGGAAGGGAGAGAACTAGTGAATCTGGTCAGTTTCAGGGACTTCCTGAAGCTGTTTTGAATTGTTTACCTTCCTGTTTAAGGAGCTGCCCTGCAGGATGGGATGCTTCGATCTCAGGAGGAAACCGTTATACAATACTCCACGGTAACTGGCCTATAACCTTGTATGAGACTTTCTTTTTATCCCACCTTGCCATGGCAACATTGGATAACCCATGTATGATGCTGTGCCTGGCCTTTACATGAATTCTGGGAATTCAAACTCTGTTCTTCATGTTTGAATGCAAATGCATCACACACCAAACTATTTCTTCTGCCTGTACTTACAGATTAAAAAAAACTTTGGTAGTCTGATATCTTCCTGCTAATTCATTTTCTAGCCATCATGCCCAGTCTGCAGCATTCCCTGCAAAGGTAACAATGATCTACATGCACAACTAGATGAATGACTAAAAAAATGACATTTATTTATGTAATGGAATATTATCTGGCTATTAAGAAATATGATTAGGAAATGACACTAAAATTATGATACATCACCAGGCTTAACAAACAGGTTACAGTGCATATATATATATGCGCATGTGTGTATATATATATATATTCGGGACAGAGAAGGTCTGTAAATGGTTTATATGCAGACAATATCTTGGCCATCCAGCATTATGGAAATATATATTCTTCTGTTTGTATTTCTGATTTTTTAAAACAGTTTTTGCCTTTAAGTCAGTTTTGAATTCACAGAAAAGGAATTATAGGTGCTATTCATATTTCTCTATATTAATTTAATACATGACATTTGTGGCAGAAGATAATGCAACCTACAAAGTGTGTGACTATTGCAATATTAATTAAAAAGGCACAAAGTAAAGCATTTATCCTTTCTGAGACATCAAACTTCCATTAAGACTTTGTGTTTTAGTACATTTTGTGAGTAATAACTGTTTTCACATAACAAACCAAGACAAACACACTTTTCAAAAAATCAAAAGGAAAATTTACTTTAAAACTGTTTCTTTTAAGTTCTGTTTCCCAAACATTTAACCTATTTCATTAAATTGCTAGTATTTTCAAATTTTGAAAATTGGTGGAGACAAAGTTGGTATTTTATAGTTGGTATTTTATAGTTGATATTTTGTACCTGCGCTGTGTGAATGGTGTCGTGGGGCATGGGAATTGATTTTTCTGATGGGCAAATAGTTTTCTCCCAACATATTTATTTGTTTTTATGATAAATGGGTCAGAATGTACACCAAATAATGAAAAATGCTTTTAAAAGGAAAAAAATTATGAAAACCTGGGCCATTTCTTAAATAACACACAAAAGGTCTCCATAACCATCTACAGTGTACCCAGGGTAGCCATTAAGACAGTGACTCTGAACACTCACTTTCAATCCAGTGGCTGCTTTGGCGAGTGCATCTTTTGACTGATGAATATCCAGGATGTGTATACATCTATCATCTCTGACTGGAGAATCTTCCTATAGCTGGGCATGATCCCATTTCTGCATTGCTTAGCTCTGGATAAACCCCAGAGGTGTGGATGGCTACAGCTTACATTTCCCCACAAAGCACAAGCAGAAACTCTGATAAAGCCCATGACTGACCTTATCAAGGAAAAGTGCTTTGGAGGTGTCTGAAACACAATGTTGGGGTATATCTTGACTTTACATAAGGGAACAGTTATGAACATAGATGCCATAGAAATGGATGGATTATACATATGCTTGCACTGGGTAGGTAACTCAGTTTCTCTCAGCCTTTCTGACCAGTAATTTAAAGGCAAAAGTTAATCTTCACAGAGCTGTGAGGATAGACTGAGATGAGATAGTGATGTAGGAAGAATCATGGCTCCCAAAGATATTCATGTCCCTGAGACCTGTGAGTACATTTTTTTTTTTAAGAGAGAGCTGAAGTTGCTATAAAGTTGACTTGGAGATAAGGTTGTCCTAGGTGGTCTAGGTAGATCCCAGGTAGCCACAGGGGACTTTAAATGGGAAGGAGGAGGAAGAGGGAAAATCAAATTAAAGCATTATAATGTGAAAAAGATTGTACTGGACATTACCAACTTTAAAGATGGTAGAAGACAAATACATGACAGGATACAAGGCAGATGCAAGAAAATTAAACAAACAAACAAGATTGGCAGCTAGAACTTACCAGAAAAAATATGACCCTCCCAACACCTTGGTTTGAGCCTAGGGAAAACGGTATCCAACTCCATCTCCTGAAACTGTAAGATAATAATTTCGTGCTCAAAGCTACTAAATGCTGCTCGAACTTATGCAGTGGTAGAAGGGAAACGCTTGCTTTAGTGCCTAAATCTGAGACCATGAAGGTGACTGTGAATGCGGGGAATAAGAAGATAGTTTGTGGAACTTGTTAAAAGCATAGAATGTTTCCAATCAGTGAAGCTAGAAGTAGAGGTGTTAACTCTCAGATGAAGAACCAGAAAGAAAGAGAAAAAAAGAAAGAAAGAAAGAAAGAAAGAAAGAAAGAAAGAAAGAAAGAAAGGAAGGAAGGAAGGAAGAAAGAGCGAGCGAGCGAGCACAGGGAAGAATCCTAAACCACTGCAGAGAATCTTAACTCTCACCTACAGCTGCTAAGGAAGAATGAGACTTGAAAGACTCTGTCGGGAGAGAGTTCAGATGGAAGCAAATGCGAGGAGAAGGATTGTTTCATCTTGGCAGAAAATTAACCTGAATTGTGCTTTGTTGGGTATAAATAAAACACATAAAATCAAAGCCAGCTTTGATATTTTGATTCAACACTTTATTGAGGTGTTGAAGGTACAGCCTGTTGCTGCTGGTGGCAACATGTGAAGACTTTTGATTGTTGCTTGCAATGAGTAGAAGAAATTAAAAGGGTATGAAAGAATTGAAGGGTAAATGAAAGAATTGAAGGAGAATGAAGGACTTGAAGGAGCAAAGAGCTACCAGTAACTGATGAGTAGGGAGTTCTTAGCCTGTCCATACCACAAATGATGCTCAACTTAGGAGAGTTCCTTCCAGGAAAGGATGCTCTTAGAGGAAGCCAAAGTCGTACCAGCACTACCTCATGCTAATGTGTTCAAAAGATCAGAATGTCCAAAAATCATATTAGATTGCTAATTCATGAGGAAACTCAGAAGTTAAAAATTGGGGAAGGATGATTCAAGAAGCCCGTGAAACAGCCTTTTGGCTGATGGAGTGATTTCCCTGTGGCATACAGGATTCTGGAGATACTGTGTAATATTCCATTACACTGTGTGAATCTATGTCACTGTGATTGATTTAATGAAATGTTATATGGCCAATAGCTAGGCAGGAGGTATAGGTGGACTTCTGGACAGAAAGACCTCTGGGAGGAAGGAAGACAGAGTCGCCAGCCAGATGGAGAGGAAGCAGGACAAGGAACACAAGGTAAAGAAGACCGAGCACATATTGTGTATAGTTTTGTTTTGTTCAAGTTAAAACCTTTGGGAAACATTGCTGAATAATCTTTTTGTACAATGTGAAGATGTGTCACTCTGATTGGTTTAACAAAAAGCTGAACAACCATTAGCAAGACAGTATTTCTGGGCAGAGAGGACACTGAAAAGAAGGAGGCAGAGACTCTGGGAGATGCAGAGCAGGTAGATGAGGTAATAAAGCCATGAGGCATAAAGTAGATTAATAGGAATGGGTTAAGTTATAAGAGTTAATTAGAAACAAGCCTAAGCTATTGGCTGAGCTTCCATAATTAATAGTAAGTCTTAATGTCATTATTGGAAGGCTAACTGTCCTGACGAAAAACACCGATTACATGGAGAAGTTTCCAGTCCCAGATTTTTTGGAAGGGATGGAGCGTGTAAAATGAAAGATTGTTCACTAACATCCTCTAACACTGTAATCAAGAGACTGGCTTAGAAGCTGTTCTGCAAACTGATGTGCTACCTCCCACAGAACAGGAAGGGTGACGCTAAGATGGAGCTGGTGGTCCCAGAGTAAAGAGTGTTGAGTCAGAGTCACGTGTTCTTCATAGACTTCAAGCCAAATGGAGTTTGCCTGGACTTCAAAGTGTTTGGGACTGGTGCCTTTTGTCTAAATTTCACCGCCTTTAACTAGCATTCTGCGGGTCTCACCGTGTGTCTGACTACTGCTGTGTCTTGTTCTTTTGATAGCTTCATACATTTATATGACACATTCTGGTTATTTTCCCCCTCACCTCCCTTGCCTCCCTTGCTTCTGCCCCGACACCATTCCTCGCCCCCACCCCTTTCTCCCATCATGCCTTTTTGTTTGATTTTGTGACTGACTTTAAGCAGGGCTGCCTTTGCCTCCATGGATTTGCTGCTTCTCACTGGTGCAAAGGAGCTTGTCAGCAGGTACCCAACTGATGACAATTTCTGCCTCACCCCACATCCAAATCTATAAGTTCCTCATGGGTTTAATAAGGAAAGATAGGCCCAGAGCAGCCTGTTCCCCATCTGCGATCACTGAAAGGCTCGGTCTATGGGGGCCCAGAGCTGGCAGTCGCTGCTGCTGTGAAACCGTGTTGCACTGGCTGGGTCATACCTACAAGCCAGCCTTTCACAAAGCTTTTCCCTGTTTTACCTTCTTCTAGTCCACTCTTCAGGGTTGTTCTCTGGCTATTAATGGGAGTTTCCCACTGTATTTTTTAAACAGATAGCTTAATCTATTATGCTACTTGTATATTTGAATACGAGAATCCTGATTAGTTTTACAGATACCTATATCAAGGGGACATATGCTTCTGAGGTTTCCTTGTTCCTGATTTAATATATAGATTGAATAGCTTAGCCTTGGGCTAACAGGAAGCATGCCATAATCGTATCTGCTGCTAGTGTCTAGACTATTTGGCATGACAAAACCCAGCAACTAATTACTTGGATATAGAATAATTCTGGTAAAAGATTGGTTAAAATGATTATTGAGAAAAGTTCCACCTCTTGATTATTGCTGGAAGTTCTCAGAACTGAAACAATCCTTCTTGCTTTGGCTCAAAGTTGGAAGCCAAATATGCTAAACTGTTGAAATCTACAGAATGATTCCTCACGGGGCTGGGAGCTTCCAGGCATCGAAGGGAACATAATTTGCCACCCAGAAATGGAAATAACCATGTAAAGTCACTGCCATAGTTAGGGTTTCTATTACTGTGAAGAGACACCATGATCATGGCAACTCTTATAAAGCAAAGTATTTAATTGGGGTAGCTCATTGGGTTATGGCGGCATGCAGGCAGACATGGTGGTGGAGAAGGGGCTACATCTTTCAGGCAACAGGAAGTGAATTGAGTCATTGGGTGTGACTTGGGCATATATTTGACCTCAAAGCCCATTTTCATAGTGAGACACGTCTTCCAACAAGGCCATACATACTCCAACAAAGTCACACTTCCTAATAATACACTTAATAATACACTTTTTATGAGCTTATGGGGGACGGGCAATTACATTCAAACTACCACAGTCATGTGCTTAATTATCTTTCTAACAGGCCCAGTTGCTGCATGGGAAGAAAATTGCACTGTTCTAGAAGACTCTCATGCTCCAGAAACCTACTTTCAATGTTAAGAGTTCCACATTCTGTGGAGAAAGTCCGCGAATCCCTCTTTGACTTGCTACCTGTGGTTCTTCTTCCAAACTGTCACAGGTACACAGTGAAGCATCTAAATATCTTATGTGGATAACTAAAGAGGGTTGGGTGCTGAGCCCTGTTGGAGAGCTTCACTTGACAGTCCTGAAGTGTATGCGACAGTATACTTAACCACTGAGATGTCCCTCTAATGGTGTACTCACCAGAGAGGCTGCCAGTTGCTTTAGCAATCAAAAGATAGAACCAGGAAAACTCAGCGTCCAGATACAGCTTGGAGACCGAGTATACAGTCAATAGATAGGTGTAAAATTTTGTGAAAACATCTCTGAAAGTGAGCAGAGGTGAAGACACTGTCCCAAGTCATCAGGAAGAGAAAAATAAAGGAACGTTGCTACAAGGAAGTCTCTGTTAGTTCTTTGTCCCAACACATATGTCAAGGGCTCTCACTTACCAGGCACTGAATTTCAACCACGTTTATAAAGTCATTAAGACACATGTCTCAAATGCTAAAGAACTTCCCAGCTGGGAGTAGATAAGAGACATAAAATGAAAACTATCATGGTTTGAATAGAAGGTGTCTCCCACAAAAGCTTGTGTATTGAAAACTGAGTCCCCAACGCAACTGTGTTCAGAGCGGGAGCTTTGAGGAAGTGGTTGAATCATGAGCATGTTAACCTAATCAATAGATTAACCCACTGATGGGTTTATAGTTGTTGACTAGGTCATTGAGATTGGATAGAAACAAAGGAAGGGGGATCTTGATTGGGGAAAGTAGGTTGCTATGGAAATCTGTCTCCCTCAGCCATCACAACAGGGGCAGCTTTCTCTACCACATGCCATGAGGCTCCATCACCACTAGAGACACTAGGCTCTGTGACCATGCGCCAGAATTTACCCTTTCTCGTTTTCAACTGTTTGGTTAGGTATTTTTGCCTTGGAGATGGAAGGTTGACTAATATAAGAAACTAAACTAAAATTTGGGTCCTGTTAAGGGAATGGCAAGAGAAAGTGTCTTCACACAGATCTCATTCTAGGGCAGAACTCAAACGTTGTTTGTGGTGGTGATTCAAATGAAGATGCCCTGCATGGCTCATAGGGAGTGGCACTTTTAGGAGGGATGCCCTTGTTGAAGGGGGTGTGACCTTGCTGGAGGAAGTGTCTTACTGGGGATCACTTTGTGGTTTCAGATGTTCACACCAGACCCAGTGTCACTCTCTCCTCCTCCTGCCTTTGGATCTGGATGTAGAACTCTCAGTTCCTTCTCTGCCACCCTGTCTGCCTGCATGCCACCATGTTTCTCACCAGGATGACAATGTACTCAACCCTGTATAAGCTAGTCCCAATTAATTATTTTCCTTTATAAGAGTTGCTATGGCCATGGTGTCTCTTCATAGCAAGAGAAACTTTAAAACATTTATCTTAAAACAGGCAAACAAAAAAAACTACAAAATACAAACTCTGATGTCATTTCATGGGGGATTTTTTTTTTTTTAAAATTTCAGGAGAGTGCACAAGAATATGGATGGTAAAGTTTGGCGATGAGAAAAAGCCATGCTGGGCCACTGCAGAGGATGAGTGCAGTGGTTTGATGGCCTTCCACTTTCTACAACTCAGCGATCTCCTTGGAGATCAGAGTCTCTGAACTTTGACAACCCCATCATTGTCACCCAAATCAGCCTTTGTTCTCATGCAATGTGACTGAGTCAAATGAGGACAGGAAGGTTTCTAACTGTGCTGGCATCTTTAGAGCCCTGAGAATGCACATCTAACAAATGTCCCCAGAGGATGACTCCAACCTTGTCTTTATAGTTGCTGTTTGATAAATTAAAAGTAAATGGCAGAGCTGTTTTCGGTAACTCACCATTTGATTCTAAAGCTACTGGCTGATTTTAAATGCTTCATGAAAGAGGGAAGTAGAAAGGATGCAAGAAAGAGGAAAGAAAAGAAGCATTTCAGGGTAAAGAAGACAGAGAGTCCATTCAGCTGCATACTTATTTCTCGCTGATTTTAATTCATAATTGCAAGTTTGAAATCACCTTGATTTGATTTCATATCTTTCTTATCCCATCTTCCCCCTAAATAAGACATTTCATTCAAAGCTAATAGTATTTCTTTTGATTTTTTTTCCCCTTAAAACCCATATTTTCTGATGCATTGAACAGACTTCAGCAGGACCCTTCTTTTGCTCCATATCAGATGCGGTTTGACAATATTACAGATTAAAGTCCTTCTGAGTCTTTTATCCAATTCAGGGAGACCTGGGCTGGGAAAATTCCTTTACCTTCCCAAGCTTCATCTTCTTAAAGGTTTGGTCGGAATGCTCCCTGTTCTAGAAGTAGATGCTGCCTATTTCTGGGTGGCTAAGCATCACCTGGTCTCCTTTGTGCTTTCTATGACTGTAAGCCTTTGTTTACACGTGGCTACTTCTTACAAGTCCCAACAACATCTTCTCTTGCCACAACATAAGACTGAAAACACAAGTCATAAACTTCACAGCTGATGCAGAGCGTTTATTGATCACCAGGCTAATCCCCAGCTGTTGTCTGGTGGAGGTTTGTAAGTTGGACTTGGCCAAAACGAATTTAGAAGGGTGTGGGAAAATATTTTTTCTCACTGTTTACTCGGGCATGCTTTGATACGGGCCTGCTTTGTTCAGATCCTGCGGCGCTGGTAGTCTGATATGCTAAGCCCCTAAACAAAAACCAAGAGGCAAAGCCTGCTCAGACAAAGAGCTGGAGGTGGGGTGTGCAGGGATGTAAGCAGCAGTGGGCCAAGGACAGATTCCAGTGGGAGATCTGGGGGACCGGATCGCCAGAGAGGACCTGCTTCATTTTTATCTAGTCAAAAATAAATCTTTAGAAATTTCATCTTGTTTGTATATACACACATGCACACACACACTACACATACACACACCACACACACACACACACACACACACTACACATACACACACCACACACACACACACACTACACATACACACCACACACACACACACACTACCCATACACACACAAAACACACACACACACCACACCCCCCATACACACACAAAACACACACACACACCACACCCCCCATACACACACAAAACACACACACACACATTTTGCTTAGAGAAGAATAAAGTAAACTCAAGAGCATAGGAGGCAGAGATACAGCTCCTGTCTCCAGTGATAATTACAGATGGGTCCACAAAGCATGCTTCAGGGTGGATTTCAGAAACGAGCACAGTCCAGGAGGATTCTGAGCTCCCAATTAATTATTTAGAAAACGTTCCCCTTGGTGCTAAGTAAGCACATAATGTTCTCTGGCTCAGGAATTAGTTTCAGTTCTCAGCTCTGAAGCCGAGATGTCAGGCACAGCAGAGGCCTGGGGTTCTCACTGCAGAAAGAGCAGATTCCTTCGGGAGGTGCCCCGGCTTAGCAGCATGACCCTGCTCTCAGGATCTCAGCCCGAGGAACTGGAGGATGGTTGGGTCTTCAAGGTCAATGGGAAAAGGGATGATTAAAAAGAATTGGTTAACAGCCTTAACTGAAGGGAAAATGGGAGATACACAAATGGCATGATTTCTGAAATTTCTACCTCTTACGGAAAAATTATCACCTGGAAGAACAAGAAGTGGGCTGGGCTTCGGAGATGTTTGCCCTGAACGAGGACCAGGATGCAAAGAGAACCTAACAGAAGGCAATGATGGAGGCTAGCTGAGCTCGGTTGGCTTCAGAAAACAGTCGTGCAGCATTGTGATGGGAAGGAGCAAGTACTCACCATGAAGACTGAAGTTCCAAGTTCAAGTTCTGCACCTAAAATCGACCTCCTGCTGTCAACCGCAAGTTACCCAATTGTTGGGGACTGCAGACCCTCAGACCCTGAATTTTCTATGACCCCTTGCTTGCATTGGAAATAACTTGTTTTCTTGTGCTTGCAGCTGCTCTGAGCGTGAGACCCTCATGAATTCCTGAGGGCAGGGGAGTGGTTTCTGGTGGGCTTGCAGCTGAAAAATCCCGAGAGCTAGGGCGTGCCCATTGGTTAGGAAAAGCACTATAAAAGCTGCCCTGGAACACAATAAAGTTGACATTCTTGTTTCAAGGATTACCTCTCTCTCTCTCTCTCTCTCTCTCTCTCTCTCTCTCTCTCTCTCTCTCTCTGTGTGTGTGTGTGTGTGTGTGTGTGTGTGTGTGTGTGTGTGTGTTTCAATCTCCAGCCTCTTGCCTGGCTCGCAAACTATCCCATGGTAGACAGGTGGTACGGTACAGGTGAACTGTACACCAGATTACAACTGTTTCTTCTTATTTTTCTTCTGATCGAGGGTTTGTACTCCCCAGTCAGCTTACCAAGAATTTATACAGTAGCTGGAGAGGTGACTTAGTGGTTAAGAACACTGACTGGCTGCTCTTACAGAGAACCCAGATTTGATACCCAGCAACCACAAAGCAGCTCACAACCATGTGTAAATCCAATTCCAGGATCTGGGACTCTCATTTGATCTCTGTGGGCACCCAATGTGCAGGTGGCTCACAGATGGACATGCAGGTCAAATACCCACACACATAAAATAATTACATTAAAAATAATTTATACGGATATTCACTTACCTCTCACAACAAGCTTGGCTGCAAAGATGTCATTTAGGTTTAAGCCATGATAATATATAGGAGATCATAGTAAGCCCTTTCCCATCCCTCCTAATTTAGCTTTTTGGGAGTATATTTTCCACTGAGTGCCCATGAACACACACTTTACTTCCTAATGGCCTGTGTCTCCCACAACAGTGTGGACTCCCTTCCACACTTCAAGAAGAAGCTCTTGACATTAAATGTGCACCACTTATAACAAGGACATAGTTATTATATACTCTGTGAAAACCTGGATCCAGCATATAACATGTATATATCTAAGTTCAAAAATATACAGCATGTATTTTAAAACTATATATAAATAGTCTCCATGAAGATGTAGCTGTGTCTGTGTGAGATGAATAATGCCGAGTTCATTTTTCTTATTCAGAGTTTAATGAAGGAATTGGCAGTATTAATAAGGTTTCATCATAACTACAGGAATGTAATCCTTTATCAACAAACCAGGCAGTGTTCTTGCTACTTTACTTTGTAAGTCCATGGAGGCTTGACATTTCAAAAGCTTGGTTCTTTCTTTCGGGCCTGTTGTTCAGTTTAAGTCCCTGGCTGTCCACCAGCTACTTCCTGTGTCTTTCCCCCAAGGTAATCTCTCCATCATCCTTAATAGAGTCAACATGTCACTATGGATCCTGAGCTATTTCTAGGATCTGAGACGTCACAACACGAGCTATCCAACCCTTAGATGACACCGTGCTGTCATCTGTAAAACTCACACGTGAGAGAACTGCAGAGTCAAGTTACAAAAATTTTAAAAAATTGCAAAGAAAAATCTCATAGTGATTTACATATATTTATGAATTAGAGCTGGTCTCCATTGGTCACCGTCCTCAGGCTTCTGCAGCCAGTTGACCAAAGGCATCTTGTTGAGCAAACTAAGGCCCAAGGGGTGACATAACACGGAGCAAGCAATAGCAGCCGGCCCTCGGGTTCATACTTCAGAGCAGTGGTTCCCAACCTGCGGGTCACGACCTCGCTAGGGTGCAGTGATTCTTTCACAGGGTCCCATATCAAATAGCCTACATTTCAGGTAGTTCCATTACAATTCATAACAGTAGCAAAATTACTGTTAGGAAATAGCAACGAAAATCATTTTATGGTTGGGGTCACCACAAACAGGAAGAACTGCATTCACGGGCCACAGCCTTAGGAAGGTTGAGAGCCCCTGCTTCAGAATATGGTATCAGTCATTTTTAACCTACCATGCAAGGGTCCAGCCTAGCAACTTTAGGCTCCAGATACATTGTCTTCAGATACTATGATTTAATTTGTGTGGAATGGGGCACAGGTTACTAATATTTCACAGGCCACTCAAGCATACATGATGTGAAGTGTGGAAGCCCACTTCTTAGTGTATTATTTATATTGCCCATTTCAGCAGCCATTGTGATAAAATGTTCATCTTACTGATGTATAGACTGTTGGGAGAAAGAATGACAGCTATGTCTTTTAAAATATGGTTGGTTTTCAATAATCATAACAATCAAGAAAACTGTCAAGTTCCTTGTTGTCTGGAGTAGCACTAGCTTGTCAGTCTTTTCACGACTACATTTTACTTTTAAAATTTCTCAAAGGATTCAGTGTGTGTGTGTGTGTGTGTGTGTGTGTTCATGCACATGCATGTGTGTGTGTTTGTGTGCATGCACCTGTGTGTGTCCTGTGAGACCAATAAGGGATCCATAAAAGGCACAACATCAGGGGAGCAACTGATAGTTGTAGGAAGTCAGTACTGTGGACAAACTACACCTGGAAAATATTCTGTTGTAATATGGAATCCCTGTGTAACTGGTTTTCTTACACTTTTCTAACTTTATGGTGTGAAAGAGACATGCAATCAGTAGAAATCACATGTTTAGCTCCGATTTGTGTCTTTTTCTCTGCAGCAATATACAGTCCGATAGCCTCTCTTTTCTGGGCAGTGGCAGCAAATGGACAGTCCCTATCAGCCACAGCGTCATGACGGTAAACAACTGGCACTCCAGTGTCCTGTCTTGCTACACTCTGGCGTTCACTGGGTTCAGTGTATTGGACGCACTTTCGGCTTACGGTATTTCCAGTTTAGGACAGATTTATTGCCATGTAATCTCATCATAAGTTGAGGACAGCTGTGTGTCATAAGCCTTTTTACCTGTTTTCCGCAGAGATGGGAGACCTTCTAAAGCCTCCTGAACGTAATGATTATGGCACATTCAAGACTCAGCTTCCATGGTTGGTCAAAGAAAGATCTGAAATCTATTTTTAGAGAACTTTCAAACAGCTAGGTAACAGGAAATCTTTGGACCAGAATCCAGAAACTGCAGCTATTACCAAGGCTCTCAGGGCAAGACTCACAGAAAGAAATGCTAGCTAAATGCTGAGCTTCCCTGGGAATCCCATGCTTGTGTTTAGCACATAAAGAGTGCTTGCTATTTCTCTTATACTGCAAAGAGAGTTTCTATTGATGACTGCATTTCTGGCTTCATCCCTTCAATCTCACTATTGGCCACATCCCTCACTGGTTGACTTTTATCCTGACATCATCCCTTATGCCCTGTTTGCCTGTTGAATGATACCCAAAGGTCTATGTGCTCAAGGGTTGATCAGTATGATGATGCTAATAAAGGTGGTAGAATCTCTGATAGATGGGTCTTACTGGGAGATTTCTAGGCCACTGGGAGCATACCTGCAAAGGGGATTGTGGTCCAGTTTGCCTTTCTTGCTCTGCTTCTTGGCTGATGAGGTCAGCGGGTTGCTTATCACACATGCTCAAGCATGATGCGCTATGCTTCTTAGAGGCCTAAAGAAACAGATCTTGAACTAAAACTTCTAGAACTGTGAGTGGAAATTCAGGGTTTTCTTTTTAAAAGCTAATAGCATAAGTATTTCATCATGGCAGTGGAAAACTGAATGATAAACCTTTCTTGTCATAATTTCTTTTTTTCCACTGGGAATTTTATAAAATAATACTTTAACTCACTACATTGATCAATGTTATACTTCAGTCAGTCTCAAATACTGAAAATTTCCAGGGGTGTCCCATGCGATCGCTAATTTGATCATCAACTTCATTAGATTTGGAAATACCCATGTTACTGGTAAAATGTGGCTTGTATACCTCTGTAAGGCATCTCCAGAGATGATTAGATCAAGAGGGTTCTGAGAGATTAATCCCTTTATCAACTCATGAACAGCGACACCATTGGGAGGTGGTAGAATGTAGGGACTATCTGGAGGAAGTAGATCTCTAGGGCTTCATCCTTGAAGGCTGTAGTATGTCCTTGGCTCGTCCTGCTTCTTTTTTTATGCTTCCTGCCCATGAGAAGTCAAGGAAAACCTCCACTCCCTGTCCCCACTATCACAACATTTTCTTAGGACTGGGGGGCAAGTGATCAAAGACTGAATCCTCGACAAAATGAGCAAAACAAATCCTGCCTCTGTCAAATTGTGTTGTACCTGGTACTTTGTAAAACTGGGGAGAAACACAACTATTACATCCCTCTAAGGCAGACCTCAGCAACTGGAATGGCATCAGTAACTTCAGACAACGTGAACAAAAGACTCTTTATGAAAGAATTTCAAGCCAGTAGTCAAATGCTCTGGGTTAAATTCAAGAATCTGTCTCCATTCAAAGCAAGTCAGTTGATTTGCAGAAGTTGCTTCCCCAGCTTAAGTTAGAGATAACAGTAAGCATCTACCCCAAGCCTCGACCCCTGGAAAGTCATTCACAAAGCTTTCCAAAGCACGGGCATTTTCCTCCTGGGCATCAGCTGGTGCCTTGGAGACTCAGGATCAATGTAACACTCCGCAACTGTGCTGCCTCCTCAGCATCAGCTGGGGGCTGGGAGACTCAGGATCAATGTGTCACTCTGCAAACTTGCTACGAGGAAAGAACTTCTTTTGTGGGACAAGCATTTTCTTTGAGTCATCCCTGGATCTTTCTGGATGAAGAGCTTTTGTTATTGACACTTGTCCCCACAAGAGGCTTCGAGGGAAAGTCAATTTGATGACATTGCAGAGATGTTAATACCCAGAGTTCAAAGAGAGGGTGTAGATTTATTAATATAAGCTGAGGTCTACCAAATGACTTGTTGACTTTGCCTTGGAATACAACCTTCACTTGATCCGCCACTGCTTCCTGCAGCTGAGATGGTATCTCCTCCTCCCACAGCCAGATTCTTACAGGATTGACTGGCATGTGTCATTCTTTACCCCGGGGAACATTTATGTCTTGCTTTCATTGAATTTCATTTCTGTTGTTGTGCCTTGCAAATGCTCTCTTATAAATGGGAAGTACTCTTTAAGTTGCTTATAGACTGGGATGGTGCTTCACACACAGCAGGGGTTTAATGGTTTCATCCAACAGGTGATCAGTTTGATTCACTGTCTTATCGGGGGCCACCCAGGACCTCTCAGCTGATGCATTTTTGTTTGCTGATTTTCTGAAAGGTGCTCCCTGCTCACTTCACTTTCTGGAAACCATTTTAGGATGTGCAGTCACATGGACAAAGCAGTTCGGAGCCAGATATTATATGAGCTATACTTGACCCAGCCCCAAATCTGTGTGTGACTTTAATGTAATGATCTAAAATCATTCAAATCCCATTTTTTTTCTTGATAAGTCTTCCACTTAATAAAAATGGGACAAGGATCAAGCAGGCTCACCTTTAAATACTTTGTAAAATGATCAGAATCTATATATCTGCACATACCTCTGCATGTGTTTTAGATTTTGTGGACACTTTCCCACTGTACCTGTCTTGTTGTGCTCTGGGAGAAGAACATTAATGCTGCATTTATATGAACAAATCTAGCAATCTGAGGCCTGGATGATAAGGTCGACCACACATGCACGGAAGGATACCTCAAGTAGAGTGCACGCCAGCGCAGTAGGACTGTGTAAGGAAACACATGTCTACGTGTAATCAGGATACAACAAAGGCTGTTAAGTGCAGGGAGCAAGGCCAGGGTGAGTCATTTGATGACACTGTCAGATAAGCAGGGGTCAGACGAGAGAGAAATTGGAGGCGTTTGCTTTTATTACAAGTGTCATCGAGTGCCATGTGAAGGCAGTGCGCAGGCCGTGCATCAAGCCCATCAGAGCTTTAGAAAATCACAATGGTCACTGTGGGGAGCGCATTACAGTGCACTGGAGATGAATGGAGGAAGGAGCTGTGTTGTCCAGAGGCTGCTACAGACGTCTGTTAGATGAACAGCTGTCGAGGAGTAAACAGAGGACTGCTGGGGACATGTCATCAAATGGAAATACTTTCATGGCGTTTTGTGATTTCTCTGTCATCCTCTAGCCTGGCTTTTATGGACATGCCACTCCTATCCACCCCTTGGTGCCAGCCCTTTGCCCATTCCCACACTCAAGCTCTGCTCATATCCCTTTATTAATATGCTCTCCCTATATAAGCAACCTGCAAAGTTTTTGATGGGGGCTTGCTTCTGTGTTATACTCACATTCATCTTATATTATATATAGAAATTGTATCCAAATAATAAAATGGTAAATTAGGATTCTTTAAAACTTAAAAATTAAAATTCTAATCATTCCTTCCACCCTTCAGATGTCACGTGCTCTTCACTTTGCTCATAAGCACTTGGATATAGCACTGGGCTATCAGTTTCTACTTATTAAGATTAAAATCAATACTTTGCCAATTAAATTCTGAATCCTGTTTGTCTTGGATGCCTTATAAGCATGTGGATTCGACTGCTGGAACTAGACTTAGAATTCAACATTTGCCATGCGTAGTACTTCCTCATATCCTATATTTCTCTACCTAGACCACAGACTTCTTGTCAGCATTGACTGATGTCTTATGTTTGTTTTAGCCACATCAATATTTGTTAGCTGGAGAAGGATCCTAATAACTTTTGAGAATCTCTGCTAGTCACACATATCACAGTTCATTCATTAACAAGAATTACCCAGGGCCTAATGTTGACCAAGCGTTCAAGTAGCTGAGTATCAAGAAGTGGCAGGACCATCATAGGCCATTTTTATAGATCTGGTGATCAAGAGACAGGTTGGTAAAAAACAAATGAGTGATGGATCAGGATAACTTGAAGTTATGAGTAATAAGTCTACGGAGATGGTAGAGATGTAGACAGGGCAGATGTGAGACACGGGTACCACTAGGGAAAGGCAGTATAATGCAGCGGCACTTTATCGACACCTCCCTTCCTAGGTGTGCTACTCACTTACCACCTGGCATTTAGAAATCCCTGACATTAGTACTGTGATTATTAAGATTAGTTGAAACTGTTTCTTCATAGTGACTTTACTCATTCTCAAAGGTTAATCAAGAACTTAGGTGGTGTAACTAGTCAGTTAGGCTAATGCTATTCCACAAAACCAACCGATAGCTAAAAATCAAGGACTTGATACATTAGAAATGTATTTCTTGTATACATAGCAGCTCAGTACAAGCATTCTCTGTTAGCAGATGATTGTGGTCTCTGTGTGTGTTGTATTGTGTACTGCTGATGTGTGTGTTGTATGTGTGTATATGTTCATGTGAGTTTTCCTATACATGTGTGCGCATGCAGCTGAAGGCCAAAAGTCAACGTTAGGTGTCTTCTCCAACCATTTTCTGGGCTCAGAGCTCACAGATTCTGCTCCGTTGACTGTTGAACAAACTGGAATTCCAGATGCCTGACTTTTAAAAGCCTGAATGCTGAGGATCCAAACCCAGATCCTCACGTGTGTGGGGGAAGCAATTTACAGACTCAGACATCACGCCAGCTCTGGCAGGTGACATTTGAGACATAGAACCTTTCCATCTTCTGGCCTCATTCTCTAGACGCTAGAATTCTGTACACTAGGTGAGAGGATCTGAAAGAAAAGAAAAGACCCCACAGAGGCAGATTTAG
Organism: Myodes glareolus; assembly: GCF_982192425.1. Taxonomy (NCBI): domain Eukaryota; kingdom Metazoa; phylum Chordata; class Mammalia; order Rodentia; family Cricetidae; genus Myodes; species Myodes glareolus. The sequence goes on along the minus strand of NC_142051.1, from coordinate 10,494,791 downwards.
TGGCCTTAAAATGAAAGAGGCAATGTGTGTACAGTCGAGCCAAGAGGTGGTATCTCATTGCAAAGGCGTCTGGAAAAATGTCATCTCACTTTGGTTCTGAGTATGATGAGAAGTTTCCCCGAAAGCCTGCCCGGTTCTGCCAGAGTCTGCTTCTCTAGACTTGCTCTTTCTTATATTTGAAAAAAATCTCCAATCATTGACCCCACGGAGGCAGGAGTATGTGTGGATGATGAAACACGCCCCTGAATGATGTCCTCTCCAGTGTTCTTGTCCCCCCACTTCTGTTTTCCCTCCCTCTGGTTAATTCCACATGTTCCCACACACTGGCCCATTTTCACAAATGTAAAGGACAGATCAAGAGCCTGTGCCGAATTACAAATGTAATACTTCAGTGTGAACCTTCTGCCATGAGTACAAATTCACAGCATACACTTTCCAGTTCATTAAACTCAATGCCGCAAAATAACCTGCAGCAGCACCTCTCCTTCAGATAGGGAAATGCTTGGCTCCACTGGCTGCTGGAGTGATGAACAATGAGATGTGTAAATGTATTCAGTCATGAATTCTTTGCCTGGTGGCAGTGATACGGTAATCTTCCTTGCTCTGTTCTTACATGGAATTTAAAGAACCAGACTCAGTTATTTTGGTGCGGTCCTTTGATTGTTGCTTGCTTCAATTGGAGATGGTGTAGGACAAGTGATTGGTAGCTTGAGAAAACTCAGTGCTTTGACTTTTGTTTACTCTGCCCTCTTTGTTCTTGGTTGCCATGGATCTTGTATATTGGACACTGCTTATATTTTGTGAAGGCTCTGAAAATACATGATGATAATATGAACTCACTATTAACCCTAAAATGAGGGGGGAGCTCTTATTGTTTTTGAATAGGAGACAAACAAAATTTGGACAAAAATATACACAAAATTTTTCAGCTCTTTCACTTGACTGGGATGTGTACGGTTGTAACATGGGTTACAAATGGGAGTGACAATGACTGGACTCTGAGGATTGAACTGAGATAGAATGTATTTGACTGAGGGACCTAAGTCAGGTTTCTGGGGGAGAAAACCATAGCATGGGGTGCAGAGAAGAGGAGAAAAAAACCAAATGTAGAAGTCATAAGGCAAGATTGGAATTGCTTTTGAATTCAAACTAATCCTGGTAATTAAGAATTGACTATTCTGGGGCTGCAGAGATAGTTACTGTGAAGAGCACCTTCTGCTTCCCCAGAGAATCTGAGTTCTCATCTTACCACCCATGTCAGGCAACTCACAACTGCCTGTCACCTTAGCTCCAAGAAATCTAATCACTTCTCCTGACCTGTGCATGAAAGTGTACACACAGTACACATGGTGCACACACACACACATGCACACACAAATAAATCTTGAAAAGAGAAATATTTATTCTGATAGTTGATTATCATCTGGAATGTATAAACTCAATCATTAAAAAATAAAAGGATAAATAATCCATCAAACAACTGGGAAATAAAAATAACCAGTCTTCAGAAGAGGATGCACAAATGACTAATAAATACATAAAAATAATCAAATCTTTGGCTGTCAAGGAACTGCAAATCAAAACTATACGAGGATATGTCATCACACAGAGTCAGAGTGGCTATCGTTAAGAAAACAACCAACATGCTGCCAAGAGAGAAGAGCAGCAAGTGCTCCTACCCGCTGTAACACTTATGGTCACAACAAAGCATGGAAAGTGTCCCCAAGGGAGCAATAGTGGCAGTTCTACCTTGGGGGCAACCAAGAGCTTTCTAATTGGACTTAAGGCCCACCCATTGGGAGGAAATTCATTCTAGGTACTATAAATTGATTGACTAGTGATTGATACTAGTCAATCACTCATGGATGGTGAGCTTGTGGAGCCTAGACTACGGTTCCTTTCCCAAACCAGTACAATTTCTAACTATACATTTCTAAATACTTATCCTTATACCCACAAATACATGAAGCTCTTACCTCTTATCAAAGGAGTTTCTCTGTCTAGCAGTTGGAGGTCAATAGAGAAATCCACAAATGGTTGACAATGCAGAGAACAGCTGACAGTGGTTATCTTACACCAACTGATACATTTACAGTACCATTCACACACCAAAGGCATTGGGGAGACTGTAGAGGAGGGAGGCAGAAAGATTATAGAAGTCAGACGACGAGGCCATCTCCTGTGAGACTGGGCCCTCTGCCTATGACGGGAAATTACCCTTGAAAGTACAACAAATGGTCGTCTAAACAAGACCTGAACAATGATAACACCAGAAGCCATCCTAACCTGGATGGGGAAATACTACAAGACCCCACCCAAGATGAAGAGCTATGGGCAGTTCATGGCTACTGAGAGAGGGAGAACTGGTCTTCTCCCTTATAGGTTATCCTGTCCCAAGTGGTCAGTCCTAAATACAAACGGTGAACACTAAGTAGAATCAGCAAGTTGTATTTATATACACAATGTATATAACTATGTATGTGTGTAGCAACAATTAAAGAAGAGGTTATGAGTTTTGAGAAGAAGCAGGGGGAACCTGGGAGGAACTGCAAGGGGGAAAGGGGGAGAAAGGGTGGAAATTATGTAAATAGGGAACTCAGGCATGAAATTCTCACAATAAATGAGTCCTAATGATGATACATGGGGAAAAAAAAGATGTTGGCAGTAATGTAAGTTAGCATGGAGGTTTCTCAGATAAAGGAAAATAGAACAGCCCTATGACCCAAGAGTTTCACTCTTTGGAATATACCCAAAGAATCTGTTAACTTTGCAGAAATACTTGGATATCCCTGTTTACTATAGTACCATTCATAATAGCCAGGTATGAAGTCAGTCTAAATGCCTATTAGTGAAGAAGTAAAGAAAATGCAGGATATATTTAGGAAATGGAGATTTATTCAGACATAAAAAGAATAAACTTTGGGAATGGGTAGTTGACTCAGTGGTTAAGAGCAGTGGCTGCTCTTCAGAGGATCTGGCTCAATTCTCAGCATCTACATGGAGGCTCATAGCCATCAGTAACTCCAACTCCAAAGGATCTAGTCCCAGATTCCAGACTCTGTAGACACCAGACATACAAGTGGTATGTGTTCATGTAAAATAGCCAGACCCATAAACTTAAAAAAAAGAAAGAATAAAATTATGTCATTTGAAGAAACATGCATGGCTCTAATAAGCTTAATTCATAAATACAAGCCTCACAGATTTTCTTCTCTGTGTAGGACCTAGATTATTGTGTTTGTGAGTATAGCAAGGAATCCAAAGGTGGACTAGTGAGAGGGAGCAGGAACATAAGAGACGATAATGAGAATTGAATACTGCCATGTTCGATATATGCTATACACTTGAGTGAAAATGTCCTGAAACTCTTAACTTTGAGCATTGAATGCATCCTGCTAAAGTTTTTTTTAAAAGTATATGTGATCAAAAGAGAATCAGTTCTTATTAGTTCTTTCTTTGCAGTTTTCCAAAACCTATACAATGTAACTCTCCTTGTGAGGCTCTCCTCTCTGTAGGAGCCACAAAGGGGCAGGGGTAAAGGCTTAAGCCCATCACTCTCTGTCAAGATCAAGACAGAATTATTTGCTATTACTTAGTAACACAAAGTATCATAAGATATCTGTTTATAGAGAAGCTGCCCCATTTCATCAATTATCCATCATGCAAGCCTTTATTTTGCATCTTTTCAGGGTCAGACCCATGTGTATAAAAATGAAGGAATGCAAATATCTTGGCATTGAGTGTTTTGTAATTGGATGGAAACAGAAAGAGAGGTAAATGGTCAAACAGGCATAATTTAAGTCTTTTGAAGCTCAAGACATCTGACTAGTAAAATTCATTTGTTTTCAGTTTGACATAGTCAAATGTTACCTGACAAGGGACTCACAATGAAGGAATATCCAGATTAGATTGGCCTGTGGGCAAGTCAGTGGGGAAGTATCTTGTTTGTTCTTTGATATAGGAAGACCCAGTTCACTGTGGGCAGTACCATCCATAAGTAGGTGGTTCTCAGCTATACAAGAACTCTAGCTAAGCATGAATAAGCCATGAATCAGTAGGTGGTGGTGCACTATGGTTTCTGCTTGAGTTTTTACTTGAGTCTCCCCTGACTTCCTTGTAGCCTCTCAGCTGAGGTAAACTCAATCTTTCACTAAGATGCCTTTGCCCAGCATGCTTTGTTACAGCAAGAAGAAGGAAACTAATACAAGGAGAATATGCATTATCATTGTATATATGTAATTTGAAATACATATACATATTTTATATAATTCAAATATATCACGCGTGCATGTACACATGTATGTGTGTGCACAAGTAAATACACACACACACACACACACTTCAACTAGAAATGAGACCATTTAGCACAAGAAAAAGAATCAGGAAGAATAGGGGAAAAGATAACAAGAGAGAGTGCTGGGTGAACAAAATGTATGAAATGCATTGTAAGAAGATGTCATAATAAAAGCCATGATTTTATAGTGTGGATATATAGACTAATAATGAAAAATGAATGCTTGCAGATGGGGTTTACAAATGCAAGACTCAAACTGACAGAGGAAGAGAAAGTAGGAGATAGGGCCAATATATAATATTAACATCACATGAGATGAACTTCCAAGCAGACAGCATTAAGCAAGCCAAGTATTCTACTTTTAATGAGAAGAGATCCAGACTCATGAAGCAGTTATGATTCTGAGCTTTAATGCATATAAGAAATAGTAATGAAACTTGAAAAGCAAAGCGTTTTGGAAATAAAAGGAAAATAGCAATAAGCTGGTAGACTTCACCCATGTCTGTCTCAGAAATACATGGAGCAAATAAAACCAAAATAGACTAAAGAGTTTTAGGGTATAGATACAGGAAGTTTTAGTATAGGAGATGCCTATAAATTTTTATATGAAGGCCCCATGGAGCCAGACATATAATTTGTCACAAAGAAACCACATGTTTTAATTTAACCCCCTTTCAACTGTAAGACCCTTTCTATCATAATCTTTCTGATGCTCTAGTCTCAGAGGATGGCAATACAATGCTTCACTGGGCATCTTGTTCCTATGAGAAGACCTTTGGCATGACCTTTCTTATCTGCTGTGCTCTTTTTGGAGGCAGTCCTGCCTTGCATCCCTGGACACATTGACTTTTCATTGACGTGGGCTGCTGCCTGGTGATGAAGATCTTGTTGATGCTTCTTCTTGGTGGAGAGGCTTTGATGAAATGAACACAATCGGCTTGGGAAAGGCAGTACTCTAGCATTTCAGAAAAGTGAGTGCTAAGTGGCAGATGCAGGCAGAGCTGTCATGCAGGACGGGAGTGATAGGAATAAAGGGAGTAATGAGCATGGAACAAGTTGCCCATGGAAGAGATGGGACAAGATTGTAAATGAGCTTGAGTCATCTAGATTTATTTTTCAAGGTAAGCGAGGCATTACCAGAATCAGAAAATGGCAAAATTGAGGTCAATTGACAAGATATGGCCTGTGGTACTTCTGTGTGTATTTCAGGTTCAGGTAAAAAGTCCAGTATAGATTAGATCCCTTAGCGAACTGACAGTGTCCATGCACAGAAAGTGATGGGGAAATCAACAGGTTTAGGAAGACAACCGTGTTTCATCTATAGCTAGAAATGTCCACAGCAAGGCAGGGGTGTGGCAGTTGATTGTAACTGACCCCCATAATCTCATAGGGAGTGGCACTATTAGAAGGTGTGGTCTTGTTAGAGGAAGTGTGTCACTGAGGAGGTGGGTTTTGAGGTCTTATATATGCTCAAGATAACACCCAGTGCCTCAGACCCACATCCTATTGCCTTCTGATCATGATGTAATCAGCACCGTGTCTGCCTACATGTCCCCATAGTCCCAGCCACCATGTTCCCTGCCTCGATGATAATGGGCTGAACCTCTGAACTGCAGACCACCTCAATTAAACATTTTCCTTTATAAGAGTTGCTGTGGTCATGGTGTGTTTTCACAGCAATAGAAACCCTAACTAAGACAAAGGGTTACCCTGTCTTCTGTGTTTCTCTTGGACTCTGCAGTCAGTCCATGGATGGAATGTGTTCTTCCTCTTTTCAATGTCAGCCTAAATCCTACTTCCAGGAGCATCTTCAGCTGTCATCACACCACCAGACAGGCCACTGTGACCTTTGACCTTTGTCAATAGCCTCCTATCCTGGGTCTGTGTGCTCCCATGCTTTGATGGCTATGGGCTAGTCAGAATAATGTCAGTGTGTATCTCTATCTCTGCCTCCTCCATCTTCCCAGTTAGCTCCAGGCCTCTCTGTGAAGTGTCTCTGCTCAGCCCTCATACAGGTGACGTGCAATCACTCTCTCCTCCTCGGCCACTCTCCCTAAACCCCTCCTCTCTTTTCCTTTTCTTTTTTTACCTTGTTTTTTTTTAATGGTTCCCTTTCTTTATTTTTTTTGAAAAAGAAAACAAACTCTGTTTTTCATTATACATACCAATCCAAGTTCCCACTCCCTCCCCTCCTCTCGTTCCCTCCACTTACCCCTGCCCAATGACCTATCCACTCCTCAGAAAGGGTAAGGCACATTGCTTTGGGTAAGGTCCAAGGCCTTCCCCACTATTACTAGGCTGAGCAAGGCATCCATCCAAAGAGAATAAGTTCCCAAAAAGCCAGCACAAGTAGTAGTAGGGATAAGTTCTGGTGCCACTGCCAGTGGTCCCTCAGTCTGCTCCAGCCATGCAACTGTCAACCACTTTCAGAGGGACTAGTTTGGTCCTATGCTTGTTCCTTCCCAGTCCAGCTCGTGTTGGTGAATTCCCATTAGCTCAGGTAAACTGTTTCAGTGAGTGAACCCATCATGGTCTTGATCTCTTTGCTCATATTCTCATTCCTCCCACTCTTCAACTGGACTTTGGGAGCTCAGTCCTGTGCACCGATGTAGGTCTCTGCCTCTGTTTCCATCAGTTGCTGGAAGAAGGTTCTATGGTGATATTTAAGATATTCATTAGTATGACTACAGGACAAGGCCAGTTTGGGTCCCCTCTCCCCTGTTGCCTAGGGTCTTAGGCAGGGTCATCCTTGTGAATTCCTGGGAATTTCTCTAGAGCCAGGTTTCTTGCTAATCCCATTGTGGCTCCCTCAATCAAGATATCTCTTTCCTTGCTCTCATCTCTGTCCTTCCCCCATCTCTACTATCTCATTCCCTCAAGTTCTCCTCACCCTCCCATCCTCTTTCCTTACTACCCTCCCTTCTTCCCCAACCCCTATGTTTCCAGTTTTGTCAGGTGATCTTGTCTATTTCAACTTTCCAGGTGGACCTATGTATGTTTTTCTTAGGGTTTGCCTTATTTCTTAGCTTCTCTAGGATCATGAACTATAGGCTCAATATCCTTTGTTTATAGCTAGTATCCACTTATTAGTGAATACATACCATATTCATCCTTTTGGGTCTGGGTTACCTCATTCAGGATGGCGTTTTCTAGTTCCATCCGTTTGCATGCACATCTCAAGGTAGCATTGTTTTTTTTACTGCTGAGTAGTACTCTAATGTGTAAATGTGCCACATTTTCTTAAGACACTTAAGGAAATGTTTATTCAGTATCCTTAGTCATCAGGGAAATGTGAATCAAAATGACTCTGAGATACCATCTTACATCTGTCAGAATGGCTAAGACCAAAACCACTGATGATATTGTATGCTGGAGAGGATGTGAAATAAGGAGAACACACATTTATTGTTGGTGGGAATGCAAGTTTGTACAACCACTTTGGAAATCACTATGGCAATTTCTTAGAAAATTGGGAATCAACTTACCCCAGGATCCAGCAATTCCACTCTTGGGCATATACCCAAAAGATGCTCAATCAGACAACAAGGACTTTTGTTCAACTATGCTTATAGAAGCATTATTTGTAATAGTCAGAATCTTGAAACAACCGAGATGCCCCTGGTCTCCTTTCCTCCCATTTTCTTCCTTTCGTACTCCAGGTGAGCACTTCCCCTTTCCTACATCCTGCCTGAAACTTCTCGTCCTTCCCAGAGCTCTTCATTTCTGCCCATGCTTTAATCCTCAGCATCCTTGTCTCTTTATAGTATAGGACACAATTTATTGTATTTATCTTTCACCCATTCTAGTAAAATACAAACCTTTTTTTGTTGATAGCTACATATCCTTAGAGGGGCTCCTAGGACCTAGTATATAAGCACAAAAAGAAGAAGAAGAAGAAGAAGAAGAAGAAGAAGAAGAAGAAGAAGAAGAAGGAGAAGGAGAAGGAGAAGGAGAAGGAGAAGGAGAAGGAGAAGGAGAAGGAGAAGGAGAAGGAGAAGGAGAAGGAGAAGGAGAAGGAGAAGGAGAAGGAAGGAGAAGGAGAAGGAGAAGGAGAAGGAGAAGGAGAAGGAGAAGGAGAAGGAGAAGAAGAAGAAGAAGAAGAAGAAGAAGAAGAAGAAGAAGAAGAAGAAGAAGAAGAAGAAGAAGAAGAAGAAGAAGAAGAAGAAGAAGAAGAAAATGGGTACATTATATAGTTGGGTGGTGTGGTGACATTTGTCTTGGTGCTCAGGATTATAGAATAACTTACTTTCACATTGTTAATACCTAGAAAGATGCTCCTGACTATTAAGAAAAAAGGTTTTATTTTCTTACTGTCTGTCAAGAACTCTGACATTATAGTTCACAAACCTGTGCTCATATAAAACCAAAGAGTTTACTGAAAGGAATTAATTTAGAAAGAAAATTCCTGATTGCATAGGAACCAAGTATGTCCGACCTATTGACGCTAAGATTGACGAGGTTGTCATCCACGATGTTCATTACAATCTAGTTCCAAAAATATTGCCAGAAACAAAACAAAACAACAAACCCAGCAACTTACATTGTAAGTAGGTTTACGATTTTGTACCAGGTAGAATGCACAGCTGTTCTTGTTCACGTGAGGCCTGTGGGGCACAGCTTGGCTACGTGTGGTCAAGAGCTATTTTTATAACAGCTTGCACTTTGATTTTCTAACAACTTGCACTTTGATTTTTCAGTAAGTGTCTCCGTGTTAAGTAGTAATGAAGATGGACCGGAAGAGACATCAGAACAGTGCAAAGCTAGAATTTCAAGAGATGTAAAACCTTAATCCAAAGTCAGCAACAAGACTTGGTTCTTCTCAGTCTTCTCCCTGTTTTAGGCCTCTGCTTAGTGCAAAAGCTGGAATCACGACTGTTTTAAGATGTTCTGTTTCAGGGAGTCCATGGTCCTCAAAGACAGCCTTGGTATCTTGACTATATCAGCTGCCGCAATCAAATTACTTCAGATCTAAACAGTGTTGTCTGGTGAGAATCCAAGCAGGCCCATTTTCTGGAGAAATCTGTAAAAGGCCTCCTTCATTCCATCTCTTACCCAGCAGATGAGGCCTTACTGCAAGGGAGTTGCCTCATGTCTGTGGCTGTTGTTCGCCCTACTTGCTTTCTGCCGTCAGCTAAGGGTCTGCTGTATTTCCTTGCTGTGGGACAATGGTCTTTTATCCTGTCGCTTGTATTATTTTTAATAAAACACTGATTGGCCAATAGCCAGGCAGGAAGTAGAGGTGGGGCAACCAGGCAGGAAGTAGAGGTGGAGCAACAAGAATTCTGGGAAGAGGGAAGTTTCAGTCTGCAGTCGTGACCCAGATGCAGAGGACACAAGATGTGACTGCCAGGCTGAAAAAGATACCAAGCCGCGTGGCTAACACAGACAAGAAGTATGAGCAAGTATAAGTCATAAGAGTTAATAAGAAGTATGAGATACTAGGCCAATCAGTTTATAACTAATGTGGACCTCTGTGTGATTTCTTTGGGACTTAATGACTGCAGGAACTGGGCAGGACAGAAACCTCGGTCAGCATTTCCTGCTTTCTGGGATTTGGCTAGGAGCTTTTGTTCTGGTCTTCCCTTCACTCCCTGCATCAGAGCACCTGAGCTTTTGTTATTCTGTTTTTAACTCTGTCCCCAAGAATAGATGTTCCCAAAGGTAGATGGCTAAGAAGGCAAAAATCAGTGATATTGTTTTATGACAGATACTGGTACCTGGCACACAGTCTACCACAGTTCATGATAAAAAAAGAAAAGAAAAGAAAGGAAAACTTGAGCAATTAACTATGCTAGCTAATTGTCACCTCCTTATGGTGGCAGGCTTATCAGGACAACAGGGACACAGAAAGGAGACCCTAAAATATTAAGTTACAAAAACAAACTGGTTACAAATTTGAAAGTGGTGTTTTGAAAAACAGCCCTTTCCTGCCACTGGGATCAGAATAGCATGTTTCCCTTTCGTTGCCCTTGAACACACAGAACCAATTCCTGAGGGAATTTATTGTTTAAAAAAAAGAAAAGAAAAGAAGAAGAGCTCTTTTTTTGTATACAAGTTGTTGGCCTTATGTTTTTAGATACAAAATGAAATTAAAGTTTCTCATTTTGGTGTTCTTGCTTATCTCCTGTGCCTAATGCTGATATCGGAGATAGGATCTGGTCCTCGGAGGGTTTGATTTCACCTACAGATATCCTTTCCTGAATGCCTGTAGGCTGTTTTCTTTTTTTCCTTTTAGTTTTGCGTTTCAGTTTGCAGAGGCTGAAATGAACACAAAAGCAAGCAGGGGAGGGGGCAAGAATTCAAAGAAATGGCTCCCTGGAGTGCAATTGATTCACAGTGGTTTGCTATTAAACCTTTAAATAATTAAATACAGGAGAAAACACTCACACAACATTAAAGAGTTCCAACCATATGTTGAAAATAGAAATGGGAGAAGGGACAGGTGTGGAGCTGGCTACAGAATCAACATGGGCTTCCTTAACCATGCCCTGGGGTATCTACGTGGGTCATTGCAAAGCATGGCCCTCTTTTGGGACCCCCAGCTGGAGGTGGGCAAACAGGGAGTCAGGGGGCATGATGAGTGGTCATCAAAGGATCCTTCAAACAAATGGTTCCTTTTTAGATACCCAGGCTGTCCTGAAGGTGACCTGTCTCCTTGCTTTGCAAGGCTCAAGGCATGAATTGGAAAGCGACATCAACAGTGATGAGAATACACAAAGCTGTGGTGGTTGACTTCTGCCTGCTTCCTGAATACAGGCAGGATAACGGAACGCAAAGGAGAGAAAGTCGGGGTCTTCGACGTGTGAACACACCCAGAGCGGCACAAAGTGACGATGTTAATGGTTTAATTGGTTACCCTCAAGCTTAAGAAATCCTAGTCCCTCCCCCCCCCAATCTGGAAATGACCTTTTAAGGAACGAGCAAGGAACGAGCGGCAGCATCACAAAAAGAATTTGATAAGATGAGGTCGTCCTGGAGTGCTGTGAGCTTCTTGTCCTGTGGGACTGGTGTCCTTAAACAAAGGGAGAAATTGGTTGATGTTTTCATCACCTGGGGATTGCCAAACTGCCAAGGAAGACACTGGGAACTAAAGGATAGCGAGAACAGTTTCTTCCTCACGGCCTCACTGGAGCCAGCCATGCCGACACCTTGATCTTGGGCTTCATTTAGCATCTGCGTCTCACCTGCCTGCTAATTGGTAAATGCTCCACACATGCGCACTGTTATGCGTCAAGCAACAAATGGACCTGCTACCCATACTAACCTTCAACACAGTGCCGGGCACTCAGGGAGTGTAAAGAATCTAAAAGTGAGCCTACTATAGTGTGGACTTGAAATGTCAGCTCATGTGTTTGAACACCTGGTTCCTAGTTGGTGGCACTGTTTCGGGGCTGGGGGAGGCAGAGAGCGGTTATGGCACCTTTAGGAGGTGGAGTTTTGTTTTGAGGTTTCATGGCTTCGTTTCCTTGAATTCTGGATACCCCCAACTAGAACACCACCTGTTCCATGGTGTGGTAGGAGAGCAGGAGTAATGACTGTGAGATGATTAACAGGTGAAAGGCGCCCGTTTATAGCGAGACTGGAGCCCTTTACTTGGATGATGGAGTCATTGTCCAAGGAACAGAGCATGAATGTATGGAAGAAAGGCAGGCTGCAAAGGACCACACAACATGTGGGTAGACATATTCTTGCTGTCTTTTATCATCCCGCCAGTCCTCTTGTTGTCTTGAAAGTCTTTTTCCTTTCTTAATTCGATGTCTACTTCATGCCTGACTTAAAAGCTTTGACATTTTTCTCTCTTTTTTTTTTTTCCTGGAGGCTTTTGGGCGTTTCACTTAGCTTGTATTATATTTTCTCTTAAACTTGAATAAAACTGGCCCCGATGTTCCTTTTGAGTCCATTTCTGAATTCTTTTATGAATGAGACTAACAGCCCCCAAAGGAAGCTCAGCTCAATTGTCAACACGTGTTTGCTGAGTGAGCGAGTGGATATACTCCGGAATTCGTCTTGGGTGAAGAGGACCCTGCCTTGTGTTTAGAAGGTGCTGTTTCCAGGCGTTTCCTTGCCCATTAGCCTACAGAAGTCTCAGGAGATCCTTGAGTCCAGGTGTTGAATGTGCCGCTGGGCCGGAAACCAAGGCTTGTGTTTGCTTTGAGCCGTGCATGACTCTTAGGTTCTGACAAACCCCAGAGTGATTTCTTCTTAGTGTGCCATCTTGTTAGTAGATGACCTGACATATGGGAAGATTTGGACTGGGACGAGTGTCCAGCACAATGCTCTTTAGGAATGAATGCTGGCCTTTCGTTTTTGCTGACAGTGCTGGGGGAGAGAGAAGACTTGGACTGTCAGGGACAGCTGCTCTCAGAAATCTGTGTGACTGAACATTGCCAAGCATGGCGTGCCAGCCCTCAGGGAATTATTCGGAGCCTTCCGTCTTATTTCTCTTTATTTGATAATATATTTTGCGGCGTTTATTATAAATGGTGATGTAAGTCCATTTTCATGAAAGTTTAGAACATACTTTAAGTGTGTACTGCTCTACCCCTCCCCCCCATTCATTTGTTCTCCAACCTTTTGCCTGAGAGTTTAAGTATTTGGGCAAAACTTTTTTTAAAAAAAATCACTGTTAGTAATTCTAAAAGGTATAGGGAGAAAGTGACTTTTTAAAAAATTCCTTTCAGGGAACTTCTGAGGAGCAACAACAGAATTGAAACCAGGATACAACTGCAAAGTCAGGCTGACAATACGAGGAACTGGGCAAGCAGAAGGAAGTCAGCCACCGTGAGAAGGAAGGGTGTGGAGCTGCCTTCTCCATCATCCCGTGGGGTCAGTGCCTGCCTGCCTGCGTTCTCTTAGTGGCCAACCGCAGGAACACACCTGCCGAGAGAAGCCGGTCTTGCTTTGGGCCCCCGGGTGGAGGAATAGGATGTGTTTCTTTCTCCCCAGGCTTGTATGTTTGCTACATGCTCTTACAACAGGTTCCTCTCTACTGTTTGTTTCCCACTCCTGGTTAGCAGTCATGCACTGAGCCCGCTCAGAAGTTCCTATGAATTTGTGATGAATTCATGGTGTTTGAATTGGAAATCTTGCTCTTAAGAGGCTTTTAATTGCTCGTGAGATGTGATTTTTCCAAACAGGTTATGAACTTCCCAATATGTATTGGTTTCCTTTTTCCTGTTTTTGAGACTGTGTTGTTATGCAGCTCATGTTGGCCTCAGCCTCCTGGATGCTGAGATTATAGGCATGTACCACCATACCTGGCCCTTCCAGGCTATTTTCTCAAACCTTATCACTTGGATGCTCCATGGATAAGCTCTGTGTTTTGGGAATTGCTCAGGATCTGGTACAGCCCCTGCACATTCCAACAGTGAGATGATGCTCATTCCATGTGCGCTCACCAGTTGGTGTCAATTGAGAAGCATAGACCTTGTTGGTCAGTGTTCATTGAACAAGCCACTTTATTCCCAGCACAGCACTGGTTCGGAGACTTGGTGCAGGTAGGAATTCCTTCACAGCCACAGAGGTCCCTCAGGGTTTTCCGGCCCTGTGTTCCCTGCTTGTTGCCCATAGCCCTACTTCTCCACCTTTTGTAAACACCGGAAGATCACCAGATACCCAACTCCTTGAGATATAACTGCTGACAACCAGTCTGGGAGCTGGGAAACAGACCTGTTCAGCAGCCTGTGCACAGTAGAGAAATTTATTAGTATTTCCTGTTTCCTCCGCAGGGGGAAGAAAAAGAACTCTAGCCCATATTTTGACATTTTAGGAAGACTTACTGGAGTTCTGCCACAGCACATGAGCTGACGCTGTGACATGCTGACACTAATGTCCAACCAAACACATTTATTGCAGAATTTAGAGGCCAGTCACATCCCTTTAAGGCTTTTTTATTACTATTATTTCTTTTTGGGCCTGCCTACCTGTGGGTTTCGAGAAATGAGACTGTTAAGCTTTATTTCTGAAAATCCCGCTGACACCATGTACCTTGCGCATATCCTCTTAGCTCTGCTCACCAACGTGGCCGATAAGTCACACACAGGTTCCCCATCACTTCAGGAGCCTCCCCTGAGGGTAATTCAAAATACTCTCCTTTCGGACCCTAATATTGAGGGTACTTGGAAGAAAACACAATTTAACCCTAGAAATCCAACCACCTTTTGTTTGATTTGCCCTGCTCCAGTATCCATAAAGCAGACTTCCCGTTACAGAGAATAATCTGCAGTTGCCAAGGTGCCTCACGTCAATCAAAGGCGAGCATCTATTTTGTGTTCACCCCGTGGAGGAATCAATTCAGTCCAATCCACTTTGATGAACACCAGACATGGGTACAACCCCCAGGCAGTTGCTGCAGGGCATCTATGGATGAGCTTACTGCCTACCAGAGGACAGAGAACTTGCACACAATTGATCACTATACAAAGTCAGGGTCATAAGAAAGGCATGAACCCAGATTGGCATGGTTCTAAAGGCACACATCTGCTAAATGGCAAGGCCCATTTTTATAACACACAGCATCACTAACAGCCTTTCTCACCACCAGGGCTCACTGTTTCTTAGTGAGTACTTTCTGATTGACTGAATATTTCATTTGGGGATAAAGGTGAAGGATCAAGGATAGACGATGTACAGTCTGAGTTGACTATAGTTAAGAGATAAGGTGGTTTTTATCAAGATCTGGTCCAGGTAGTAGGAGGCTGGTCGGGGCAGCAGACACAGTATTTGGTAAGTGGTGGAGTCTGGAAAGTTTGTGGAACGTCCTTAGCAGGATGTGTGTGGTATGTGTGTGTGCATGTGTGCATGTGATAACCAAGTGTATGAGAGTCATGAAAGGAAAGTGAGTAATATTTGTTGGGAACAAATGATGGTGGCTCTGTATACCAAGTTGGAAATCTGAATTCATGTTCGCCATTAAAGGGGATACCAGAGTATTATTTTTTGTCTCCTTTTTGTACTTTGGGTTTTATTTAATCTTGCAAATTTTCATACATATACAATGTATTCTGATCATACTCCTCCTCCTCCCCAATTCTCTCCAGGATCTCATATCTCTTTTCCAACTTCATGTCCTTGTTATATAATTTTATTAATGCATTCATTTTTACTCATGGGGTCAAATTCATGCTGCCCATATGTGCGTGAGTGTGGGATGAACCACAGGGTATGGGCAACCTACAAGTGGCCACTACACTCCCTCCTAAAGCAGTTCCTCAGTTAAGGTGGGGCCATAGGAGTCCCTTCCCTATCTAACTTTTGACTTTGTGATCTACGTGGTTATACAGGTAACCACGGCTATGAGTATATATGTGAAATGGTCGAGTTTCGCAGCATCTCACCTCTTCCTCTGGACCTTCCATTTTCAGCACCCTCTTCCTCAGTGTTCCTTGAGCCTTGAGGTGGCATGGTTGATGTAAATGACCAGTCTGTGGCTGAGCACTCAAAGTCACTTATTTTCAGCACTTTGAACAGTAATACGTCTCTTCATTAACCATCATTCGTCACAATGAGAAACTTCTCTGATCAAGGTTTGAGAAGCACAAATCTATAGATCGGAACCCAGATCTCTATAAGACAACATGACCATTAAGGGAAGAATGGAATGGATAGGTTCTCCCTTGGGGCCTATAGCTTCTCTAGCCATGAAGTTTTGAACATGTTTTCAGCACCAGACATAAATCCCTCCTGTGGAATAGGCTTTGGATCTAATCAAGCGAGTAGCTGGTTACCTCCATAAACAGTCTTGCCACTATTGCACGAGCAGGTCCAATTTGCTGGCAGATCAAGCATACAGTGCCCAGCACTGGGTAAGACAACTGTTGATATTGATGTCTTTTCTCTCCCAGCATTGTGAAAGCTTAACAGCAGGGAGTTTCCTGTACCATTCAAGAGTGTGTTCTCTGTCTTCAGAAACCAGGTTTACGGTGTCTTTAGGAAGAGGACTTTATCGTCAAGTAATGATGGGAAACTAAGAGCAATGGCAATAGTCTCTGTTGGTTTTGTGATCTTGGCTGCCTCTCTGACCAATAACTCAAAGGGAGGTAAGCCATGACTGGTACTAAGATTTTCATATAAATAATTCATTCTAGGTTTCAGGTAAATGGATGAAACTGGAAAACAAATATACCGGTTGAGGCCATCCAGACTCAAAAAGACAAATGTCACATCCACTCTTATACAAGAGATGGTAGCTTTTGCTTCGTGTGTTTAACGTGGGCACATGTGGTGTGAGGTAGGCCACTGGCCGGAGGGTGCATTTAGGGGGAGAAGATAATAGAGTATATGTGAACTGAAAGAGCCTGGTGACAGAGGGTTTGAGCAGAAAGTGGAGGTGATGATGCGGGGAAAAGAGAGAGCAGGGAAAAGTTTAAACAAATGAAGTGTATTTGAAGAAGTAGCTGGTATGTATGACAGTGCAGCCCAAGGGAAAAAAATATTGCAATAGAGGATAGAACTTTTGTGACTTGAAGTAGCAGGAAGAGAGTACTGGGTTATAAATGTGGGGATGGGGCAGGAGTGCAAGAAAGAAGACCGTGGGTAGATTACCCAAAACTAAAAATATATGAAGACACCTTATGAAACGCCCTGATGTGTAAACTAATCAAAAATATATTTTTTTAAAGAAAAGGAATTTAAACAAAGAATTCCACATTAGTAAACAATGTTTCTCTTGGAAGATACGGGTAATTAAACAATATTGTTAGAAATATCTTGATATTTTATGAACCGTGACTTAGGAAAACTGATTTGCTAATTTTATATCGAATGCAGCTTCCATAAGTAAACACACGTCAAGGTGTCTATGTTCTACCCAAGGTCTAAAGAATCCAAATATCTATTACCTGAGTTTAGAGCAAATTCTTACAAATTGGTAACAGCCGATTCCACTGTTTATAAAATTCCAGGACCAATGTTTGTGGAGGAGCGGTGTAGAGACCAGGACTTGGGGTGGGGTGGTAGTGAGTTATCTGTGTGCAAAGGTAGGGGAGGGAAGTATGGAAAAGAGAGAAAAGTAGGAAAGGAGAGAGAGAAAGAACTGGGTCAGACTCTACTAAGGATCATAGCACCGGAATAGTAAAAACTCTTGAGTCAGTAATCAAAGAACTAATCCTTATGTGGAGAGTTAACTAAGGGGTTTCCAGATGAGTGTTCAGTAACACGGGCTGGGTCAGGAAGAGCAGAGGTGTGAGGCAGGGTTAACACATCATCATCCTGTCTCCACGTGCCAGGGAGGGGGCTTCCCAGCGAGGGGTTGAATGCACCAATCATGCATTCACCCTTTCAGATCATTCGCTTGTGTATGACATCTGAGTGGAGGTCCCGTGTGATAATTCACATGTACTTAGGCAAAGCATCGGTAGAGGTGGTGGTGAGGGCTTTGTAACTGCTGATTTATTCCTAACAAAAGAAGCCTGAAATACTCACAATACAAAAACGGTTTAACCTTATTTTCAGAGCAATTGAAACACTGCAGAATTCACAACACTGCTTGCTATTCTGAAGTCACAGCATAATTTTCTACACGTAATAAAAGAAACATGAACTATGACTAGAAAAAGCAAAGGCTTCCAAGATTTATTAACTGTTCAAATACTAGTCTAAGCAGTATGTTTAAGTCTACCCTGGGGGGGGCACTTAAATTGGTGGAGGGTCATACTTGGGATTTTACATTTTTATTTCATTGTATATCCTTTAAAGGAGCCAGGATTTATTTTGGCCAAGGAGTTTAGTTTTGAAAAACAAAGCCTGACTCGTGTTAAGAAGGTAGAAGGAACGATGCCTGGGCATGCAGAGAGCTGAGTGACGTGACGTGACGTGACGTGACGTGACGTGACATGACATGACGTTATAAACAGCAATGACGACAGCCACAGTGATGCCGTACTGTGGTGACTCCTAAGGACCAGTCACGTTGCTGAATACTTTACATACATAGTTTCTTGTGTCACCGACGTCATTTCTGGGGGTCACTGTGGTTCAGGGACAATAGATAGCAATCACATACTCAGACAAGTCCCGAGCGACCTGTGGTAGAACACTTGAATCTAAATGCAATTTGGTGACCAACTAAGTTATATTGCTCTAAAAGATTAATCAGTATGTGAACCTTAATACCTAACCCAGGAGTCAGGCACTTCTATGACTGTATTCGCATTTTAATATAAATTGAATATATAATGATGTCATTGAGACACAGGAATCTTGCTTTGTGTTCCTCAAATCACACAGGTAAGAAACAGAAGAGCTGGGATTGTAACTAGGAACACAGATTTGGGGGATGGGGTAATGACTCAGCTGTTGATCCAATGTTGCCTCACACAGGAGACCCGAGTTTACTCCCCAGTACCCGGGTGGGAGATTTCTAACTGCCTGTCACTCCAGTTCCAGGGTATTGATCCCCTTGGACAGCTTGACACAGGCACACATATCCTCAAGCAGACATATGCACGCATATACATACTTGCAAATCTCTGAAAAGTATTCTTATTCAAAATTTGCCCTCTAGTCCATTTGACACAACACCAAAGAGTGTTTCCGACAGACTGGCACCGGGTTCCGTCATCCTTGTCCTGGCCAATCTTTTCATCAGTGTTGAAGTCAACAAAGTAAAACTGTGCAATTGCCTTGTGAAATCACACACACACACACACACACACACACCCCACACACGCATGTACACACACGCATGTGCACACACGCATGTGCGCACACGCATGCACACACAGATTCACTGTACGTATGCACACACACATCACACACACACATGTACGTGTGCACACACGTGTGCACACACAAACTCACTGTACACACACGCACACATACACACACATGCATGCGTGTGCACACACACATGCACATGCACACTCACTGTATGCATGCATGAATGCAGCATGCACACACGCACACACACACACACACACACACTCACTGCACGCACGCACGCAGGCACACTATCTAACTTTGGCTCATAGAGTCTCTTGCAGTCACTTCTAAACTTGATGTCTGATGTTCTCATTGTTCTCATATGAGCCAAGCAATTCTCCAGAAGTTTCCTCAGTGGATAACTGCTGGATGTCTTTTGATTTGTTCCTGACATAACTT
This sequence comes from Myodes glareolus, assembly GCF_982192425.1. Lineage (NCBI taxonomy): Eukaryota > Metazoa > Chordata > Mammalia > Rodentia > Cricetidae > Myodes > Myodes glareolus. Next base: position 10,475,398 of record NC_142051.1, on the reverse strand, counting down.
ACCCAGAAATAGTATCCAATTCATTTTGATTTCCACCATACACAAATAAGGCGGAATTGTACCATTCTGTTACCTCAGAGTTTCTAGGCCCCCCATTTTTGAATTTGATTATTTTGTTGTAGCAGTTCACTACCGAGTTACCAGCACTACTTGCATTTGTTGTTTATTATAAAAGAGTTGGAAGGATCCAGATAAGAAAGTTAAAGAGACACATAGGGTGAAATGCAAGAGAAAAGGGCATCTGTGACCAACCTTGCCTACAGCCTTCCTCTCGCTGGAGGTTGAGGGATCAAAACCCCACACTTCCTGATCATAGTTTTGTCTCTGCTCTGAAACTCCATGGAAACAGCAGACTCATCCTCCAATATTCTTATAGGAAAGTTGGTCTTGTTACTCTGGATTGCATGGGTTTTGGGGAACTTGTTGCCAGAAAATAGAGACAAAGATAAAACACAAACAAAAGTTCAAACGATATGTATTTTCAGTATTTCACATTATGTGATTAGTTAGGGATTGGAGTAGATTGCAAAATGGAAATTAGCAAAATGATAAGTTAGGTAAATGTCAGATCTTACACACCAAGAAGCACAGATAGGGCCTGTGAGAGGCTCAGCAAGGAAGGGTGCTTGTCACCAAACTTGATGGTTTAATCTGAATGACGCAGAAGAAACTTGGGCCTTTGACTTGCAGCTGTGAAAGAAAGGCTATGGGAGTTAGACTAAAGGCATTTTCACTATGATGTGATCACAAGTCTATTGATCTGTTTTCTTACACGATGCAGGAGAATTTCTCTGGAGATGGCACTGCCCACAGTGGGTCAGGCTAGGGTCTTCCACATTGAAGAAAATGCCCCTTCCAGACTTGCCTGTAAGTTAATCTAATGGCAATATTTTCTTACCTGAGAATCCCTCGTCTCAAATGTCTCTAGCTTGTATTGATTTGATAACCACCCAGCTAGGATAACGGTGATACTAGAGTTTATAAAGCTATTCCTGAGGTTCCAGACAGCCAGGTCCTGTAGTGTTTAGGGGTGTTTAGGACAGATTATGAAGGTACAGCGGTGTGGAAAAGCAAACACCTTAGGTCAATAACATTGTCACTGGAAACAGAGTTAGGCAATGAGCAGAGCTGAAGGGAACAGCTGAAGGAGAACGTTCCCAAGAGGCATCTCTGGCATTTTCCTTGTTTGAGTAGAAATGCTTTTCTGAAGTTCTAAGACCTGCTGTCTGGTACGAGCAGGAGGAAGGTGATCTTCTCTCTGAATGGACAACCCAAGGAGAAGATCGTAGCTCTTCAAGGGATGGATGGGAGGGTATGAAGGTGGAAGCCAGTCACCTCAGACTCGCATGCTTCTGGCGCACGTTGCCAGGCTAGAGTTTCCCTCACAAGCTCTGGGGAAGCCTCTGGGGCCGGGTCTTATGTCATACGTTTACTTGAACTGCCTGTGGTGAACTGGGCTGTTAGTGAAAAGAAAATACTTCATACACATGGCCACAGACCATTCTGGTGGAGACAATTCTTTAGCTGACACTCTTTCTTCCTGGGGTGACTCTAGGTTTGAGTCAAGACGCCTGAAGCTTTTCTTTACAAGTTGCAAAGGAAGGGGAGCGGCGGGGGACAACTAACACCAAAGAGGTTTGAACGTTTCTTAAGGAGTCATACTGCTTAATATTTAACTAAAATTTTATGTAATACATAAAGCATGGGCATATACATATACATCTAGAGCTATATCTGTAACTATACCTATAGCTTGGGGGCTGACAATGCTTCTGACAACAGTCATTTAACAAAAACCACAGCACCAGGAATGAATTGTTGGTCAAGAAAGCTGAAGACACCTCCTAAACAATATAGACTATTGCAGTTGCCTCGGTTGGCTCCCTGAGGTGAAAGTCCCCATGGCCAAAGACAATATGTACTTTAGACACGGGACTTACAAGATTCATGGTGGATGACTTGAGAGCCTTCTCTCTCTCTTCCTCTCTCTCTCTCTCTCTCTCTCTCTCTCTCTCTCTCTCTCTCTCTCTCAGGACTAGGTTTCCTAGAACCAGGAGGTACTATGCAAGCTTCCGAAGAGGGAGCCAGTCAGTGGGCCTACCCAGCTGAGACACCTATGCACAGCAACAGCAACCAGCATGACAAGATGTCCCAAGGGTGCAGTAGTGGGGTTTATATGGTGCTGACAGCTGTCCGCTCTCTAATTTGGGCTTACGGAATGCTCACTGGACAAACACCATTCCTGGTACTGGATGGAATGCTCACTCAACAAACATTATTCCTGGGACTGGGAACTGGCTGACCGTTTGGGGCTAGTGAGGTCATGAATCTTTGAGGAGAATCTACTACCACTATTTACTAAGCCTGCATTATTCCTAATTATGCATCCTTCGTACTTACCCAAATACACACGGATAAGTGCAGTCCTCACCCCTCATCAAAGACACTTCTCTTTGCAGCAGATGGAGAACATTCCAGAAAGTCACAACTGGTCAAAATACAGAGAACAACTGATCATAGGATGCCAGACTCAATGGATATATCTACATACAGCACAGCCTGCACCTAAAGCCCAGGAAACATCACAGAAAGGGAGTCAGAAAGAGTCTAACAGACAAAGGACCAGGAGGTCTCTGTGAAACAGTGTCTCTTAGAAATGTAGGGAAGTTACACTCATGATACCTCAACAATATGACTGCCTAAACAAGACCTGAACAATGACAACATCAATATACATGCTGACGTGGAATGGTGAATATCTCATGGAGCCTCATTCTTAGACAAAGAACTAATTCAACTAAAGGTGCCAAGAGAGGAAGAATTAGTGTTTCTTAGGGCAGAACCCCCTAGTTAGTTATTCTATACCAGTTGATCAGCCTAGAGATCATATATGTGCAAACAACACTAAATGGACTTAGCTTACCAAGAGGGAGTAAGGTGAGGAACATAGGAGTGGTTGGAGAGAGGGCATGGAAAGGAGAAAGGGTACAATTATGTTTTAGCTTGGAAGTGAAATGTCTATTTTAGGAGTCAGTAAATGGAAATACACTACAAAGCCATCACTGGCTAGAGAAAGATTCAGAGGTTGAGTGCTTCCTGGTCTTGTAGAGGACCTGAGTTCAGTGGCAGCTTATATCCACCTGTAACTCCAGCTCCGGGAACCTGGTGTCTCTTCGGGCTCCCAAGGGTGTGCACACAGGTGCCATCCATTGACTTAAACACTGACATTTACAAAAGCATAAAAATAAATCTTTAAAAAGATTCTGTATAATAGAAATGACAATTTAAATTGAGGGAAAGATGGTGGGGCACTCAGTGAATGATGTAAGGCCAAGTCAGTAAAAATCTTCATCCAGTTATAAGGAGAAAAATAGTTTATCTTCACATTTTACACAAGAAAATGTAAGTTTAATTAAGCTAAAATGTAAAGTTAGCAAGACATCAGATAAAATATAGCATCCTGAAAAATCAAACTGTAAAATCTATTCCAGGACAGCTAGAAATGCAACAGAGAAACCCTATCTCAAAAACCAAAAAAGAAAAAAAATCTTAAAAAAAAAACAGAGAAAGAACATGATCAAAATATATTGGATGAAAAACATTTTAAATAAAATTTAGGTAAATTGAATAAAACATTAAGAGAATCTTAGGATCAAAATTAATCTTAAAATGCATTGAAAATGGGGCTGGAGAGAGAGCTCAGAGGATTAGGAGCACTTGCTGCTCTGCAGAGCACCTGTGTGGGGCAGCTCACAATTGTCCCTGACTCCCGTTCCATGAGATCTGATACCATCTTTTGGTTCCCAAGGGTACAGGAACACCCCCCCCCCACACACACACACACTCATGCACACAAGCATTCATGCACATGCACACACAAGTATGCACACTATAAAGTTAAAGAAATGGCATAATGTGCATAAGATTAAATGATAATAAACAAATACTTAAAAGTGTTGAAAGAAGAATGCAAGCTTTCTAATGGTAATAGACACTAAAGGCGAAAGAACTGGGCAAAATATGTATAATTTCTACTCCTCTGAATTGTATTCTTAATGTGTTACACATCAAGCTGAAGACTACAAATGACCACATTTTTTTTTAAAGGGCAAAGCATAAAAATACGTAACTCATAAATTCCAATCACAATGGGAAAGTGTGAACACAAATACTAAATACTAATACTTAATATTAGTACTAAAGGAAGAAAGGAATTTTCTGACACTATTAGAAAGGGCAGATTTTGTCCAGTTTGGAAGGAATTATATAGCAATAACCTGCAACAATTAAATGTTTTTAGCACTTGATCTAGAAAGTTTAGAAGGTGTTTGGATCATGAATAGTTAGACTGACCATGTATGGTTGATATTAATGCCCATTAATGAGGTAATAACTTTAAACAGTTATGGTTCCTTTAAATTCTGGAGTACTATGAAGTTTTTTGTTTATTAGTTTCTTCAGAGTTTCATACAATGATTTTGATCAAGTTCACCTACCTTTCCCCCACTTTTCCCAGGAAGTGGACATTATAAAGCTTTTAAAAGGATAGATATTATAGATTAGGGTGAAATATTGTAGATGATATTTGCTCCAATAATAAGACAATTTGCAAAGTATGTACAGTTTGGAAACTAGGAACCACACAATGCATATAAATGTGTATTTATACATAAATTATATAATACTGTTAAAGGCACAGAAAACTATGGTATTTTCCATTTCAGCATAAGTGTGGGTATGATTTTAGTTTGTTTGTTCAGTGTGCATACTGATACATTTTGATTAATATTCAAATCAGCAATTTTCTTTAATTTAAAAATTTCACAAGTACAGATAATTTTTGTTCTATGTGAATGCTCTCCTTGATGTTTGTGGTAATAGATACCTATATTTACTGAGAACATCACATGTATGCTGCATTTCCATGTAGTAGGAATATAAGGGCATTCATTTTGAGCATGTAACAGAAGTAAAAGGTTTGAGATTTGAAATTCTATCAGAACGTAGCATTTCCCGCTTTGAAGTAGGGAAACTGTTAGAAATACTTAGCTTCATGAACAGAAAGGAAATCACAGGATCTTTACATTCTAACCCTCTCCACCCACCAGAGACTGTCATGCAGGTGTCTCAAGGAGCTCTGAGGATGGGAAGTTACACAGCATCAGTATTCATTAAGATAGGTCACTCACTACAAAACGGGCTCATTTTACCAATATACATTTGCAGGGATGGAATGAAGCGGAATCAAAGTGGAAGGAAATCCAGAGTATGACCTTGAGTCACTGCCTGTGGGCATAGTCTTGTTTCATCAGTGTCAAGGAGACAGAGACTCTTGAAAGTTATTATGGAGCATCCGTGCATGCAAATTACTTAGAGCTCCGTCCCCCGATGAGAAATCAAGCTAATGCATGCCTGTCCACTTCACACAGAAGCATAATTTCTTTCTTCACATCATGACAGAGCAGCCCAATGCGCCCTACTAAGTTTTGAGTTTAGAAGGTACTCAAAAAGGAAATGACACAGAAGAGTCAACCATAATTCATGATAGAAGTGTGCTAACTGACTTGGACAGGGCATCTTCAGAAACCACTACTTACAGATGCCAACTTGTCATAGATACATCCAGAACTTGCCTGCCAAGCAGAATGCCAGTAAAAGGTAGTGTGTTATGTGTTATGCCCCAACAGCTCAGCCTCCTTGTGTGCTGTGGTTATCATATGAATGAGAAACGCTTTGTAGGAGGCAGACAATGTAGGTTGATGAACTGCCAGGGAGGGTGAGAACATCATACCACATTGTGAATGCCTAGACTCTTTGCAGAACACACATCTTCTTCTTCTTCTACAAAACCACTGACCCACTCTTTCCTTAGGACTGCGATCAACAGCTTTCCTCCATCCCGTCTTCAGCACCAATTCTTCTGCCCTGTGTCATCCTATGCTATATGACATCCTTGTTATGAGGCAATCTGTTTGTTCTAGGGGAGAGGGCCTGCTTATGGTCCCAGCCTCATGGCTAGCATACACCCGAAATAACCACATAGAAATCATATTAATTAAATTACTGCTTGGCCCATTATTTCTAGCATCTTATTGACTAACTCTCACATCTTGATTTAACCCATTTCTATCAATCTGTATCACCACGAGGTCGTGGCTTACAGGGAAAGATTTAGCATGTCTGACCTAGCATCTCCATGACGGCTCCCTCAATCTGCTTTCTTTCTCCCAGAATTTAGTTCTGTCTTCTCCACTTACATAAGTCCCGCCCTATCAGGCCAAGCAGTTTCTTTATTAAATTAACCAATGAGAGCAACACACAAACAGAAGGACCTCCTACACCATCTGTTCATATATATAATTTAATAGTAACCAAATATTTTGTTTGTTTGTTTTGTTTTGTTTTTTTCAAGGTAGACTTTCTCAGTGTAGTATTGACTATCCTGGAACTTGTTCTGTAGACCAGGCTAGTCTCTACATCACAGAGATCTGCCTGCCTCTGTCTCCCAAGTTGTAACATGAGGGCCGGCTTGTTGGGGTTTCTGTCCCTCCCGGTACCCCATAGCCGGCATATCCCAAAGAAAATCAATCACACAGAGATCTCTATAAGTTATAAAACTGATTGGCCCATTAGGTCAGGCTACTTACTAGTTCTTATGACTTATCTTAACCCATTATTCTGATCTATGTTAGCCATATGGCTTGGTACCTTTTTCAGCTGGGCAGGTTACATGTTGCTTCTCTGGTGGTCTGCGCAAGAGTGGCGGAGGGAGCTTCTGCTTCCAGAATACTCCCAGTCTCTTTGCTCCACCCCTACTTCCTGTCTGGCTCTCCTGCCTATACTGCCTGCCTGGCCAATCAGCGTTTTATTAAAATATGATTGACAGAATACAGACAATTCTCCCACACCACCAAGTGTTGGGATTAAAGGTGTGCACTACCATCACCTGGCTTAACAAAATTTTTTAAACTACTAAAATTTATCTCTTTGAAACTAAAGGATAATTGTTTTATACATCTCTAGATTCAATCACAACAATTGATGTATGGGATGTTATTTATTAAAGGATGAATGAGTAAGTAAACAAATAAACACAGAAATTATCAGATAATTAAGTTACTCGTGCAGAGAAAGAATGAAGATAAGAGCAAGGCAAATGTCTATATGCTAACGTAGAAAAAGAGCTGTCTTTGAGCTGAGTGATATTTTTATGGAAGGTGGATTTAGATTAATCCTCAATGGATGAGTGAAGTTTTACTACCCACCAATCAATAATATTATTCAAGAAAGTGCTCACAGGAGACTAGAACGTACCAAAAACAGCAACTAATTTGTTAATGCCTACTACAACACATAACGTATCCTAACTACTTGTAATCGATATGCCAGAAAATATCTACAATGAATAAAAAGAAAGAAAAAGGAAAACCTAAAATGCAGTGAAAATGAATTGAAATGTAGGGAAAAGATAGATAATTTGCCTAAATATTTTCTATTCGTTTTTTTCTTGAGATTACAATTTGACTACATATTCTTTCCTTCCCTCCCTCCAAACCCTCTCATTTACCTCTCCAACTACTCAAATTCACAGACATCTTTGAAAACCAATTATTGTTGTACACATATTATTATTATTATTATTTGCTAATCAATGCTTTCCATAGAAAATAAAATCCTTGGTGGTTTGAAACTTTATTTTGGGGTAAGCAGTTATTTGATCATCCAATATTTGAATATAAGGATCTTTGTATTGTTTTCTACTTGGGAAATAATTTTAAACTATAATTTAAAATATAGAAAATTTGATAGCTTAAAATGACCCATGGGTGTCATTTCTTTAAGTTTGCTCATTTCCTAAATAACTTTGTAAACTTTGCTTCCTAAAACTCAGAGTATGCTCTACATTCTGAAAAAAAAAAAAGTGGAAGGGAACATGACCAACATCAGGACTTGTTTCCTGAGACTAAACACACTGGGAAGAGTGTCGGGGAAACACTGAACGTTGAATATAAAGACTAGGTTCAGATGAGCAATTGATATTCACTTACTTCTTATCTCTTACTTTCTTATTTATCTAGAAGACTCACCTTCAAATCTCATGACTATTAAATACAGGTATTTCATTAAGATTTTCCAAGCTCATCTTCAGTTGCAACTCTGGCATAGAGGACTTCTGACCAAATGACGGCACATTAGTGTTGATAACAGCCTCAGAGGGTCACACATTCCTGAATGATATGCAATTTATGTAGAGTTCCTCTGGCGTAGGCTCAGTGAGTCAGTCTCTGTTTTCATGACGAAGCAAGTTATCCTGAAGGAGAGCTCTTGCCACCTGGGAATCGTCCTGAAGCTCCCTAGTGAGCCCTGAGTGACACTCTGCCCCCTACTCAGCAGATAAAAGCTGGCTGGCTCGTCTAAATGTAGCCTTTTGATGTCCAATTTGAAATGCCACTTAGAATGGCTTGGATTTCACTGTCTCATCCAAACTGGACTGAGGAGATCAAGGGGAAAATGAGAGACAATTTCAACATGAGAGCCTCTACTATGCTGTGTACTCACTGCGGGCATTATGCAATTCAAAACCAATCATTTTGGCAGAGAAGTACCATGAAAACATTGTCTCTGAACACTGCCATTTAACTACACAAATTGTACTTTTAAAGAAGGTTTTATCACTCAGTAATTTTGTTCTGGGCACTATGTGAAGAGTGTAACCGAGGCTGTCGCCTTTAATTCTCTCTGTGAATCTATGGAGCAGATCTCAAGCAGAATACTAATTGCACTTTATTATTAAGTGTGTGTATATATGTGTGTGAGCGCGCATCTGTGTGTGTGCATGTGTGTGTGTGTGTGTGTGCTATAGTGTATGTAAGTACAGTGAGCATGTGGAGATGAAAAGATAATTTTCAGTAGTTAGTTCTCTCCTGCCCCCTGTTTTGAAGCCGGGCCTTTCCTGTTTCTACACTTGACCTTGTATTCTAGGCTGGCTAACCCTCCCTTGAGCTTCTGGGTGATTTTCCTCTTTTGTTCTACAATCTTGACACAGGAGTGATGGGATTATGGATGGATACTACAGCCACATCTTCGTCTTCTTCTTCTTTTTTTATTATTTTTATTGAGCTCTACATTTTTCTCTGCTCCCCTCCCTGCCTCTCCCCTCCCCCATCAACCCTCTCCCATGATCCCCATGTTCCCAATCTTGTCTTTTTCTACTTCCCCTGTAGATTAGATCTATGTAAGTCTCTCTTAGGGTCCTCATTGTTGTCTAGGTTCTCTGGGATTGTGAATTGTAGGCTGTTTTTTGTTTTGCTTTATGTTTAAAAACCACTTATGAGTGAGTACATGTGATAATTGTCTTTCTGGATCTGCGTTACCTCACTCAAAATCATGTTTTCTAGCTACAGCAGCTTCTTACATGTGTTCTGGAGATACGAACTCAGCTCTTCACACTTGCACAGCATGGAGTCATGTTTGGCCCCGTGAACCCACATTTTATAAATGAATAAATTAAGGCTAAAGTAACTTCTCCCAGGTCCCAAAGATGGGATGCAGGGATATTAGGGTATAATCCCAGGTACTTTCGTTCTAGGTTCTGTACTTGTACTATTTGTGTGTATTTATCCTTTAAGAACATTATCAAAATCAGCCCTTCTAATAGTGTAGTTAAATTCAAAATTACACATCTTAGTGGGACATCTGGTTGGTGTAACTGGATTTTATATTGAGTCCTGGATTTCTAGGCTTATCAAATAACCCAGAGGGAGGTCAAGCTCAAGGTAGCTGAGGCTACCACCCAGAATGACTGTTCTGAGTTTTTAATGTGTTTTCTTTCTTGTCACTAGCCTGGGCAGTGCTTAATATCATGACATTAAGACCTATCAATCAACCCTAGATCAAAATTCAGATCTACCACTTACTAGCCCTATAACCTTTTTTGATTTACTTATTCTTGGTTTCCATATTGAATAGCAGCTGTTCCTCATCAGACTGTCATGACAACCCATTTGAAATCCTTGTTATGAGCCTAGATCCATAGCATACCCACAATAAGCATTCTGTTGAAGATTTGGGAATTAATCATGGTAGCATCATGTTTTTGTTATCCCAATACCTGGACAATCAAGGGCATATTCTCTGTGTAGCTTGATGAATACCAAATCTGATAATATAATTTCTATCCTCATGCAATATTCCATTAAAACTTGGAAAACGTTTTTACCTCATTATTGGATTCACCTTACGAGTTACTGAGCCCTGCTTGCCAAAATAACGTTTTACGTCTAAAAAGATTTTGAATATACGTGAATATTCTTAGATTGAGCTCTAATTTCACAAAAAATGTTTCAAGCTGCCTGATAAAAAGAATGGTACATATCTAAGTTCTTAGAGCAAGAGGGCAATACAAATTATAGCATCATTAAGGAAAATACAGGTGATTTAGTATGTTTAGCCATCAAAATCCATCTTGCACATCTATTCATACTTGTATACACTACTTTCATTCCAAATACCAAAAAGTATAAATCTTAACATTCATGTTCAAAATCAAGGATTTCATCTAAATCACATTTGCCATCAGCAGTTGACACAGCTTCATGAGAGCATGGCTTTTTAATTCCCTGTGCTCTTGATCATTAGCTCTTCAGTACTGGTAGAATTTACGGCATAAATTCAAGCCTTTTACTCCTCCCTGCCTTCCTGCCTCCCTTCCTTCCTCTCCTTTTCCTTTCTCTCTTCCTTATTTCCTTCTCTCTCTCCTTCCCTTCTTTGCTTTCCCTCAGTCCTGGCCTTCCTTGTGAGGTTACAATGAGTGAATCCAGAGCCTCACTCATGCTAGGGCTAGGCAATGCTTGGCTATGAGTGACATCTTCAACCCTCAAGCCATATTTAAAGTATACAAGGGCTTATTGTGCATTGTCTTCTTGGTTTAACTCATAGCCTCATGTTTTTCTTTATTTGGATTAAAATCCCCTAAAGTAAAATAGCTTCCTTTGAATATCAGCTCAAAGCTTTTGATCAAAGGGCACTGGGTAATCTTGGTTGGCTGATTTTGTTCAGAAAATCTGCTCCATTTGGGAATTATGATCCAGTTGAGGGACTGACAAACTAGAACCTGCAGGCTGAATTTGAGCTACGAATTGTTTTTACAAATAAAACTTTATTGGAATAGAGTTAAGCCATTCATTGGCATAGTGTTTGTAGTTGTTTTCTAATTAAGACCCAGCTGAATAGTACAGAAATGTTCAGACCTTATACCCACCTCAAAACCCAAAATGTTTATTTTTTGTCCCTGTCATAAAAAGTACATGGGACTGTAATCCAAGAGCGTTAGCTTCTAATGCCACCCCAGAGCCATTGCCCCATTGTTCCCATCATTCACAGACTAGCCGAGAGCTATAGCTATGTGTCCCTCACTGCATTGAGTCAATGTGAATTATTCTTCATTCAATACTCATGCAAAATATAACTTTCCTGATTAGCGAATCACAAGCTCAATTTCCAGAGTGCACAACCTTAAAAGACACGAGAGGATAGAAGAAATAAACAGAGATTGGAAAGATGGCTAAAGAAGAAAGACCCAAGAAAAGACTGAAGAGTGTTTCAAGGGAAGACAAACTTTAAAAAGGAACATGGAACATGCAACTCAAAATCAAGTGTTTTTCATTTTTTAAGTTATTATTATGGTGTGTGTGGGGGGGATATTTATAGAGTTGATTCTCTCCATCCACCTTATTGGTTCCAAGGATTGAACTCAGATTAACACACTTGTGAGACAAAACTCTGTTTAGCCGCCGAGCCATCTCATAAGTCCCTGTATTGATTTCAAATGTCTACGTTGAAGGCATGGTCCTCAGCCCACAGTACTGCTAGGATGTAATAAAACGTTTAAGAGACAGGGAAGGGAACTGGATCACCGGAAGTGCTCCCTTGAAGGAGCTACGGAGCTCCAGACCTCCTTTCTGTTCCTGCTTCCCAGCTGCCATGAGATGAGCGTCTTCCACTACCACGGTCTCCTCCCTGTGACCTACTGTCTGTCACAGGCCTGAAAGCAACAGGATCAACATGGGGGAAATAATTTAAAGCTATATGCCTGAATAAACCTTCCTTTTCCAGAAGCTGGTTATCTCAGCTTTCATTATAGTGAGAAAAAAAATGTTGAGAAATAGATGGGTTCCTGTTTTTATTTTTGTTTTAGTCTTGTTTTGTTTTTCTTTTTCCCCCCCTCTGGCTGCATTATACAACTGCAGTATGGCATAGGAGTTCTGTGAGGACTGGAGCCCCTTTCTATTGTAGCATCCCCTGTGCTCAGAAAGTGATCACTAATAAACAACTGTTAAATAGACAGTTGTGTGTCACTTGACCATGGAAGTCAAAGGAAAGGGTCCATAATGGGACACAGCAGACATGGCAGTCATAAACACCGGAGAGTTCTCTGTGGTGAAACTCCCTTTGACTATTTGACATAGTAACCAAAGAAGGCTGTCAAGTGGGTGGCAGAGGGAAGAGCTAAGGAGTTAATATGTCGAGGTTTCCATGAGGCCGGAGTTTACCACAATCCTTAGTATGAAGTAGGGGTTGCAGTGTTTTCCAATTTGCATTAGTCAAAGAAGCTTGATCACAAAGCAAAATACAAATGGCAAAAAGTTTATTAGGTTAAGTAAAGAGAAACTAGGTAATAACATGTGGGCAGGATTCTGTTCATTTTGCATTTCTATGGATTTTTAAGTGCTGGCATCGTTAATGTCTTGCATAGACTGGTATCTTCTTGGGTAAGTGGGTATCGATCCTACGTAATCTTCCACAACCAGGGAACCTTAAGTTTCCTCCACAAGATACCTCTTTCTAAATAGGCCTTTCCAGTTCCCACTGGAACTAGCATCTCTGTACCCCAGGCTTTCTCACGTCCCGTCAGGATCACGGCCATAGCTTTCTTCACCCATTCCCTGCTTTCAATTAAAGCAGACTGCACAAGCATCTTGGGTTATTTCCTTGATGAGGGATCCATGAGGACTCCTCATTCCTTCCGCACTGATGTTCAAGGCACTTGCACAGGATGCCAAGGCACCGATGCTGTCCTTCATTCTCCATGTTCGTTTTCCAACAGTACTGCTCTCCTGATTCCCTTCCACCCTGAGCATTAGGCACACACTAGTGTTGTTTACTTGGAGATTCCCATTGTCTTTGTCTGTTTGTTTTGGCCGTTATATAAGACCTGACGATGTTTAACATATGCCTATAAAAAAAACAGGCTCATTCAGCCCATGCTTCTGGAGGCAAGAAAGCCCCAGGGCACAAAAGCAGCATCTGGTGAAGGTGGCAAAACATGCAGACTGTGACAAGGCAAGCAGGTACATTTTAAAGAGGCAAAACGTGAAGGTTGCTTTGCTTTTTCTTGGGGTCTGGTGATATAGGAACAAGCTCACCCCTGAGGCAAACCTAGTAATTTCACTTACTGACCTCTGGGCTGAAGTTCTGGAGCCATCCCATCTGTCCAGGGCAGTGCCAGGAACTCCACTCGGAAACTTTCAGCTTCTGTCCCACAGAGGATCCTGCAGTCCCTGGATCTCAGCACATGGCCTCTCAGCTGTGAAGGGGCTCAAATCCACCTGTGCAGTGACCTTCTGGGGGTCCTACACGCTGACATCAGTATGTCAGGTTTTCTGTGTAAGTCTCATCTCATCTAACCCCAAAACTTGGCTTCACACGTAGTTTCCCTGCTCTGGTCTGGGAGAATTCTGCCTGTGAGAAGGCTCATTGCACCTGGGTCCATTGGAGGCGGTGGCAGATTAGCACACCTCTTTCTATATTAGAGCCTCAACTATCGCTCTCTGGCCTTCCAGTCTTTTGGCTGAGTGCAGTTCCTTATGCCCACCTAGAGAAAGAAGTCCCCCTCAGCATCGCCACAGGCTCATTCCAATTGAGTCCACTTCACCTCACATCATGTATGGGGAACTATTATGTAAAATTGTACTAACAGGTTAGTCTGGGGCCAGAGAGCCAGCTCAGTCCATAAAGCACCTGTCATGCAAGATGAGAACCCGAGTTTAATCCAGAGGTCATATTTCCATAAATGGTTGAAAATTTATTCAGCAGCATTCTTAGTCATCAGGGCAATGCAAATGAAAAGCCTTTGGTGTTCCATGTCATCCCATTCAGAATGGCTGTCATGAGGAGAATGAAAGACAACCAATGCTAGAAATGACATGAGGGGGTAACAGTACTTATTGCTGGTGGGATCTTAACAGAAGTCACCACTATAGAAGCCAGCATGGAAATTCTTCAAAAAGTAAAACCACAATATGTGCCAGTCCTGGGCATACATTTGAATAGCTAAGTCACCATACTATAGAGATGCCTATAAGACTGTTGTATAAAGATAGATAACACCACTGTATAATATAAAGACGAAGATGTCAATTTACTAGGAGTGTTAAATTTTAACTATATATGAATCCAATGTTGGAACAAATAGCATATACAGAAAATATTAATATATATAAATATATATGTGTGTGTATTTTATATAAATCGAATAATAATAAATATGCAAATAACATAGATTATAGGAACAATTATAATGGAACAAAATTAGAAATCAATAAGAAGGAATTTGGAAAAGTCATGAATAATTGGAAATTAAAGGATATTCTATTGAGTAACGAGTGCATCAAATTTGCGAAGAATTTCCTAAAACATCTCAAGATAAATGAGCATAGAAACACAATATACCAAGACCAATGAGATCCAGGAGAGTCAGTGGGAAGAGGGCAGTTCATAACTATAAATTATTCTATCAGAAAGGGAGGGCTCTCTCAGATACGCAGCACTACACCTGGGAGCCTGAAAGGAAATGATAGACTGAAGGGGACAATGAAGACTAAAGTAGAAACCAAAGGAATGGAGATGAGCAAGGCAACGGTGGTACGGGAGAATTGTCTGTATTCTGTCAATCATGTTTTAAATAAACGCTGATTGGCCAGGTAGGAGGTGTAGGTGGGAAACCCAGACAGGAAGTGGAAATGATGCAAGGAGAGCAGGAGAATTCTGGGGAGGAGGAAGTTGATTCCTTCCACTCCTGCCCAGATCACCGAAGCAGCAGGATGTGAGCTGCCCCACTGAAAAAGGTACTGAGCCACATGACTAACATAGATCAGAAAAATGGGTTAATCAAGATATGAGCATTAGCTAATAAGTAGCCTGACCTAATGGGCTAATCAGCTTTATAACTTATAGAGTCCTTTGTGTGATTTTTCTCTGGGACTAAACAGCTGGGGGAACTGGGCAGAACAGAAACCCCAACAAACAGGCCCCCTCATTGTTACACAATGGAAAAGATCTGCAGAGCTCAGTGCCCATTCTTTATGAAGATCAGACAAATCAACACGTTCTACCTAGAACAGTAAAAGCGAAACCAAAAATAGGAAGGGGGAGATGTTACAACCAATGCCAGGGAAATTTAAAGGACCACAGAGACTACTAGGAAAGATTGCGAGGCTGCACATTGGACAACCTAGAGGAAGCAGAACTATTCTTGGAAACATGACCAAATCAAGAGTAGAAAGCCAAGTAGATCGGTTATGAGCAGGAGAGTTGAATCAATTATAGAAATTTTTACATCAATGAAAATCCCAGGAACAGATGACCCTACTGTTAGAAAATAAAACCACTAAATATTTACAGAAGCAATGACTCCTCACACTCTTCTAAAAAACCAGAAAGAGAACACTATGAATGCAGCGCACAAGGTCAGCATCCACCTTATGCTAAAGAAGGCTACAGAACAACGAGAAAACAAAACAAGCTTGATAAACGTAAAATTTAAAATCCTCAGCATAGTGTCAGCACATGAAAAACGCTGTTCATTCTCCCTTTCTTTTGAAAATGAACAGGCAAATAAACAAGTCAGAATAAAGCAAAAACAAACTGAAAACGGAGAAAAGAAAAATAAAATGAGAAACAAAGACAAAAGAAGTTGTGGGTGGCGAGTGGGTAGAATCTGGAAGGAGACAAGGGATGAGAAATTGTGAAGACAATACAGTGTATAAAAAGCATTTACAGTAAAAATAAAATTAAAAATATAAAAAAGAAGATGGGAAAAGATCATTGACAATGACCAAGCACACATATTCCTTACACTTTATGATATGTGAGCAAATGGGATGATCATATCAACAGATGAAGGAACTATGAATATCTTGTTAGGTTTAATTAAAAAAGGAAAAATGAAATTTTAAAGTCCTCAACGAATTTGGTCTCGAGGAATAAACTTCAATGCCATTAAGGCCATGCACAATAAATACGCACCCAACATATTCAATGGAGATAAAAAAAAAACCCTCTAAGTCTTTCTTATAAGGTCCACAGCAGGGCTCCTACTGTCACCTCTTCATTCATTGCTGCCCCAGTTTCACTTCTTTGTGATATGACAAAAGCAATTTAGGGAAGAAAAGATTTCCAATCCCAAGTTACTGCAGGGAGGACAGTCAGGCGCTTAAAGCACCAGAGTCGCAACTAAAATCAGAGAGAAAACAAACACAGAGATCCTTGCTGTTGTCTTACTCTTGGCTTACTTTCTTCTTTTATACTGCGCAAGAACTCCTACCTAGGGAATGGTGCCACCCACGATGGGCTGAGTCTACCTACATCCATTAGCTGTCAAGGCAACCCTCGCGTGCCATCCTGAGGTAGACATTTCCTCATCTAAGACATTCCTTCTAGGTAACTTGAGGTTGTGTCAAGTTGACAGTTAAAATATAAACAAGCATGACAGCATTGAAGATTATGGCCAGAGTAATTAACTGAGAGGGAAAAAAAATAAAAGAACTCCAGAAAAGAAAGGAAGAGAATAGTTGTCCCTGTTCGCTGACAACATGACCTTCTCTATGAGAACCTGTGGAGATACCATATAAAAGTCTGTTAGAGCAAATAAATATACAGTAAAACTTCAGGACGTGAAGCCAGCACACAAAAATCAGTACCCAGCTTCTTCTTACCTCCGTTTCTCTCTCTCTCTTTTTCTCTCTCTCTCATCTCTCTCTTCTCTTCTCTCCACATCTTCTCTCTCACTCTTTGACATATGGTCTCTTTGTACAGCCCAGGCTGACCTCCAACAACCAAATCTCCTGCCTCAGGTGTTAGAAGTGTGTTTGCACCAGACTCTTCCATAATGCTTTGTTGCACCGACAACTGGAAAAGAAATGAAGAAATCAATGATAGTCGCAATAGCAACAGAAAAATTCTTAGGACTAAACTTAATAAAAGAAGTGAAAGATATGTCTATACACAGAAGACTAGGGTGCCATGATAAAAAAAATAAAAACCCTGAAGAGGACAGAAATGGAAAGGTATATTGTATTTGTATGTATGAAAGACTGGCATTGCTAAAATGGGCAAGCTGTTCAAAGCAATCTATTAGATAAAATATTACTGCTGTCAAACTTGGTTTCGCTGGGGAGTTTGGTTGCTGGGGAGATGGCTCAGTTGGGAAGTATTTGCTGCACCTGCCTGAAGATCTGGGTTTGATCTCCAGTACCCACATAAAAAGCTGCCTATGGTGTTGCCTGCTTGCAGTCCCACTCCGGGCAACGAGGAAGAGGCAGAACCCTGAGTCTCACTGGCCTGCCAATCCAGCCTGATTGCCCAACCCCAAGTTCCAGTAACAGACAAACCAGAAAACAAGGTTCATAGTCCCTGAGCAATAACACATAAATAAGGTTGATCTCCTGTCTTCACCGGCATGTGAACACATACATGTACATGTGTGTCGACACATATGTGGACATATGCATGTGCATACACACACTCACGTTTCTGTTGCTATGACAGAGCACCATGAACAAAGGTACTTGGAGGAGGACAGGGTGCACTGCCGCTTGCAGCTCTCAGACCACAGTCCTACACTGCAGGAACTCAGGCAGGATCAGAGCAGAGGCCACAGAGGGTCCTTGCCGGTTCTCATGGCTTGCTTGCTCATCCTGCTTTCTTATAGTACCCAGGACCACCTGCTTAGCCGAGCCACCGTCCACAGTGAGCTGGGCCCCTCTACATCATCAACCAGGCTATCCTACGGGACAGTCTTGCGAAAGCATTCTCTTAACTGAGGTTTCCTCTTCCAGCGTGAATCTAGCTGGGGTCAAGCTGACATAAAACTAGCCAGGACACATCCCGAAGCAATCTTCCTCACAAGTAGATTTCTAAAATCTTAAAATTGTTATGGGCCTATGAAAGAATTTAATTAGCTGAGATGATCTGAGAGAAAAGAAAAAAGCTTCCAGAAGTGTCTCAGTAAGTGATTTCAAAGCCCATTATAAAACCATAGCAATAAAAAAATAGTATGATACTGGTATTAAAAAAAAAACACAGCAACCCAAATACACTGACCATCGATCAGGACAGATCTCAAAATAAGCTCCCATATCTGTGGTCAATTGAGTTTGGTGAAAGTTGCCCAGAATGCACAATGGAGAAAGAGGAAGGGCTGTCTCTTTAATAAATGATGTTGGGGAAACTGTATACCCACAGGCCAGAGAATGGAATTGGAAAGTTATCTCATATCGCACTTTAAAAGTCAGCTCAAAATGGATTAAATGATTAAATTTGAGACCTAAAATGATTTTTAAAATATTAGAAGAAAACATAAGGGAAATATATTTCATGGCACTGGTCTAGACAAGGTCTTTCCGAATAAGACCCCAAAGTATAGACAGGAAAAGCCAAAGTAGGCAGATGGGACTGTATTAAACTCCCGAGCTCCCACAGCGCTGAAGGAATAACTCGGACAGCGAAGCACTCATAGAGGAGGAGGGAAGATGGACAAGTGATACGCTTGGCCAGTGGCTGATGGCCAGGACACTTAAGGAACCCAAACAGCACAATACAAAGCAAACAATCTGATTTTATAATGGGAAAGAACATGAACAGATGTTTCTCAAAAGAAGACATACAAGTCAGATATGGTGGTATGTGGTTGTAATCCCAGCTGCTGGGGGACCAAGGCAAAAAGATTTTGCATTTGAGGTCAGTCTGGATTCTATAGTGAACTTGAGGGGTGACTGACATACGCAGCCAGATTCTTAAAAAAAAAAAAATCGAAGTGGGAAAAGGCATACAAATAGCCAAGGAGAATATGTAAAAACACTTAAAATTACTAATTATGAGGAAAATTACATGTTCATATTCTAATTAAAATGGCTATCATCAAAAAGACAAAAATGTTACACATGCCAGGATTACTGTGGAGAAAGAACTTTAATAGGATATAGAAAAAATGAAAATAGTTTCAAAAATTACAAGTAGAGTCCCCTTCTGATTCACCAATGAACTATTACAAACATGCACATATGTGAGCATGAATAATAGGGTCAGTACCTGCCATTCAGAATCTGCGCCCCTAAGCATATTGGGCGTCAACTCAAGTGCCCACTAGTGGATGGATGGACTTAAAAATGACCAGTTACAGCATGAAATCTTATCATATGCTATCATAATACACAGCTAGTGTGTATGATGTTTGATTTTTCAACCTGCTGAGATTTGTAATTATCCTAGGAACAAGTCTCTGGGCAAGTCTGTGCTGAATAATGTAGACTGGTTTAACTAAGGTGGCAAAACTCAACCTAAATATGGGTGGTCCCACCCCACGTGCTGGGATCCTAGACTAGACTGAAGGCAAAAAATACCAACTAAACCAAGCACAAGCGTTCATAGCACTTTGTTTCCTGGCTGCAGAATATGTAATGGTTTCCCTTTGTTGCCATACCAGGATGGCAGAGGCTCCTGGAACTTTGAACCCAAATCAACTCTTTTATCTTGTTGGAGCGTTGAGACAGATAACTAATATGTATGTTATATGAAGCAAGGTACAGCAAGAAAGACAGAAACCTGATGATGCTTCTCATATGTTGAGCTGTTCTCCTGAGGTAGAGTAGAATGGTTACGAGGGGCTAGCGAGGGAAGGTTTTGATCAATAAGTTCAAAGCTGCATTGATGTAGGAGGAAATAGTTCTGGTGTTCTGTTTTGTAGTAGGGTGACTGTGATTAGCAAAATTGTATTGTATACTTCAGATAGCTAGGAAAATAGACTTTGAATGCTCTCACCAGAAAGAAATGATAAATAATGAGTTGACAGGGGGAGATGACCCAGAGCGCTCTCTCTCTCTCTCTCTCTCTCTCTCTCTCTCTCTCTCTCTCTCTGTCTCTCTGTCTCTCTGTCTCTCTCTCTCTCTCATAACGTCTAAAAAACCACAGAATCTTTCTTTGAACACTCTAATTATATATAATTATATCAATATTTTTTCAAAAACTACTGCTCAAGATAAAAAATGTAAGACCTGAAACTAATATTGTTACAAGAAAACACACGAGGACCAGATGCTAATGATGTGAGTAAAGACTACTTGGAGATGGGTTCAGAACGGGCAACAACAACAAGAAGCAAAGGAGGCTGCATCCAAATGGGAAGCTTCTGCCTACGAAAGAGAATAACAGACTGAAGAGAAACCGAAGACCCAAGAGAAATCTGCATAGCGCTGTCTGCACAATGTCTAAGGAAATTGAGTGAACAGCAAGAAATAGCCCAAAAGAGCAAGGGAGGGGTCCACACACACGTTTCTCTTTGAGAAGCATAAAGATAGACGATACATATTAAAAATATTTGGTAATTATTGATAAATAAAAACTAGAACAAAGATAGGGCATCACCTTGGACCTGCTAAAATAACTATCATCAAAACAATCTAAGAGTATTGAAGAAGCTGAGGAGAAAAGGGAATTCTTAGATTATTGGTGTGCTTCCCAACTAATTCAGTTACCATGGAAAACAGTAGGGGGCTCTGTGGGAAACTTAAAATAATTGTGACCACCTATCCTAGTTCTGGGTGCACATTAGAAGCTGGGATGTGAAGGAAGAGTCTGTGTGCTGTGTCCACCGCACCTTCACGCATGTCAGCCTACACAGAGCAACTGTGTCCCATGCTGGATGAGGGAAACGTCCATGATGAGCCTTTAAAAAGGAAAAATTTGGAAAGTAGCTCTGTTCATCACTATACCACCAGTACAGATCAGTGGTGGCGCACACCTTTAATCTCAGCACTCGGGAGGCAGAGGCAGGCGGATCTCTGTGAGTTCGAGGCCAGCCTGGTCTACAAGAGCTAGTTCCAGGACAGGCTCCAAAGCTACAGAGAAGTCCTGTCTCACCCCTCCCCACCAAAAAAAAGGAAATGTGATGAACCCAGGGAATTTGGTATATAAAAAAGACTCAGGCATGGAAGGACAAATATCATGTTATCTCATTATACGTGGAAGATAAAGGAGCCGGGACCGGAGAAGTAGAGAACAGAGTGACGGCTGAGAGGTGGGGGTGGGAAGGTCACATTAGGAAAGCAAAGGTCCTGACTAGGGGTACAGAACACACTTAGATCACATCTTACAGACCCTGTGCAGAGAACGCCAATAACAACCTACCACATTCTTAAAAACTGCTGAAAGAGCTAAAGTGTCTTTGTCATAAAAATAACTGGGAGATGACAGACATGCCCATTAGCTGGTCATGCCATAGTGCAAGCATATAAACAAAACACCACATTTTGCCTTCCAAATACTTACTTTATTTGTTAAAGACCAAGTTTTAAAATCTTTAAATAAAATAAAGTTTTTTTTTTCCATTAGTGTCAGCTTGAGGTATTTGTGAGAATTTAATGGAATAGACCTTTTAGAGAACTTAGTATTTCAGGAAGCATAGTAAGTGTTCAACAAAAGTGAACTTTTAAAATAAATTTGTTTGTTGTTGTCTGTTCTTATAATACATTATGACAACAGTTTATGATAATGCATTAATATATTTCATAGACATCGAACATGTTTATGGGAACTATATACATATTCAAGTCTGGATTTTAAGAACAGACACTCAGAGCTACATTATCAAAGGCACATTTGGGAGAACCTAGGTACATGCAGATGTGACAGATGAACATTTATTCCTGGGGTTGGCTTAAAAGTTGATTGAGCTGTCTTTGTTAACTAGCTAATGGACTCTTATTGACAAAACATGGGGCCATGTAGCTAATTTGAGTGGGCTTGTGGCCTTTCTCATTATAATTTTATAATTAGTTTAAAGTACATTTTATAATTTGGAAACAGTTTGCAGAATTATTAAAAATTATTAAAAACAGAATCATTAAATAATTTGAGGGTTTTTAAAGACAGTCTTTGAACAAGCTGGTTTTGAAAAATATATCATTCAATCAAGTGTCTTTAATTTTATCTCTGCTTATGTGTGTCTTAGTTAGGGTTACCCTTGTTGTGATGAAACACCGTGACCAAAAGAAAGTTGGAGAGGAAAGGGTTTATTTGCCTTATGTATCCTGAATCACAAGCCATGAAGGGAAACTGAGACAGGAACACAAACTAGGCAGGAATCCAGAGGTGGAAGCTGATGCAGAGGCCATGGAGGGTGCTGCTTACTGGCTTGCTTCTCATGGCTTGCTTAGTCTGCTTTCTTGTAGTACCCAGGGCCACCAACCTGCATAAAGGAAAGAAAGCAGGAATCTTGAGACTACGATGGAACAATTGAATCCGATGGTGGTTCCTGAATCCGTGGTGAGAGAGGCAGAAGCAACAGGCAGTACTGGCACAGTGCATGTCTTCCCTGCAGATGGATCTATTTGCCAAATATCAGAGAAAAATAAAATATATTAAGAATTTTGATTGGATATTCCAGGATTTGAATTGATAGTTTTGGTACTAAATTATCCTTGGAAGTAAATAAAAGAAAAGGCTAATCTTTATATAAAATCAAAATGTGATTTCCACATTAATGAAACCTAATTTATAAAAGTCAATTAAAATGTGTTTACAAACTTAAATTCTAAAGTCTACCCCAGCGCCCTTTAAGATAAGTGCAGATATTCTTCAGGGGTGTGTTTCTAAGAAGTACTTCCAATGCTTTGCCAACAAAAGGTCTAAATTGAAGCCACTTGGTTTAAGATGAATAAGGTCAATCATAAAATCCAAACTGTTTTCCTTCATTTTCCACCATGCCACATGCATTAGAGAGGAAACAAAGCCACGGGCGATGACAGGTAAAGGAAGTTTATGTTTTCTTTTTTAAAATGTCTTAGATTTATTCTTTTTTATTCCTTGAGTGTTTTGCCTGCATGCACGTATACGTACCACATGCATGCCTGGTGCCTGTGGAGGTCAGAAGAGGGTGTCAGATCCCCTGGAACTGGAATTAAGGGTAGTTGTGAGCCAACTGGTGAGTGCTGGGTACTAAACCTGGCCCCTCTGAGGGAGCAATAATCTCTGTAAAATAGAGTCATTTCTCCAGCCCTAGAACATTATACTTTTGTAGGAAAATTAAATTTAAAATAATGTGTATAGAATTTTGCATTATGGAAACAGTGCTAACTGACCATGTGTCTTTGCATTTATTTGGTACTGAAATGCACAACGGGGGACACAGAATGCATAAAAAATCTAGCCAAACAGGTGCATTTATCACTGCCACCAGGACAAATGGAGGTAAGCGGAAAACATTTATTTAAATGACCTATGCAGGGTGGAGGAGAATGGCAGGCAAAGATAAAAGGTGCTGGGGGGGGACTTTATAGGCCTTTCCCCCCTTACCAAATACCAAAGTCATTAGGAGCGAAACAATGGGGCACAGACAGGCTTATTTGGCCTCATTTCTGACAGAGATGGGAGAAAGGGGACAGCGGGTGGCCTTGTCTTAATGACCTCATTGTAAATCCATTTGTTGCAGAAAGGCCAATCTGTTCTCAGTGTGTCAGTCTAGATGAGTTGAATTACTGCCTTCATCACCGTGAATGATCAGATTGGTATATTATAAGCTGGAAACTTGCCAATTCTTGCCTGATACAGAGGTGGTTGAAACCTTTGATGATGTACATGTCTAATAAATAGAATATACCTCATTGGTGAAGGCTTAGTTTGAATATTAGTCTGGGGAGCAGTTTACTTCATGTTTGAAATCCTACAAGTTCTAAGAAACAGATTAAATTCAAGAACAAATGCTAGTGGGCTTGGATAAAGTATGCTTTATTCATATTCAAAAGATTATTGTTTAAAGTGGATCAACAAAGAGGCCTCTAGCTTCTTTATTACCTGAGATTATCAGAAAATTAGCCTTGATCAATTAAGTGTACATGTGCCAGGAATTCAGCATGAGGATTAGTTTTCTCTCAGAAGATCTGTAATTTTAAAAGTGAATATGGGGGTAGAAAGAGGCAACTGTTGACTCTGAGTTAAAGTTTCAAAAAGAGAAAAATCTCACGGTAGTAGCTCCCTCCCTGTCCTCTCATGACAAAGAACGGTGGAGATCTCTATTAGGGTTGTAAGTAACACAAGAAGAGAATGGTAACTTTGATGTAGGAGGGTCATCTGTCTATGTGTTACTTTCATTGGTTAATAAAGAGACTGTCTTGGCCTTTGATAGGACAGCCGCTTAGATAGGCAGGGAAGACAGAACAGAATTGTGGGAGAAATAAAGCAGAGGCAGGCAGACGCCATACTTCTCCTGCCCAAGATGGACGAGAGTTAGAATCCTCCCAGTAAGCCATGATCTTGTGGTGGCATACAGATTATTAGATATGGGTTAATCAAGATGTGAGAGTTAGCCAATAAGGGGCTGGAGACAATGGGCCAGGCAGTGTTTAAAATAATACAGTTTCCATGTAATTATATTGGGTAAAGCTAGCCAAGCGGGTGGCGAGAAGAGGCCCACCGTTCCTTTTACATAACTTATTATCTCAACCCCTTCTGATGAGTATATGAATTCAGCCCTGGACACTTCTGTGGGCACCCTTCTCCACATGACTATCATCAACCACATCCCTCCGACTCACTGACACCTTAGGACTCCTTCCCACTTTCTTCATTTGTCTGTTGACTGATGTCCGGGTGAAATTAGAAGAACCAAGAACCGTTAATTTCTCACAAGTCCACAACAGACCCTCCCTCAGTCATGTCAACTCTCTTTGGAGTTGCGTGACCACCACATATGCCTCACTATTCCGAGAAAATGCAAGTGCCATTTTGGTAAAGGCACAATTCCATCTCCTCTTCTTGTATTATTTTCCAAGCCACCATTGTTCTCAGTGAGACATACCCCCACCCCAAGAGAAAGGACAGTGTGAGTGTCACTGAGCTGGGGGGCTTTTGGAGAAAGGGACCACACATACCTTCTTCTTTCAGTGTTCTTCATGTCATTGACAATGGGGAACCAAATGGATAACATAGCTCCAGCCCTGGGTGTTCCTGGTCTCAGAAGATCTCATAACTCAACCGAATGTAAACTATGTATCCGCTACTTTACATCTCTGTGACCAAATACAGCAGAAGCATAAGGCAGGAAAGGTTTATTTAGCTCCCAGTTTCAGAAGGAATTCAGCCCATCATGACGGGGAAGAATGGGGATCAGGGTAGAGATGGTATAGGTAGCTATAGTGTAGGAATGTGACTGTTCACATCAAGGTGAATTAGGAACAGAGAAAGCAGGTCAGTGCCTGGTAGGTATAACTCAAAGGCCCATCCCTATTGGCCCAATGCCATCAACCAATGCCTCAGTACCTACAGGTTCCACTGTCTTCAAAATAGCACAAGCTGGAAGCCTAACAGGGAAAACATGAACCTGTATGTGGGGGTGGGGTGGGGTATCTGATATTCAACTCATAACACTACACTGTCTCCTACATGAACAGTTTCAGAAGCAAAATCCCATTTGACACTGACAAGATAAGGGAGGATAAGTTGCATAAGCAGGAATGAATTTCCCTTGGCAAGAAAGTAAGACCAGCAGGAGTGGCACCAAAGGAGGATACATTTTCACAGGTCAAGAACATTTCAAAGGAGAATCTCAGAAACACAGGCAGGTCATAAGGGGTTCTGAGAGATCTCTATAACCCATATCCTCTGCCGGTGGTGCCTGATGCCCACAATCTCATTGTAATTATTCTTGTTAAGACAAGCTTTGAGGACAAGCTAAAGTACTGTTTACTTGGTATCTTAACATTGAAGTTGGGTTCCCTCCATTTGGGCATTTATTGCTTATCAATGAGAAGTTTCTGAACAGTTGAGGAATTCTTAGATGGAGAGATTATTATTGGTGTCAAATAGCTCTTGATCCTTCTGATATTTTCTACCATTTGTTAGCTAATATGTTTCTAAATTCTTTTAAATTTAAATAGATGTATCTGCTGTACCTTCGGGTCTAACCTAATGTGTTGTCTTTCTGTCTTTTTCCATTCATTTGACTCAAATTCTTCCACCCTGTTGAATGTAAGAACTACCATCAACTGACATTCTTCCACTGGTGGGACACGCATCTACCTTAATAGTACTGCAACCTGGATCTTCAGGTTGTATTCTATCTATTCTATTCTATTTGTTCTGTTTATTCTATTCAGTACTAGGCGGCTATATTCTGAAAAAGAGAGAATATTCCATCTTTGCATATATTTATCCAATAGGAGACTGGGATAATTGAAAATAAGAACTAGGTATTGTCCAGTTTTTCAGCATTATGTTTACATATTTTCCTTTTATTGAAAATAGATTCTGTTCTCACATAATAGATTACTGTTTCCCCTCCGTCCACTCTTCCAAGTTTCTCCCCACCTCCCCTTTCATACAGATCCACTCTCTTTCCATCTCTCATTAGACAAGAACATGCTTCTAAGAGATAATAACCAAATATCGCAAAATAAAACTCAATGAGATAATGCAAAACTCATCATATTGAAGTTAGACAAGACAAATCAACAGAAGGAAAAGAGTCCAAGAGAAGGCACATAAAATAAAATAAGAGACCCACTCTTTCTTTCACTGAGGAATCCCATAAAACCCTAAACTGGAAACCATAATATATATGCAGAGGCCTTAGGTCCGACCCTTGTAGGTCCTATTCATATTGCTTCTGTCTTGGTGAGCTCATGTGGGGCTGTTCTCTTGGTGTGCTCCATTCCTCCTGGCTCTTAAACTCTGTCTGCCTCGTCTTGTTGTGGAATATTAAATATGTGTTACATTTGTTTATGTTGAGGAATATTACTTTAACTATGTAAAGGTGTGCTACATTTGCTATGCTGCATTTGTTTAATGGTGTAAAGATACATTGTTTTGCCTGCCTAGGACATCTGATTGGTCTAATAAAAAGCTGATGGACCAATAGCTAGGCAGTAGAGGGATAGGCAGGGCTGTCAGGCAGGGAGAAAAAATAGGAGGAGGAATCTAGGCTGCAGGGAGACCTAGGGAAGAGAAGGAGGGAGAAAAAGAAGGAGAGAAGGAGACACCCAGGACCACCAGCCAGCCAGACATGAAAGAAGCAGGAAAAGTAGAACATGCACAATTAAAGAAAGGTAAGAAGCCTTGAAGCAAAATTTAGATGAAGAGAAAAGGTCCAATTAAGTTATAAGAGCTAGAAAAGCTGAAACAAAGACCAAACATTCATAATTAATAATAAGTCTCCATGCCATGAGTTGGAAACTGGTTGTGGCCCAAAAGAAAGCCTGCTACATACTGTTCCATGTAGTTGGCTGAGCTCTGAGGGAAAATTTGATGGAATGGAGACACCCCATCTGGAGCTGTGTGTTCCATGCCCACCTCCCCTTTCCCTAATGATCATATTTCTAATCGCAGTCTTGCTAAATGTGTTGCAGTTCTTGTTTATGATATATAGAAAACATCTCTTTTCATTGGGAAAAAAACTAGAATTGTGGGGAATATATTAAAGACATCCTCCAAATGTGTTTGATTGGGGAGTTCAAGTTTCCTATTCTTTTCTAAAGTTTATTGTGTGATTGTGTGTGTGTGTGTCTGTGTGCACTTGCTTGTGTGCACGTGCGCGTGTGTGCACACACACACACATTTGTGGGGATCCTTGTGGGGCCATACAAAGGTGTTGGATTCTCAGGAGCTGCAATGACAGGTGGTTGTGAACTTCATGGCATGGTTGCTGGGAGCTGAACTCGGTTCCTCTGCAGGAGCAGCGTGCACTCTACCCACTGAGCTTTCTCTGTTGCTCTTGAGATTTTATAAAAGTAAGCATTTAACTACAGAAGAAAGGATCTCTTTCCTTTATAAGGCCCTGTCTTCCCTGTTCCTCGAGGCCAAGCACAGGATGAGAGAACTGTTCATGCTAACCAGCCTAGCTTCCTTTGCCAGCCAAGGGGATTAGTTCAGAACCTTGTTTTGGTCTTTGGTATGGTAATTTCACCTGCTAAGGAGGGTTCTCACAGGCACCCTGAATCTCCTCCTATCTGTCTATCAGGGTTCCCAGCTTAGTACCCCCTGCCTGGAAGCTTCTGCCACTCTGTGCCAGGTCCTCAACACCATGATCTCACATCTGGCTGGGAGGAGGATCTCCGCTTCTGGGGCCAAAGTATTTAACCCTGGATTAAGTTTGAATAAATGGGTATTCTCTCCCTGGAGAATGACTCGAACTCTGTATCTGTGTGTGCGTCTTGTGTTTTAACCCCTAGGACATTATCCAGCTTGTGGAAGGTATGGAGTCGCGATCCATCGGTTGGGTGATGGTGCAGACCCCGTGGCGTGGAATGTTCGCCACATTCCTTCAGGTCAGTATACAAAGGAGAAGAAAATAATACTCATCTTTCAGTGGCAGGCACTCCCACCGCTGATGCCAAGCGGAATGCCACTGTAGTATCTTCCAGACACTCGTGTGTTAATGACCTGATCCCCAGGGTGGTACTATTGGGAGACATTATGAACATTTAAGGTGTGGAGTCTGTTGGATGGTCATAGAGTGTAATGGATGGTGTAAGCCACCCTCCTATCTTCCTCTTTCCCCTTCTTTCATTCCATCTCCACCCCGTTTCTGGATTGAGATCTGAGCTCTCCTTCCACTGTGCATAGCCACCATGTTGCTCAATGTGGGTCTATCCAATATGGTCATCTACTCCTTGATTCAAACCTCCAGAAGTATGAGCTACAATAAACTCTTTCCCCCATACGACGTCTGTGGCCCTGGGGCTGGCACAGCGATGCACAGCTGACTAGTAAGGATGCTTTGAAGGCAAAACCGTTTCCATCTGGAAAAGACATGATTGACTATGGAAAAAGTAGCTCAGGACACCTTTAGATGGTGATGTGAGGCTGGCTGAGCACAGTCCTTTGGATACTTGTTTGAACCGGAGAGTCAGAAGAATTAAATTGAGCCTCCAAGAATTTACTGTCTATATTTAATGTGCCCACAGTATTTGTATCACTCATCTGTGGTGTCACTCTTATTTTTTCCTCTACATCTTTGCTCCTCATTAACTGCAGCCTTCTCTTTGTAGTAGATCCTTGGGATTAAGATTCACTGGCTTGCTTGTTATATAACCAGCCTCTTTATGTGCTTCCTGCAGTAGACTCTCAAGTTCGGTGTCTCTTCATGCAGAAGGTTTATCATCCTAATTCTTTTTAGTTTAGGCAACCACATTTCATATTTCTCTATAAACTGTGCATACCAATGACATGCATCCATTCCAAGAAGAAGCTTCATAGCTACAGGGTGTAGTGTTGAATATTTTTCCCCACAATTCTCCAATAGTGAGAGCCTGGGTCAAGAGCTAGATTCCCAGTGACTAATAGGGTCAAGGAGCTTTGGTCCAATACCACACACACAAAATAAAATCTTTCTTGTTTTCAAGCTATAGGAATTTCTGGGTGTTTGTTTATGAATCTATGGTAATAATTTTAAAGGTTTTTAAGGACTATAGTGGGTGAGATTGTAACTTAAAAATAGCAGCATATTTTTCTTGTTGCAACTAGAGGGCAAATGCTACAATTAATGACCTAAAATATTTTTAGTCTCAATTATAAATATAGAATTATACCCAATTGATATACTCAGAACACATTTGGAATGTAAAAACTCAACATATTTACTTCATCTAAAGCAACAATTGGATCAAGGCCCTGGGGTTGGGTGGTCAAAAGACCCTTTCACAGCGGTTACCGAAGACCATAGGAAAACACAGATATTTATATTATGATTCGTAACAGTAGCAAAATTACAATTGTGAAGTAACAATAGAAATGATCTTATGGTTGGAGGTTACCACAGCATAAGGAACTATATTAAAGGGTCACAGCATTAGGAAAGTTGAGAGCCACCAGTCTAAAGTAAGATGTTAAATGA